>NW_027069608.1:6270-71326 GCF_002906115.3 Quercus suber
ATCAGTCCCATGTATAAATTCAAGAGATTTGAAATTTTTTTTAATTTCTATACTTGCGTCCACTAAAATTTGTAAAATCTTACAAAACATAAAGTGGGACTTATGATTTTATCAAGTAGCTACTAGATTAAAAATTTTAATTCCTACTAATTAATCGCCCCTTGATGAATAGTAAAGGAGGAGGGGAGAGAGAGAGAGAGAGAGAGAGAGAGAAGAGAGAGAGAGAGAGAGAAGAGAATTGTACCTTAAATGGCTCATTGTTTGATCGATAAACAATGCCAGGGACGTCATGCAACCAAAATGGAAACCCACTGCAACCCAAACACTCTTAAGTAAGAAATTAATGCAATATTTGTGAGAGTAGATTATAATCCATTTAAAGATAATAATTATAACAAAAAATATGTTTGAGAAATTATATTGAAACTATCATAGAATTTTATTGGGAATACAAAGGAAATTTAGGATTAATAAAATAAAAATAGTACATATCATTAATTTGTAAATTTCAAACAAGATGGTCATATAAGAATGAAAGAAGTCATATATGATAATGTGGAGACATGCTTTAAATGGTTTCATATAATGATAAACTAACCATATTTTCCAAAAACTTAAATTGTTAGGAAAATGTAATTTTTAATCATTTCACCATAATTTTTATTATATAAAATATGTTCTCAATAAAACGATTAGTATAGCCTAAATTAAAACATTTTTCAATACCAGTAAGACCTACTTTATATTTTCTTGTCAAATTAATTTAAGCATATAACCACAACACAATTTTATAAAAAAGTTGTTAACTTTTGCATTCTTCATGGGAAAAATAAGGGCAATTTTGATGTAAAACTATTTATTATGAGGTCGTTTACTTGTTTGTAAATTAATATTTCACTAGTGGACCTTTATATTCTTGTAATTTGTCAACTCAAATAATAGCAACAATATATGATGATAAATATAATAAAAAATATTACTTAGCAAAAAAAAAAAACTTTGTTTTTTGGATAACAATATTATTTTTTAACTAATAATGCTTGTACATGCAAGTAGGGATAGTTCATGGATGTCATGGAATGAGAATAATCTACATACATACCCATAATTCCATTCACTCTCAATGAAAGGCCCAATCCTAAGAAACATACAAACCCTTGCTTCTGGATTTCCTTGATGAATGTGCACCAGATCATAATTTCCACTGAAAACATACTGTGCAAAACAAAAATCTGCACATGAGGGAAAAGAGAGAAGAGAGAGAGAGAGAGAAGAGAGAGATGAGAAGAGAGAGAAGGGTTAACTAACCCTGACCAGGATTGGGTTCGTGAAGTTCCAAAACACATAGGATGATTGAATCAACATCCAATCCTCCTTCCGCTTGCTTTAGCTATCAAAGATGGCCACATCTGCTCCAAAATGATATAATTTCCCTTCTTAGATATTCCTGTGTGTGTATTAGTCATGATGAATTCAAAAATCATTTGTGATTGAATTTGTTTTCTTTGTTTTATTTTTGTTTTATTAAATATAATCATTTCAATAGGGGAGAAAAAATTTTAACCCTGAAGTCTACATTGGAAATATGAAGAGGTATCAATAAGTTGAACTACAAGATTTTTTGCTAAATATTATAATAACACACACACACACATATACATGTGGTGTGGTGATGTGTGTGTGTTGTGGTATAAAGTATTAGTATTTAATTCCCATGGACCTCGTTAATTAGCCTAAGAATTTATGAATTATTATTATTTTAGAGTTCACACATCACAGTCCTATAGTTATCCTTTTTATAAAAAAAAAAAAAAAAAAAAAACAAAAAAAAAAAAAAAAAAAATTTCTTTGTTTTAGGTAAAATTTTTGGAGAAATTAGACTTTCAATGATGAATTTATCTATATAACAATGAAAATTCCTTAGAAAGAAAAAATTATATATTTTAAATCAAAAAAATGACATTAATTTATATGAATCAAGCCATTTTGGCTTGATTGAGTGTTAAGCAAGTCAACCCAAAACTAGTCACTTATTAACATGTTAAAATGACTCAACCCGCTTTGACATGAATCAATTTAAATTGAACACTAATACGCCCAAAAAAAAAAAAAAAAAAGACAAACGAGTTGTGTTCATAGGTTCTATTAAATGTCGTCACCCATATATAGGGAGAAAGGAAATAAAAGGAGGAGGAAAGGAAATGTGACAAAAATGTACAAAATTTAGTATATTTTGGCTCTCTCTCTCTCTCTCTCTCTCTCTCTCTCTCATCACAATGTTGTGTCTGTCAATTCCTTTTGGTTCCTGTAACGCTTTCCTATACTAATAGCTCTTGTAACTGCTCCTCTGTTGATACCTTAAAGGCATCTAGTGGCCATGGTAAGCATCCTCTACCACCAGTGTAGCCATTGCTATTGCTAGCAGCTATCTCATGCATTCCATTTTAAATCAAGCCCAGTCCTATGCACGTCTAATTTATTCAAGCCTAATTATATATTTCCTTTTCTTGTCTTTGCATTCTAAACTCAAGGTATCTTCAAGATTAAAACGATAAAATAAATATTGTAATAGAATAAAATCCTTTTATTGTCTTGCATTCTAAACTCAATGTTATTGTCATTATTTTTCCCTTTTTACATTTAAAAAAGGATTAAAATCTTTAATTAGGTTGGTTTATAATAGCAAAAGGCAATATTACAATTTTTTTTTTTCTATTTCTTGTTGCCAAAATAGAAGGATTGAAGGAATACTAATCTTATAGTTTCTCAAAATGCTCAATAATATAATAAGTCAAAGCTGAAAAACTTGAGCTCCATATTTAAAACGTGGAGTAACATTTGATTACAAATCATTTTTTTAGAGAAATAGTTAACCAATAATAACAGTACTATACTAGGGAAAATTAGTCCAACGAGGGGTGCTTCCCTTGGAAAAGTATATCTCAATATACTTTTCATAGATGCTTTAAGCAAATTTCAACATGATAAAAAACATTTTGCGCAAAGGGGGCAGCTAGGAGTTTTACCCACTGAATATTGTCAAATTCAAGTCTACTCAACTGACTTCTGTCAAAAAAAGCCAAAAAAAGGTCTACCCGACTGATGTGCACACTTGGAAAAATAAAGCATCAGCTTGTTGGTATCTGCTTTATGTAGCCTTCGTAAAGGAATGGATGCCAATTTTAGAGTATTTAATTATATCAGGTTGGAACTTTGAATTGTCAAAAAAAAAAAAAGAGAGGTGTTGAAACTTTAAAATAATTAAAAGTTGTTCAATTTGTTTTTATTTGTTTTCCTTTTTTTGATAATTCAATAATTGAGTATGGAAAATTTGAATCATAAATATCTTATTTGGAAATACTAAGAAATGTTAATCAGTTGAACTTAAAGCTCTAGCTTATTCAAAATTTATGTAGAACTTGCAATAAAATATAATAATTTATGACAGTATAAAGTTTAAATTCAATAAGAATTTGGTGTAGAATCATGTCTATACACCCATCAATAATGCCCTACAATATCATTTTTTTTTTTTTTTAATTTGATACTTACAAGAACGGGGAAAGGGAGATTTGAAATAATAATTATTTTTAATTTTATGCAATAGACACATTCACACAATTCCATTCTACAAGCAAAGTATCAATCGACAAGCATGTAGCCATAATTCATTATGGATGAAGATGCGGATTGGAGCATGTTATTTATAGCACTGAAATATGTAAGTGAAATCCTACTCCAAAAATGCATGACAATATCCATTTTGTAATAAATCATGTAACACGACATCACTTTTATACAAATATTTTATTCAAGCAGCAAAATGATTGTGCGAACCAGGAAAATAAAAGAGAAAGAAAGAGAATTATACCCTTAAAGTTTGGAAATGAAAAGAAATGAGTTTCTCTAAAAGACTAAAACAAATCTGGTTATTTTGGAGGGTTCTATAGGCTATTCTATGGTTGTTTGGCTCTAAAAATCGAGTAGGAGGACTATTGCTTGAGTAAAATTGGGCATAACTGTCAATAGGTTAGTCTGGGCCTGGCCTTGTGCCCCAAATTTAACACTTTTCCATCCCTTTTCCTGCCTAGTTTTCCTAGCTTTTCTAATTTTGAGTTACTTTGTGCACTTGATTGGAGACTTAGTCATTTTAAAAGGAATTTAATTTTCTTCAATATAAGCTTGAATTTTTCTCAATTAAACGGTTAAATTTCTGGTTAAATATTTGTCAAACCTGGGTTAACTGTAGTCAAACTTGAGGTTGAAGATAGTATTTAGAAATATGGATTTTGGTATAAAATGATGAAAATTGGTGCTTAAGTGAAATTTTTAGTTTGTTTGACCGTCAGCCAACTCTATCAAAGTATAGTCGACAAAGGACATTTTGGTAATCTTGGCTTTAGACTCATAAAAGTAATTAATCCCAAATTCAATTGTGGAAAATTAGTTTTAATTTAACATTCCTATGATCCCATTGTAATATATATTAATTTAATTTAGAATATTTGCATGTAAAACAAGGGCAGATGAAATACAATATAAAGAACCCCCCCCCCCCCCAACTTAGCAAAACACCCCTAAACTTAATTTAAATGGTTGAAAGCCTGAAAATACCATCGAAACCTCCAAAATAAACCCCCTCCCCCCACCCCTCCTCCCAAAAAAAGGAAATTATTTATTTTAGCAATTTGGTCATTTTGGAAGTTTTAGGGGTATTTTGGTCATTATGGTGGTTCCAGTGGTATTGTGGTATTTTTAGAGATTTTCATGAGTATTTTAGCCATTCTAAATGTTTCAAGTAGATTGGACATTTTTTAGGTTTTGGGCATATTTTATGTCATTTTGGAGATTTTGAGGTATTTTGGTCATTTTGAAAATTTTTGAAGTATTTGGCACATTTTGAGGGTATTTGGGTTATATAAGTGTTTTTTTGGGGTATTTTGGTAATTTTAGAAGTGTCTAAGTATTTTGGTGGTTTGAGGGCAATTGGTAATTTTGGAGGTTTCATGGTCAACATGAAGGTTACAAGAGTGTACATATATATATATACATATTTAATCTTTTTTGGTGGTATTAGGGGTATTTTTGTTTATTTTAGTGGTTTCTTGAGTATTTTGATATTTTTGGAAGTCTAGGAATATTTTGGTCATTCTAAAGTTTTTGAAGTTTCGTGGCCAATTTAGTAGTTTCGAGCATTTTTTAGTCATTTAAGAAGTTAAAGGAGGAGGGTATTTTTCTTTTTTTTGGGTCATCCCCATGGATAAGTAATAAAATATAATATTATTACCATCATCTTATAAGGTAATCAAATTACAATTACAATAATTTATGGCAATATGAATATTCTGATGTTATTATTATTATTATTATTATTTTGCTAGGTAAATGCGGGGATAGAACCCCAAATTCAAGGTATACAATGATATCGAGTGCCGCTAGGCTACAAGGCCTAGCTGCAAATATTCTGATATTATTTGACACATTACAATAGTCTCTTACGAATACGATAGTTGAAATACTTTTAAGATCTCATTTTGACTCGCTGTCCAAAGGGTTTTTAGAGAATTACCCAATGTTTTTGAACGGGTTGTTTCTTTACCAAAAATGTACATATAGGAGCATGGTCCTAGCCCAGCTTTTACCAAATTAATGTCTCTCAGTGTGTACTTTTCCGGTAGTTTAAAGTGAATTTCTGACGGACCTCAGTTTCTAGTGTGGACCTTGACCCAGCCTCAGCCCAAACAAGCCTCATACGTGCACAGTTAATTGCGTGATGCTTGGAGCCGAAGTAATGGTAATGGTCAATGTTGACAGCTTGCATGAACTATGAAGAAGCTTCGCAGAAAGTGTTTAAAAGGACAGTGACCATGTGTTCATTTCACTTGGACCTTTACTATTTATCAAGTTGATGGGGGGCAATGATGCTGATATTTTCCAGCAACATTCATCCATAATTTCTTTCGTTATCTTATTTATTCACAAAACGGCGGCGATTAATGGGATCAGTTAGAGCACAAAGGAATATAATAATAGAAAAATCAATAATGGGACAGAACTTTCAAAGGTAAGGCGAACAAGAGAATAGACTTTTACATTTATAATTGGTCCACCCGGCCAATATTTTATTGTTTAATTTAACCAATACCAATAGCTTTTTGCCCCCAAATGACTTTATTTTATAGGATAAAAAACACACTATTACACACTCCTTTTTTTTTTTTTTAGCGTGATGCTTGGAGCCGAAGTAATGGTAATGGTCAATGTTGACAGCTTGCATGAACTATGAAGAAGCTTCGCAGAAAGTGTTTAAAAGGACAGTGACCATGTGTTCATTTCACTTGGACCTTTACTATTTATCAAGTTGATGGGGGGCAATGATGCTGATATTTTCCAGCAACATTCATCCATAATTTCTTTCGTTATCTTATTTATTCACAAAACGGCGGCGATTAATGGGATCAGTTAGAGCACAAAGGAATATAATAATAGAAAAATCAATAATGGGACAGAACTTTCAAAGGTAAGGCGAACAAGAGAATAGACTTTTACATTTATAATTGGTCCACCCGGCCAATATTTTATTGTTTAATTTAACCAATACCAATAGCTTTTTGCCCCCAAATGACTTTATTTTATAGGATAAAAAACACACTATTACACACTCCTTTTTTTTTTTTTTTAAGAACTGTGAGTTGAAGACAGGATTAATGACAGTCTTTTTTTTAATAATTATTTTTTATTATCAAATTAAGGTATAAATTGATTTTTGATGTAAATAGAAATCAAATAAGAGATTTTATTAATTAAATTAATTAAAAACTACTATTTTAAATAGTGTCTTCGACTTACTATTTCAATTTTAAAAATCAGTGTGTATAACAAATACTACCATTTATATTTCTTTATTTAATATAAAATAAGATTAAAATTGTGAAATTCAAATCATAATACTTTTTTGATGATTCTTTTTTATTATCAGGCTAATGCACTAACTGGTTTTTGATGTAAGTGCGAGATCAAATCCAAAATCTCTTATTTGACTATAAAAAATTTTACCGATTGAGCTAACTAAAAACTACTATTTTAAACAGTGTCTTCAATTCACTATTTCAATTTAAAAAATAATGTGTGTAACAAATACTACCCTTTATATTTATATTTCTTTATTTAATACTCCTTCCGTCCCTTTTTTTTTGTCCTTTATTCCATTTTGAGATGTCCCAAAATATTGTTCTGTTTCTAAAAATAAAAGTCATTAATTTACTAATGTTCCTATTATATCCCTTTTAATTTACTAATTCAATTTTTTAATAAATTTTTTTAAGGGTGGTTTTTGAAACTTATACATTTTTAAAATATAGATAAGACAATAAATGATGTTCTCTTAAAAAGTTTGACTTTTCAAACAGGATAAAAAAATTGAGACGGAAGGAGTATAAGATAAGACAAGATTGAAATGGTGAAATTTAAGTCATCGCTATTTCAAACAGGAACACAATCCAAGTTGGCCAAATTGTAAAAGTGGATTCGAGAAAATTATAAAGGGTCCCTATAAGATGGGGTCCTGAAAAGGTCTTTGTCCAGATAAATCCTTCACAAGATAAATTAATTGATTGAAATGAATTTTGAACTAAAAAAAGTTTCATGAGCAGTCTAGCTAGCCAGGTCGGCAATCTCCGCGCAGCTTCCATTATTATATTCAACATCCTTATCTGCAAGTATCTACGTGTATATGTCATGCACCACGTCACACGCAAAACACTAAAAAGCTTGGGACGAGGTTTCCACTTTGTTTTGTCTTTATCCTTTTAATAAGACTTGAATGTTCTGCCATGTCCCTTTCTTTTCAGACTGCTGGTCAAACTGAGTTTAATTTATTAATCTATACTTAACCTATAAGGGAGTGATGAGGAAATCTATATAAGAATGAGTCCACATCTCGTTTTTATAATAATCTAATGCTTCTAATGACTTAAGGAATGATGTACCATTATTATATTCAACATCCTTATCTGCAAGTATCTTCGTGTATATGTCATGCACCACGTCACACGCAAAACACTAAAAAGCTTGGGACGAGGTTTCCACTTTGTTTTGTCTTTATCCTTTTAATAAGACTTGAATGTTCGGCCATGTCCCTTTCTTTTCAGACTGCTGGTCAAACTGAGTTTAATTTATTAATCTATACTTAACCAATAAGGGAGTGATGAGGAAATCTATATAAAAATTAGTCCACATCTCGTTTTTATAATAATCTAATGCTTCTAATGACTTAAGGAATGATGTCGATCTTTCTTCTTCTTTTTTGAGAATCAGGAATGATGTCGATCTACGTGTTCAAGACGTGCGGTTCTTTTTTTTTTTTTTTAAGTGAGAATTTTAACTTATGACCTTTTAATGAAAGTTTTTTATCATTAAGTTAAATTGTCAATCAATTTTTAGTATAAAGAAAAGATTAAGAACTTTAAATCTTTTATTCAATTATTAAAGACTTTACCAATTAAATTAATTAAAATCCACTAAAACCTGTGGTTGTAACTATATATTAGAAAAGAATAATTATCATCCACATCACGATAACTTCTAGCTTTTACTTTATTTTAATTCATTTCCTAAATATCACTAATTATATATGATGATGAAGGTCATGACAACATCAATAATTTGGGTAAAGTTTATATGAAATGCATGCATTGTACGTTTTATCTGATAAAAAAGTCAAGAGTTTTGTAATTTAAATGGTATTTTTTTGGTCTTTTTAACGAAAATATCTAGATTCAAAAATATATATAAAACAACTAAAAAGAAATTATGAAAAATTTTAGGAGCGTGGGTGAGAAAAATGAAATTTGGTTCCCAAGATAAAATTCAAATATTATTAATTTATTAATTTAATTAGAAGAATGCTCTAAGAGAGGATTGTTCTGCCATGTCCTGTATTACAAACAAATGGTCAACATGAGCTTAATGAAGCTAACTAATCAATAGAAAATAGAAGGCATGACCAGAGCACAAAGCAATTTTTTTTTTTAATAATTTCTTTTTTAATATAGAATAGTGTTCGTAACAACTAGAAAAGAATTGTTATCTGTGTCGCATTTAATAGATTGTCTAGCATTTGTTTTATTGACTCAAACGATCGACTATGATATTAATAAAAACTGTTGTTACTAGTTATGATATATACGCGATGCATGTGGTGCAGATATATGTTCTATCTTGTAAGTTGTAACAACTCAAGAGAATTATGACGAAATTTAGAAGAGTTGGTGAGAATTTCAAGTAAAGAGATTTTGTTCCTAAAGAAAAAAAAAAATTATTCATTTACAAACTACTCTTTGACTGCTTATCACAGATCAAAATGTCAATGTGAACACATCTTACGCGGAATCATTGGGAATGAAAAGTTAGAAAGTCCACCCCCAGCTCTCTAGAGGTGTATTAATTTTATAATATTATATGCTGAAATTAACAATAAAATAATAAAAGTGTTACGTTTATCCTACTTTCATAATAAATTTTAAGTAGAAATAAGATCAAATACTGAAAAATTCGTCTTGTGAGGCTTTAATGACCAATATCATATGTAAAATAATTTGTTTTTCAACGTGATTTACATATAAAAAAGAAATGGTAACTAATAATTTTTTTATATATTTTAATTCAATAATTATAATGAGAGTAGAAATTTAAACCCTAAATGTTTTTGTCGGAAACATCAAACCATGATAGCGAGACTATAAGGCTCTTAGCGTAATTGATAAAAGTTCAAATATGTGCAATAATAAAATATGAGTCTAGTTAATTAGTGCCTTTAGAAGGCTTATTAATGGATCATTTTATGAGATTTTTACTACCATTTTCATTTTTCTTTTTTTTTATATAAATCTTACTCTAACTTAATTTAAGCATATATATGTGTAAAGTTCCCTCTTGGAAAAGAATACTTGAACCTCAATATTTGCCCTTTACTCCTGTAAGAATTTGTTTATATAGAGTAACCATCACACCAATACTGTACAATAATAATACCACTTTTATAAGAAATATAAAAAAAATTGTAAAAAAATATTTTTCTAATAAAAAATTTTTTAAAATAATTGTTAAACCAATGAACTTTTCCTATAAAGATAAGGATTAATAACAATTACTACTCAATAGTTACTTATCTCAATGTGAACACAACTCACAGAACAGAATCATTCCAAATGAAGTGGTAAAAGAAGTTCACCCCCAGTTCTTTACTATGAATATTAATTCTTTACTAAACATTTTTATTTATTATTATTATATGCTGAAATAAACAATAAGATAATACTAGTACCAGACATAAGTGAGGGTTACCTTATTAGGTTGCCTTACCCAATCGATCAAGATAACAATAATTTATAAAATCATTTAAATAACTAAAGGACCCAAGGTCTAGAAATATTCAAATTATTTTAATTTTATGTTAACATAGGCCATTAATTATTTTTAAAATTATCATTAAATTAGAGAGAAATAGAAGCAGGGGACATGATCATGAGACTTGAATTTTCAAAGCAAACATGGCCCACACAAACAGACCAATCTCTTATTTCATACTATTTTTTGTGACCGCCAATGTTTTTTTTAGGAATTATTAGAATTAGTCTTTATTAGACCAATCGAAATTTCAATTTTTTTCAAAGCAAACATGGCCCACACAAACAGACCAATCTCTTATTTCATACTATTTTTTGTGACCCCCAATGTTTTTTTTAGGAATTATTAGAATTAGTCGTTATTAGACCAATCGAAATTTCAATTTCTTGCCCGAACAAGAAAAATGTGATTAATAATTAATTGGACTTTCGAATTTAGAAAGAATTTGGTTGGCAGATATAGATAGTAACTGATGATCCAGCACCCATAAAAAAAATAAAATAAAAAATAAAAAAAAGATGCATGATCCAGCAGAGAGATGACGTTTGTGTGGTGACGTGTGGTTCAAATCCATCGTATACTATTCTCCAATCCTCTACAAACACCCTCTTTTATTTACACTACTATCACCAATGGAGTCCACATTTCGTGATAGGAAAATACGATATATGATCCAGCAAAGATATATGATCCAGTAGAGAGATGACGTTTGTGTGGTGACGTGTCCATAGCATGTGATATCCCAAATTGTACGGTAGCAATATTGATGGGAATATCCACAAAATTTAAAGATTTGTGAGATACAAAAATAGAAAAAAAAAAAATATATATATATATATATACACATTAAAGAAAAATAATCACACACAAGATAATATTTATGTGGTTTGGTAATTTGTCTACATCCAAACAGTTGTAGAAATTTTAATATTCTTAGGGAAAATAAAGAGTACGGCAATATAGTTTTCTCTCTCAAAACAATATAAAATCCTCCACTCCATAGATTAGGCCTTATAAAATCTCTCATTAAAAACCGCAACATTATTAATTCAAATCTGATCATAATCCGGATTAAACACAACTAGACTCCACAAAACCGAACAACTACTGACACAATTATTGAGTTGTTCGATTATGAGTGTTAGTGAAAAACCGATGGATTCAAGAACTTTAGTTATGTTTGTCAGTAACTAAAGACCAACTCAACAATTTTGTAGTAATGTTACCATTGCTATAAAATTGTATGGAATTAATTAGATTAAATTTTTTGAGCATATGTTTTGATGATATAGGGTTGTCAATGTTTGATACTACTCGCAAATATGACATAGGTTTTTTCGGATTAGGGTTGGGCCTTAGCAAGTTTGGGTCATAAACAAGTTAACTTGAAAGTGACACAATAAGAAAAGTGTCATAAACAGGTTAACTCGCATGACCTACAATTGACACGTTTGACATACCAATTTATTCGTGTTAATCTGAAATGAGTTGTTTAACACAACCCGTTTAACTTGTATAATAAATAAATATTTAATTTATTTTAGATTTGTCAAATATCTTTTATATCCAACCTATATTTTAAACTTAAAAAGAAAAGTAAATAATTACAGAAACTTATAAGTGATATAATTGTTAGTTGAAACTTTACAAATTTTAAATCTCAAAACTTCATATAAATACTTTAAAAAGATGTTATATATATAATATATATTAACTATGTTATTTTGATTTTGAGTTGAAGTATTTGCACTTCTTTTGGAATGTAAGGAACTTATTTCTCAATGGATGGTACTACATTATGGACTTAATATTTATTAAGTACTTTGATTTTACTTTGAACTTTTGGACAATATGTTTTAAGTATTTGATGTTATGAGTTTGTATTAAATTTATAACAATATTAATCGATCTATTGCTTTTTTTAAGCAGGTTAAATGGTTTGAATTTGTGTCAATCCAACTTGCTTAATATTAAGTAGGTTGAAATAAGTCATGTCACATTCATGTCAACCTAACACAACCTGTTTATTAAGTGTGTTAAGTAGGTCATGTTATGTCAACCCGCTTCATTAATAAGTCGAGTTAGGGTTGAAGGGTTATTGCACGATTATTAAATAGGTCACGTTTGAGTTGAATACCCCTAACTTGACATGACACGCTAACCCTAAATGACACTCCTAATATATATTTAGTAGATAAATTTTGAGTTTATAAGATTACAAACAACCCCAATTGTAATTTAATTAGTCCTTTTACGTGTAAGCAGTGATGACATGTGATAATAAAAAGTGAATTTGATTATATTGCTATTGTGCAGCATCCAAACCGTCAGGCCCACTCAGCCCCTAGCCTCCGCTTCGAATGCACAGTAATTGGGCCCAACTCTCATTCGCCCTAAAGCCCAACCCTCACTACCTCAGCCCGGGGGCCCGAGCTTCACTACTAAAGTTATGCTCGGCATATATTTACCGAGCATGTTCGGAAAGGTCGCTGAACGGCGCGTCATCTTTGTTTTGCTTAGAGAAGTCCCTCTAAGCGCCGCTGCCGAGCTCTAAACGGAAGTGGGCACCAAGTCCCAAAGCCATCCAAGCCTAGATTCTCACTTATCATCCCCCTGATTGGACCCTCCGTAACACTAAGCGCGCATCGACTCTGCCGAGCTGCCGACAAGGGTGGGAACCAAGTCCCAAAGCCACCCATACCTGACCTCTCACTTATAGAAAACCTTACTGGACCCTCTGTGGCACAAACTATGAGAGCATTGATAACCTACGTCTGAGCTAGGAACTATAAATAGGAGGGGAAGATAAGAGGGAAGGCTTGGTTGAAAAGAGGGTAAAGAAGAGAGGGGTTAGAAAAATTCAAATAGAGAGAATATCTCAGGGGAGGAAGAGGAAGTAGTGTGTTGCTGAAGAGGAGAAAAGTGATCTCATTGAGCCTTTAGTTGGAGAACGACCCATAGTAGAAAATTTAGCCCAACAAACAAATAAGTTGTGAGCCCAAGTGGGGCTGAGCCCATTGGTCTCATTTGCGACCCACACAGCTATAAATGCATTAATGATAATGTTATGCATATAACATTACTACAAATTGCATGGATTTGATTTGATTAGATTGTTTTTGAGTGTATGTCTATTAGGTAAATCTTGATTTACAAGTGATTATGAAAAATCTCGATTGCAATTAAATCTTGAGTTTATAAGATTACAAATAACCTCAATTGTAATTTAATTAGTCGTTTTGCATGTAAGCAGCAATGCCATAGACACAATCTTTTTTATAACAAATTTCACACATTACTAAGTTGTTTGATTGTTAATGATAATGAGAAGTGAAATTGATTGGATTACTATAAATATAATTATATTGTTGGGTATGTAACATTACTATAATTGTATGGGTTTAATTGGATTTGAATTGTTTGAGTGTATGTTTACATCAAATGTCTATTAGATGAATCTTGATTTGTACTAAGTGATTATGAGTAGTCTCAATTGCAACTTAACTGGTCTCCTTTAGTGTTAAGCACAGAGTGATTAGTGGGAAGTTCTGGAGCCATCATTAGATTACATGGGATCACAAACTATTCAAACCTTGGAGGGCAAGGGTCCAGTGCTGACCCGACCGTCAACGATCTCCAAAGGCCATTCAGCTGAGCCAGCCGACTTTAACTATAACAAAAGTACAAAATAGGTGACGGAAGCAGTGACAGAAGGCTAAAAGACAAAGGTGGTACATGCACAAGTGTCGAGAACCCATTGGACCGTCGACGCGTGTAATTGTAATTGCCCCATCTCTCCCTGGCTGCGGTCAGCACGTTTTTCAGTTCTAGATACGACCTTGCAACTCACCCCCACGTGCTTATTCCTCTTCATGTTGCCTTTTTTTTTGTGCTCTTCTATATATAAGTCATTGTGTACCTCGTATATGCTTCGTGTTTCATTCAAGCAGCTTCTGTATTCAACCAAGAAGAACAAGAAGAAGAACAAGAACACGGAGAGAGAGAGAGAGAGAGAGAGAGAGAGAGAGAGGCCTAGTTTGATTCAAGCTTGAAGAGAAGAAAAAAGAAAAAGAAAAGTTAATTACAAATGTCGAGTGAGCTAGAGTTACCACCTGGGTTCAGATTTCACCCAACAGATGAGGAGTTGGTGAATCATTATTTGTGTAGGAAATGTGCTTCTCTGCCTCTTGCTGTTCCTATTATTAGGGAGATTGATCTTTACAAGTATGATCCATGGCAGCTTCCAGGTAACCTTAATTTCCAGATTCTTCGTTCTTTTACCAATCAAATATTAGATTTTGATTTTTTTTTTTTTTGGTTCAAGTTTCGGGACATGGGTCTGCTTAATCTCACTTCAATTTTCTTAAAATTATTAATTTCTGAAATTGAACAACAGATCAACTTTTTTTTTTTGGATGGGGGTGGGTGTTGAATTTTCTAACCAATAACTAAAATTTTTGGATTTTATTTTTTGTTTTGGGAAATGGGTTTGCTGAATTTGGAAAAACTTTACTTGAATTTCTTCATTTTCTTCTTAATTTTCCCCCTTGATATATTGCTAGAAATCAGAAAAAAGCTGCAAAATTTTCACTTTTTAATTCCTTTTTGTTGTGGATATTATAATTTATTTTAAAAAAATCTACATCTGTGTCTAGAATCTAGATAGAACTTCGTGAAATTTGGGTGGTTCTAAATTTTTTTGGTTCTTGTTGATTTTTGCAGAAATGGCTCTTTACGGCGAAAAAGAGTGGTACTTCTTTTCCCCAAGGGATAGAAAATATCCAAACGGTTCAAGGCCAAACCGGGCGGCAGGAACCGGATATTGGAAGGCAACCGGAGCTGACAAGCCCATTGGAAAGCCCAAACCATTGGGTATTAAGAAAGCACTTGTTTTCTATGCTGGCAAAGCCCCTAGAGGAATCAAAACCAACTGGATCATGCATGAATATCGTCTTGCAAATGTGGATCGATCTGCTGGCAAAAAGAATAACTTGAGGGTATGTACTTTTTCTTTCCCTTTAATTAATCTGCAATTTTTGAAAATTTTACTGGTTTTTGATACTAGTCAAATTTGTTCATATAATAAACGTTTTTTTCATAACGTACTCAAATCTATTTTCATCATCCGTGACATATGCTTTTATCAAAGAAAATGATTTTTTATTTGTTTTTCAAAATTATTAGCCTAAATGGGATAGTATATGCACATTATGGACCACAGAATGAGGCTGACTAAACTTTTATTTTTTCTGATATTTAATATGGTTGGACTATCTTATTGGGTTAGGTACAATAACGATATTTTTAGGTTGCCTTTCACCTAACCATATCAATTCAAACTCAGCCAAAAAAAAAATACCATATCAATTCAAATGAGATTAATCTTTATATAATGTTCAATAAAATTGAGATCTTAATGGCTAAGTTTGACAAAATTTATTTTGTATTGCAGCTTGATGATTGGGTCTTATGTCGAATCTACAACAAGAAAGGCACACTAGAGAAATATCAACCATTGGACCAAAAAATGGAAAAGTTCGCAGAAATAGAGGAGGAGCAAAAACCAAAAATCATGGTGTCTGGGCAGAACACAACAGTGACACAAACAATGATCAGCAATGACCAATTACACATGGACACGTCGGATTCGGTGCCGGTGTTAAGCTTGATGATTGGGTCTTATGTCGAATCTACAACAAGAAAGGCACACTAGAGAAATATCAACCATTGGACCAAAAAATGGAAAAGTTCGCAGAAATAGAGGAGGAGCAAAAACCAAAAATCATGGTGTCTGGGCAGAACACAACAGTGACACAAACAATGATCAGCAATGACCAATTACACATGGACACGTCGGATTCGGTGCCGGTGTTGCACACGGACACGAGTTGCTCGGAGCAAGTGGTGTCCCCGGAAGTTGCATGGGAAAAGGAGGTCCAAAGCGAGCCAAAATGGAATGACAATGACATAGACAACGTGTTTGATTATTTTCAGTACAATTACATGGATGGCTTCGCTGAGGACCCTTTTGCCCCACAAGTTCAGTACCAAATGGACCAGCTCTCACCTTTGCAGGACATGTTCATGTATCTACAAAAGCCACTTTAATCGATTGGTCAAAAATCAAGAAAAGAGACACTTCAAATGGGAACACCTTTGTGGTCCCAAACAATATTTTTAATTCATTGTAGGTCTATTATATACACCAAAATATTACCAAATACTTCAGCATGTGTGGGCTCAGGCAATCTTTGTCTGTGTTTGTGCACGTGGGAGACAATTCTTTTTGGGTTCTTATGAGGATTATAATTGGTCCTAGAATTTAGCAAGCAATTCATCAAAGTGGAGCTTTGAATCAAAGTGAAACAGAGAAAAGAAGGCATGCTATATACTGGTGGTGATAATTGGCATCTCAATTATTTGATCTTCTGGTGGACAATCTGAAGTGGGTATTATTAGGAAGGTGTAGGTAATCCAACAACGGCTTGTGTTAGATTTTCCTTGTGTTAATATGTACCCGTGTAGGAAATTCTTGCATTTTCTTATTGTAGCTGAATTTTTTCATAACCCATGTGTAAAATATATTACAATTTATGAAAAAATGTCAAAAGTATTTTTTATTTGGTGGTTGGAATTTTGGGGCTTAAGGTGGCTGAACATGGCGAAAAATCCACTATAATCAAGCATTCCAGCGTTGACAATTTGTTTATAATTTTTAAATTTGGAGAAAATGCCTTGTTGAATGTTGACGTAAAGTCTTAAGTTTAATCTTTTGGCCAAGTTTAATTTCAATATCTTTATTGGATATTGTTGGGTTGTTGTAGCAATTATGGCGGAGAATGTCAACCGCATATTTTCTTAAGAGTAAGTGCCCATGTTTGACATGTGGAACGACAATAACATATGATGACTAGAATTGCAGAAAGTTGGGTTTCAAGTTATAACATTATTATCATCCTTCGTAGAATTGCAATAAAAAAGGAGCATGATGAACCACGATGCATAATTAGCACAGCCCAATTATAGGGCTCAATGCAGTGGTAATTGATTATGCATAAAATCGTCAATTGAGATCTCATCTATGCCGATAGACAATGAGGGTGGATTCATTGAAAGATGAACCTGCAATAAGATATGAAATAGAGAAAAAGAAATACACCGGTGTGGTGTTTGCTAAAAACATTCTAATGATTAAGTTAAAATGGAATTCAATTGAAATATATTGTAAAAGAATTTAACTTGGGAGTAGTTTTTCGAATGAGAATTGTGTATCTTTTGGTTCTGTTCCTCTCTGACTTTATAGCCATCTAGTCTTTAATGAACAACGAATCTTTGCATTCATTTTCATTTGTAACGGTTAATATGTTACAAATTGATGCTTTGATTTGTGTAACATCTTCTTTTTCGTTGCTTCATCTATTAATCTTTGGCATAAATGCTCCCCATAAATGCGCAATGTATCTTGGGTTCGTCCATTATGACTGACGAAGCCGTTAGAATTTGGACTCATCAGTTGCCCCTTATTCATGTCTTCGTCTATGTGACAAGATAGGAATAAAAGAAATTCTGTCTATTCATTTTCCGTGTACTCGCATTTATTGTGAGATGACGTTTCGTCTGTTCCTGTGACACGTGTAAGGCTAAGATTGCCTCATCATACCAAGGAGCTTAGGTGAGGGGGAAGTTCCATCTAGTGAGCTTGAAACAGATTTATCTTCATTTGAACAAAACGATGCTTCTGAGGTCTCTTCTCAGAAAACCCCTTTTATAGCTTTAAGGGTGCTCTACACTCTCAAAAGGAAAGATGAATCTAGAATTAGGAATAGATTGCAATTTTCTCCTTCTATTAAAATTAGGATTCATGATGCTAGTGACAGAGTCTGCTCTTATTTTCCTGATGAAGTTTGCTTCTATAAGGTTGATTTCATCAGTGGCCTCCGTTTTCCTATTCATCCCTTTATTAGAGAGTTATTCCTTCTTCTAAAACTCGCTCCTGCTCAAGTTGTCCCCAACTCATGGAGAACGGTTGTATGTTGTATGGTGATGTGGATGTCTACCAATGAAAGGGATATCCTTAGGGTAGAAGAATTCTTACATCTTTATCATTTAGGATGGTCCAAGCATCCTGGTTATTGGGAATTTAAACCTTGGGACAAAAAGTCAAGGTTAGTTTTTGATTCCCCTTCTTCCCTTCGCGAGTGGAAAACTAATTTCATCTTCATGCCTGGTGATGGTTGGGAAACCACTTTGAGTGAAAATTCAAAAGATGCTCCCAAATTGCTTCGTAGGTGGGGCACTCTTGAGTCTAGTGCGTCCTTCATTTTCTTTTTGTGTGTGTGTGTGCGCGCGCGCATGCGCATTAGTGTATGCACGTGCTTGTTATTTCTCAACCTTTTAAAAATTCTTTACATGTATGTAGAGTTTGTTCGTCCTCATCTAAAAAAACGATATCACCATCGACTATAAAATGTCAAGAGATATATTAAGAGTGTCTCTGATTTTGACAAACTCATATCTCCACAATTTCTTTTTCTTCATTTTCTTGGACCTGAACCTTCTAATTATGTCCAAAAAGAACATTAAGGCTGTCAAAAAGATTAAGCATATTGATCTTTGCAAATATCACGTTGCCTTCAAACACCCTCCCTTTCTAATTATCCTTTTTTTTTTTTTTTAAGGAATGGAGACTAGATTCAGCAAAGGTAAATTGGCTGAAGTCTAGGAGAAAAAGGCCAAGACAGGGTTAAAGGAGGGTCTCTTATTGAAGAGACGTCGTAAAGATGATGAACCGTCCAAGGGGGAAGATCCTGTGGTTACTTCCCCTATTGTTCAACCTACCTTCCAGAGTCTTGCTTCACCCACATCATCATTGGAAATAATTATGCCTATTGTTAAGGTGAACCAAAGCAGAGGGTGAGATCAGGCAGTGGTTGGCACTTTTTGGGACTATGTCGATTGTGCAATGGCGAAGGCCATGATTCCATTTTTGTCGAGGTCTTTAAACCACTGACAACAACACTTTTTGTTGAACTAGTGTCTTCTCATGTTTACAAGGTTATGCAGGTATGCTTTTTACTCTTGTGATATGTTTGCATGAAGGTTTTTCTTTTGATTTCTAATAACCTTTTATGCTCAAAGTGTTGGGTGAATCCTTTTATCTTTTTGGGAAATACTTGGACTATGAGGAAAAGTACGTAGTTGCCCAATCCAAGGTGGACGCACTTTCTGCTGAGAATTTGAAGACTAAGGTTACGTCTCTTTCTGGTGAGGTGAATTAGGCTTAGGATTGTGTGGAAGTTCCAGAGCAGGATGTAAAGACTAAGAAGGCTTTCTCTAGGCTGAAAGATAAGTAAATCGAAGATGTTGCACTTATTCTTCAAAAAGCTGACTTTGAGGTGGTTGAAAAGTTTAAGAAGTTTGACGCATATTCTGATAAGCTGTACGACTATTATGTGGAAGGTTTTGAACTTTTTTCACAAGTACATGGCTAAACATCATCCAGGTTTTGACTTTTCTACTCTTGACATGGAGGCCGTTGAGAAGGAGATTCTGGCGAATCGTCTTTCAATTGATGGGGTAGCTGGTGATGTAGAAGATAGGATGGAAGATGATACTGTTGTCACTGCTGAGACTTTAGTGGATTCATCTCCTTCTAATCCTACTCGAAACACTTCTTTTATTTCTAGCTTTTGAAAAACAATTCCTTGGGCTCGTTTGTTTTGAGTAAGTTTATATTTCCTAGTTTAGTCTCTAAGAAACAATATCTTGGGCTCACTTGTTTTAAGCATGTTTATTTTATTTTCTTTGGTTGTATTTTGCTTTATGTTCGAATATTTTGATACTATATTTCTTAATTGCCTTATCCTTGACGTGTTAACTTTTAGCCATTTTTGTGGTCATTATGTTATGCTTTTAGATAACTTTATAAGTCATATATTAATGATGGATTAGTTATGTGTTAATAACTTTTTAGGTCATGTATTAATGACGATTTCATTATGTATTAATAACTTTTTAGGTCATGTATTAATGAAGATTCGTTATGTATTATTAACTTTTTACATCATGTATTAATGACCATTAAGTTATGTATTAATAACTTTTAAGGTCATGTATTAATGACAGATTCGTTATGTATCAAAACTTCCTCCGTCCCAATTTGTTTGTCCTCTATTCCATTTTGCGATGTCCCAATATATTGTCCTATTTCTAAAAATAAAAGTTATTAGTTTACTAATGTTCCTATTATACCCCTACTTTGTTTTCAAAACTTTTTGAAAAGAAAACTAACAAATATTTAAAAAATCAATTTAATTGGGGTACCTTTTTAGTTGCCTCATTAACAATAACTCTTTTTAAAAAAAAAGTTGATAAATTTATTTAAGGGTAGTTTTGTAAACTAATACATTTTTATAAGGCAGACAAGACAATAAATGATGTTCCCTTAAAAAATTTGACTTTTCAAACAGGATAAACAAATTGAGATGGAGGGAGTAACTTTTTAGGTCATGTATTAATAAATATTCGTTATATGTTAATAATTTTTAGATCATGTATTAATGACCATTAAGTTATGTATTAATAACTTTTTAGGTCATGTATTAATAATGATTTCGTTATGTAGTAATAACTATGGGGCTTGAAAGTTTGATAGCCTCGGCCCATTTTACATTCGGCCCAAGGCCCATGCCGAGGATGGAGAATCGCCCGAGGACGCTGCATAAAGGCCTGAGTTGTAAGGACCCCGCCGAGGATGACCCTGTCCTCTGTGGACCGAGGCCAACACCAAGTGCGGGAACAGGCCCAGGACAGGTTGTCACCTTCACAATAAATGCGCTCACCTAACCCTCTGATTGCACTAAAGGAGATGCGACTCCTGGACAGGGCAACCTTGGCCACTACAAATCACATGATTACTGATAACGCAGCTAATGGGACGGACGGTCATAAGGGAAGCGCATGGATGATCAACAAGTGGAAGAAAGAGATGGTGAGAAGAGGGCTATATAAGGGGAACCAACAGAACAGTGAAAAAGGGGGGGGGGAGGGGGGACCTCGATCAGGATCCTCAGATCGATGCCGATGAGAGACCTTAAGAGGTAACTTTGGCACACCGACCTTCAACAGATGCGAGTCCTGTTTTGGGCGTTGTCCGTTTGTTAGGGCCTAGTTCTTGAACCCACTCTCTAAAAATGTATTTTTTGGGCTTATGGGATGAATTTTATGAAGGCTTTTCCAAATTGAGTCCTTATAATTGGCGTCGTCTGTGGGAATCGAACTAGGGTATTAGCAGGCGCGACGGCTAGCGATTTCCACTGTTGGGGGCTTGCGCAAGGTTGGGTAGTTTTTCATCACCACCGGCGATACTGACCCCGACTTCAAAAAGAAAAAAACGAAGTAACAACCAACAATAACACTTTTGCACAAGATATAATCGTTGCAGGAAAGTAAAAGATTCAGAGAATAGGAGAAGGAAACAAACATCACAACGTTTTATTAATCGAAAAGTAAATACAAGATACAAACAGAGGCTCAGACATGCGTGTTTTAAAGCTAATTCTACAAACAAAGGCCCAGACGGGCCTATTTTAAAACTAACTTTCGGGAAGGGGGCTGAGACAAGCATGTTTTAAGGCTACCAACAACCCCCGGGCTGGTGCGGTTGGTGCCGGCGAGAAAAGAGGAGCAAATGCATGGGCGCGTGACGACCCCTCCCCATGGTGTTCCCTTGATTCTCTCCCGGTCCCACTGTGGTTGGCCGTTGGAGACGGCAACACTCGGGCACCGGACATGACGTAATCTTACAATCCTTCACCGATGGGTAGGCCAGGCGCGAGTCACTGCTAGTCTGAAGGGCAGGTATGGGTGCGCCCCGGAGAAGAGCGTTATGTACTTCAGGAACCTCCCTCCTGACCACCATGCACGACACCATCAAGATGACGCCCAAACTCTGCCGCGCCGGAAGTCTGACGCAGGCTACAGCCACAACAACTCTCAGTCGAGGGAAGAGGACCTTTGCCTGTATGCCCTCACTCCCATCCAAGGACGCCCCATTTCTCCAAAATCTTGTCACAATCCTAGCAGGGTTATTGAGGGGGCTCGGAGAGCTAAAATGACGTGTTTACTATTTGTTAGGGGGTTCATGGAGTGTGGAAGGACATTTCCCCCCAGAGAGCCTTATATAGGATGTGGAGGTTAGTGGGAATTGATCCACACAGAATTCGAGAAAAGGGTTATCAGCGGCATTAATCCTGACTAAATTCCAAGGAAGCCATAGACCGCTGGATCTACATCAATCCACGAGGATATTAATGAGGGCGCGTCTCGCGCATCGAAACGTCAAGCGCGGAATGCGAATAGTCAGGGGACACCTCGTAACTAAGGAGGGCGGAAGCTTGAATTGAAAGCGGGGTTACTGCCACGCGTAAGGTTAGAAGTCTGAACCACCCCTGCCCAGGGCACCGCGAGGTCAAGGATCTGGCTCGAGGATAGTCCACTTCCAGTGAAGCAGGACCGAGGCCGTCATCACGACAAAAATAAGATTCCAAGCGCCAAGGACAAACTCCTTCATCCCATACAGAAGTGTTAGACAGAACCAAGGCCTTGCATGGTTTTCGGACTCAAGTCTATGGGGAAACTAACTACTTCAAAAAAATCCTAAGTGTTAGACAAAACCAAGGCCTTGCATGGTCCTCGAACTCAAGTCTATAGGGAAACTAACTACTTCAAAAAGATCCTAAGTGTTAGACAGAACCAAGGTCTTGCATGGTCCTCGGACTCAAGCCTATGGGGAAACTAACTACTTCAAAAAGATCCTAAGTGTTAGACAGAACCAAGGCCTTGCATGGTCTTCGGACTCAAGCCTATGGGAAAACTAACCACTCAAATATATCTGGGTACTAGACTGAACCAAGGTCTTGAATGGTCCAAGGACTCAAACCTAGGAGAAAGCTAGCTACTTGCAGAAGAACAAAAGCGTCAGATAGAACCGAGTTGTGGTATGGTCCTCAGATTTAAACTTGAAGGAGAGCTAATTGCCTCACGAGACTAAGTCCAGAACAGAACCAAGGTATTAAGCGAAACATTAAAGTATAACAAGTAAAAGGGAGTATCAATCAAAGAACTAAAAGCGAACTACTGAATATGTATTTCAAATAAAAAGTATGTAATTCTGTTACAACGTCGCCAAGGCAAAAAGCGAAATGAAATGAAAAAGAAAACAAATAGGAGTGTCCACGCCATTAGAATAGGGTAGTCCAACGAGATGGCTTACTCCCCCAAATCGGCGGACAGCTTGTCTTGAGGAGCCTATTGGACGACTTTGACTCACACCTCGGGACCCTGCCTCTAAGGAGCTACTTCAAAGGATCCTTCCCCAGCAGGAGGGATCTGAGGGACAACGAGTGAGGCTTGGGGATCAACAGGAGGCCTCACCACACCCTAGGGCACTTCTTGACTGACACTTCCTGCCCTATCCAACGCTCCATGGAGATCAGCCCTTTCAATAGGTTTGTCAGCTGAAGATGTGTCCTCGACAGTTTTAGTCTGACTCTCACCTGCCACTAGCAAAGCGGACTCCGCCTTAGAAGTAACGGGGATAACCTCGTGAATTGCAGGGGGATAATACACTCTTTCCGCTCTCCTAAGGTCAGACGAGGCATCAACCCCTGCTGGTTGAGGGCTTCATTCCAGGTCTGGGAACAGAAATGCCTGCACATTTCAGGAATTTGAGCCTTAAGGGTAGCTTCAATTTTAGCCATCCCTTCAGTGAAGGCCTCTTCCTCCGCTTGTTCTACGGAACGGTCGGCGTTTATTCTCGCAAACACGGCTTCATCTTTGGCCCTCACGGCCTCGTCCCTAGCGTACTCAGCAATACCTTTCACCCCAACCGCCTCGGCCAACTTTTGCTTCAGGTCGGCGAGGTCTTCTTGAGCAGCCCGCAGTTGGCCCTCGACATCTTGCAAACGCTTTGTCTGATCCTCGGCTTGTTTCGTAGCAACGGCTAGGTCAGAGGCCGCGCTATCTCTAGCCCTTGTCATCTCCTCCAAGCTTTCAATTGCCTTCTTGAAATCTGCTTCAGATCTCTTAAGGGTACTCGCATCCTTCAGGAATTTGTCGCGCTCCTGCCCCAGAGCGTTACTCTGGATGTCGACCTCCTCGTCCAGCCTAAAAACAGCTTGGATAGCCTGCCAACCAAAACAAATACGCCATTAGGGGAAAGGGAGGTGCTAGGCAATAAAATTCAAACAAAATAGACAAGTACCAGAGGTCTTACCATGCTCAGGTATCTTTTAAGGTTGTAGGCAACCTCTTGCCCCCTTATACTCCCAAGCTCAGCCATGTCGACGGGGAGGAGAAGGGACCTCTCCAGGGCATGGGCTACGCGAGCCCCCTTGCCTCCTCGAAAATCCCGGAGAGTAGCGTCATCCATCAAAGGTTGTCCATGGAGCATGGCAGCGGGTAGCCAAGCCTAGGGCTCGGACTGTTGAATGATTTCTTGTCCTTTACACTGACCACCAAGCCTCAATTGTTTAGAAGGTCGGCGGGCTTCACCTTCCTCTGGAGAAGAATGGGATCTGCCCCCATCCACTAGGTTTTTGCCCTTGGAAGACCTTTTTCTTTTTGGATCGGTGGACTCAGGCCGAGAGTTCGAGATTGGAAGGATGGAGGACTACCTGGTCTGCGCAAGCTTAGGCTTGGGCAGAGGTAGAGGAGGTTTGGGCTGTGACTCCCTCGGCACACCTTTTCCAGATTTACCCTCAAGCAGGTCAAGGAGGCTGGTTTGGAGCTGTCTCTTAGAACCCATCTCCGTCTGAGTACCAACCCTTGGGGGCTGAAGATCGGCTTCGGACAAATAGGGGTCTCCTAAATCACTAGAAGGATCCTCAGACTAATCGGTTCGGTCAAATGCACCAAATTCGTCATCAGACGAGCTTAGTTCGACCACTTCTCCTCCCTTCTCCGAGCTCCCTTCTTTGGCCTGTGATGCTTGATGGGACAAGGAAGAACCCACCAACAGGATGCCCTCCGGAGTAGAAGTTCCTTCGAAAAATGAAAACTCGTCCTTTACCATGGTGATTTGCCTAAGCTGAGGATCATGAGCCCTGATAACGTGTTTCGGGACCGAAAACGACTTCTGGGCCGGATTACATCCAAGGATTTTATAGGCGGCTCTAACCTAGTTATCAGTCTCGTTCAGAAAGAGCTCCGCCCTAAGAACGGCTTCCAAGTCCTGCTTGTTGACTAGGTGAAAATGACGTGCGAAGGCGTGCGGATCTACAAAAAGAGAAACAAAACTCCTATAATCAATCAAACAAAGAAGATATACGACCAAGAAAAAAGAAAAGAAGTTAGACCATCTCCTACTTCGAGTACCCTACCTGACTCTCCCTCTGCTATTAGGCAGTGGAGACCGTCATGCCACTCCCCTGACACAATGAAAATTTCTTGGGTCAACCCTTTACTAGAATAGGGGAGGCACTAGATAAGCTGAACCCTGTCGTCCCTTGTCTTCATATAGTATGACTTACCCTTCAGGTGCTGAAGATTGTAGCACCAGTTCACATCATGGTGGGTTAACCTCAACCCCATCTTCTCATTCAGGATGTCTATGCACCTTAATATCCTAAACATATTAACGGCGCACTGGGTAGGAGCTAGCCGAAAATGCCTAAGGTAACCACTCATCACTGGCCCCATGGGGATTCTCATGCCTCCCTTTACGAAGGCTACTATGGAAATCACAACTTCGCCTTCGTTCCTTTTAGTGTACCACTCTCCTTCCTTGCAATACCTCAAGCCGACATTACGGGGTATCCCGTAATCGACAATGAATTTCTCTATCATCTCTTCAGACTCAACTAACTTCTTAAATTTACCTATCCCTAGTAACGACTCAAAGACCAGAGAGAGAGAGAGCAAAAGAGAAAAAAGAATTAGAGAGAAGTTTGTGCTACAGAGAGAAGGAGACTTACAGAAATAGGGAGATTCTCCTCGGACAAACTCTTTATGCTGAAAATGGGCACTGGTCAGTGTGGAGATTGGACTAGATTTAAAGTGTGCACGCCGAAGTTCTTGAATGTACAAATAAGAAGACCAAACGGTTTAAAAGAGTATTTATATCCCCAATTAAAATTAACCAAGCGGAACTTCCCGCCCATAAAGGCAAGAAATCCCCACCGATTGATTGCCATCACACCGTTGGACGTGGGGAACATGGAGCCGCAGAAAATTTAATGCAAACGTGCGCCGAATATCAAGGCACCAGAAACGTACATTGGGCAGGCGGAAAGACTCTAACGCTGACGTCGACCGATGTTAGGCGAATCATAAAAAAGGCCCAGGGATATCAAAACCCTTCTCCTCGTCCGAGGATACGGACAGCAGGGTTTTGAGGGGCTATTGTGGGGCTTGAAAGTCTGATAGCCTCGGCCCATTTTACATCCGGCCCAAGGCCCATGCCGAGAATGGAGAATCGCCCGAGGACGCTGCATAAAGGCCTGAGCTATAAGGACCCCGCCGAGGATGACCCTGTCCTCGGTGGATCGAGGCCAACACCAAGTGGGAGAACAGGCCCAGGACAGGTTGTCACCTCCACAATAAATGCGCTCACCTAACCCTCTAACCGCACTAAGGGAGATGTGACTCCTGGACAGGGCAACCTTGACCACTACAAATCACATGATTACTGATAACGCAGCTAATGGGACGGACAGTCAGAAGGGAAGCGCATGGATGATTAACAGGTGGAAGAAAGAGATGGTGAGAAGAGGGCTATATAAGGGGAACCAACAGAACAGTGAAAAAGGGGGGGGGGGACCTCGGTCAGGATCCTCAGATCGGTGCCGAGGAGAGACCTTGAGAGGTAACTTTGGCACACCGGCCTTCAACGGATGCGAGTCTTGTTTTGGGCGTTGTCCGTTTGTTAGGGCCTAGTTCTTGAACCCACTTTCTAAAAATGTATTGTTTAGGCTTATGGGATGAATTTTATGAGGGCTCTTCCAAATTGAGTCCTTACAATAACTTTTTAGGTCATGTATTAATGACAGATTCGTTATATATTTATAAATTTTTAGGTCATTTATTAATGACGAATTCATTATGTATCAGTAACTTTTTAGGTCATGAATTAAAGCTGATTTCGTTATGTATTAATAACTTTTTAAGTATTAATGACGATTAAGTAATGCATTAATAACTTTTTAGGTCAATAGTGACGTTTGATAATAGCATATGATTAATTTTGGTCACATGGCTAAAAGAAAAAATATTGATAATGGTATCTTCTGAATAATATTGTTCATCATGCTTTATTTGCGAATAATAGAAATCCTAGCTAAAATGGGAAATGTAGGAAAAAGAAATACACTTAAAGTAAAAATGAAAAATTTTCAAAGTTTCTTATTGGTAGTACTTTTCTAAGTACTTTATGTACCATGGACGAGCATAACTTCATAAGGTCTTCCCCATGTTGGCTCCAATTTTCCTTAAATATGACTTTTTGGGAGATTTTGAGGGTCCACCTGCTACTAACTTGTCTGCTATCATCCTTATTTCACCTATGGGAGCCTTTGTATTGTTTGTCTTTTGCTCTCGATTCTTTCTGTTTCTCTGTTGTCGTTTGTATGGATTTTCTTTCACACGAATTTTTGCAGCTTTCCTTGATGATACAAGGTCTCTATTTGTTTTTTTTTTAAGTGTTTGCATTCATCGGTGCGATGTTCGTGATCTTGATGAAACCTGCAATACTTGCTTTTATCTCTGCCTTCTGCCAGAGCCAATATGGGATGAGGCCATTGCAAAGATGATTCATCTTTTATCTGCATTAACACCTGTTCAATAGGCATTATCAAAGGAGTAAAATTAGTAAACCTTGATCTTTGATTGGGGAGGTTTCTCTTTCCATCCAAAGTCTGTTTTAGGCTTTGTGTTTCCTTCTTCTTCTCAAGGTGATGATTTGGTCTTTCGTCTCTCTTCCTTTTATTGGTCATTTCTTTTGCAATTAACTACATCTTCTACATTCAAAACTTTTGGGCTTTGTGAAGTAGCTCTGCTACCGACTTAGGTGGGCTTTTGGCGATTGAAAAGAGAAAGTCTCCCAGGTAACAAACCTACCTAGAAGGTCGTTAAGATAACTTGGTTTTATGATTCGTCCACCTGTAGCAGCTCCTTATTGAAGTGAGTGACATATTGCCTCAAAGATTCTTCTGTTCTTTGCTGAATGTTGAGAAGATGCCTAGTTGGCTTCTTGTGTCGTTGTACTCCAATGAAATGATGAACAAAACTCCCACTGCGTTGTTCAAAGTTTGCAATGGTACCTAAAGGTATTTTGCTGAACCAGACTCTAGCTACCCCCTTTAGTGTAGTTGAAAAAGTTTTACACATTACTTCATCCGGAGTCATTTGCAGGTGCATTAAAGTTTTGAAGGACTTAACGTGGTCCAAAGCATTTTTTTTTTTTGAATCGTCATATGGCTCGAGCTGAGGGAGGCAAAACTTTGGTGGAAGAGGACGATTCAACACCTTAATGGTGAATGGTGAATCTATTCTCCGAATCATCCCATCTAGGTTCTCCATGATTTTGCTTTCATGGCACTCCTAAGTTTGTCCATCTCTCTCCTCATGCTACAGAGTTCACTTTCCATCCTGGATGAATTTTCTTTTGAAGCTCTTGTTTTCCTATGATTCAACAGATTAGCCGTCTCCTCGTCTTTGTTGTTCTTCTATCTTTTTTCATTTCTTTAATCACTTGGGGCTTCAGCGATTTGCCTTCGCTCTGAATTTTGTCATGTCAGTTCATCGACACTTGTTGTCAGTGCTTGAATTTGTTGCGCTGCTTGAGTAGAATCCATCTGGTATCAAGAGGAATTCTTTTGTAAAGAAAAGGGAAACTGTATGGCTTTGTAAACATTCCCCACAGACGGCGCCAAATTGATGATGCAAAAAATCATCTGTTGAGTTCTTGTTTATGCAGATGGACGATGAGGATGGATTCGTCTAGAGACGAACCTGCAATAAGATATGAAATATAAAAGAAGAAATACACCGGTGTGGTGCTTTCCAAAAATCCTTCGATGATTAAGTTAGAATGGAATTCAATTGAAGTATATCACAAAAGAATTCAACTTGGGAGTACTTTTAGGGATGAGAATTGTGTACCTTTCGGTTTTGTTCCTTTCTAGCTTTATAGCCGTCTTGTCTTTAATAAGCAACAATCCATTCTCATTTGTAACAGTTAATACATTATAAAAACTAAGGCTTTGATTTGTATAATGTTTTCTTTCCCATTGCTCTGTTTGTTACTCTTTAGCATAAATGCGTAATGTATCTTGGGTTCGTCCATTATGACTGACGAAGCCATTAGAATTTGGACTCATTAGTACTGAATAATTGAGAAAGTTGTAACTTAAAAAAAAAAAAAAAAAAAAACAAAAAAAACAAAATTATAATCAACTGAATAATTGAGAAAGTTGTAACTTAAAAAAAAAAAAAAAAAAAAACAAAAAAAACAAAATTATAATCATAAAAATCAAAATTGCAAAAGAAATAAATGACTATGAACTATAAATTTTACCAGGAGAGTTTGATGCTCTTTAACCAAGCACTAAGAAGTTGGATCAATCCTCTCTTAACTTGGTTTCTCCTCGTCAAGTAGAACTTAGAAGTGTTGTTAGCTACAAATAAAAGCATCTCAAAAAAGTTCCAAAAATCTTATGTTAAAGTTTTCTTGCCTTATTCCCTTTTTGATGAGTTTTGATACCCAAAATTTCCCTTTCTTGTGTACATGGAGATTGATTCCTCTCATGACTTTCATGTGTACATGGAGATTGAATTGGTGGGGGAAGTGTGGAATCTCAGGATTTATGAAATTGCCAACTATCATTACAATTCTATGTGATGAGTTACCTATGTCTAATTGAATTTAACTACCAAATCTAGGTCAAAGGGGAAGTCACAAATCACCTCATCTTTAAGTGTGAATCAAAAACAATGTCTAAAACCAGTAATATGAGTTTGGAAGTTCAATTACACGTGGAGAAGTTTAGGCACCCCATGTTGCTTGCATGTCATTGTTGCCACATTTTAGCTAACTTTGTGGTAACTACCCATGGAAAATAAATCAAAATATTGGCTTTCATTTTCTAAGGGGAAGGAGTGAGGGTTTATCTTATTTATATTGTCACCATGAATTGTTGGAATGAAGTTTCTTCTACGAAAATCAATTAGAGTTTCGCCTTATTTTCGCAGTGGAAAACATGTAGAGTTGGTGTTTACACGTACAAATCCACTATCAACATTTTGTGTATGGTGTATTAAGGTGCACCATAGCATCTTGTGTGGTCTAGGGATTAAATATAAAAACTGACAAACCAAATGGACTGATCAAAACCGCCCAAACCGAATATATTTTTTCCACTTTTTTATCGATTAGGTTCAATCTCATATTCAAAAAATATTAAATTGAATTGCACAAAACTGACCAATATGTATTAAATATCAATAAATACAGATTATTTCAAGATTGTACTTGTAGCTTAGTGGTAAGGACATGCGTGTTTCACGCTTTTGTGTTGTTTATTTTCTAAAAATACATGATTTTGATTTTTTTTTTTTTTTTTGGTTGTGTTTGCTTGGTGCTTGGCATTTGGGTGCTGAGAAAATTTAGGAAAATAAAGGGAAATAGGTTCTTCTTTTCTCGGTGCTTAGCATTTGGGTGTTGATAAAATGTGGGAAAATAAAGGGAAATAAGTTTTTCTTTTCTTTGATAGGTTTGGTTTCTAAGAAATTAGTAGAAACCGAAAGCTAACCAAATTGAACCTATTGAAATCCAGTCAGTTCGGTTTAGTGTCCTTCCCTATAGTTTGATTTTGATGCCGAATATGGTAAAACTGAAAATTTTGGTTAAGTGGAAAAATCTCCCTTCACCCTGATCGAAACTAACCAATTTCACCCCTAGTGTGGTGTGCAACATACGTATTGTAAGGTTGAATTTAATCAACCATCTTGTTGATTTTATTCCGTGCCAATTTGCTTGTAATTCAGCACTTAGAAACCTTGTATTTAGGTGGGAATCATGTAAGGGTAGTGTGTGAGAGAGTGTGAAGAAATGCTCAAGATTGTACAGTGAAGCAGGAACTCGGGACTGGATCTCACGGGTGGCTCGCGACTGGCAAGCCGCCAGATGATGCACATGAGTGAAGCATGCAAAGAAGCTGAACCGTCATGCCAGCTGTTGCACTACAGGCAAGGTTGTCAAAATCGGGATCCTATGTAGGATCGTGGGAGGTAGGTAGGATCGTGGATAGTAGGATCGGATCGTGGATCGTAAGATCCTACCTATTTTTAGATTTTAAGCAAAAAAATCTATTATTAGTGACTTTGTATGTTATATAATCACTTAAAATATGAATCCATCCATTAAAAAAAAATTGCATAATAAAATGTAATTTGCACACACTACATTGTTCTTATGTCATTCTATCGAAACAAAATATATTTAACTTTTGACATAATGTATCTAAAAAGTTTAGTACATGTTTAATTAGCAACTAAGTACCAAAATGTTATCTACACATATGGAAAATATTTTCCAAATTCTAAGTTCCAAATCCAAAATAAGTTAGGCTTTGTCAAAATCATATACACAACACAACAATCTAGAATCAAGCTATCAAAGTACAAATAAATGATAAACTACTAACTACCAAAACAAATTACCAGAAAGCTTAAAGGCAGCATTGGGATGGCTCACGGCAACATCATTGAGAGGGCTAAAGGTGCTGGGTTTTTGACAGAGGATTGAGGAGGCGCCGACCGAGGTGCTAGCACTGAATGTTTCTAAATATTTTAGGTTTTGTTTTTTAAAACATTAAACTTAAGAAAGCTCACCATTGAGAGGGTTGAAAGGGGCTGGGTTTTTGACAGAGCACTGTGGAGGCGCGGGACAGAGGTGCTAGTCTGCTGGAGCTTAGTGTTTCTAAAATATTTAGGTTTTGAAAACGTTTAACTTAATACTAAAGGTTTTTTTGAGATTTAATGTTAAGATAGGGGTAAATTTGGTTCAATTTATTATTGGGTTTTGATGGGCTTGTGGGTTTAGGACCTTTAGGTGGACCGTGGATTATCATACTGGACTTACCCAAATGACCCAAATGAAGCCCACTTAAAAAAAAAAAAAAAAAAAAAAAAAAAGAAGAAGAAGGAAGCCAAATGGTAGGATCGGTAGGATCCCATACGATCCTACGATCCTATGCGATCCTACACGATCCTACCTATGATCCTAACATTTTTGCGATCCTGCTATGATTTTAATCTTTTTGGTGAGGTGGGATCGTAAAATCGTACGATTTTACGATCCGGATCGCGATTTTGACAACCTTGACTACAGGACAAAAGGTCAAGATTGGCCATTTAATTAGCTCGCGACTCAGTCAAGTCGCGAAGCCAAGTTGCTAGCCAGCTCTGTTTCGAAAAAATGACTCTTCGCATTCCAAACACCCACCACTATATATAGACCCTTATACCCACGAAATGTAGAGAATTTCGAGAAAGAATTTTGAGAGAGAAACCCTAGAAAAAAACAAGATTGATTCATCCACAATCTTCACATAGAGACTCTTCAAATTTCTATACTCTCACCATCTCTATTGTTACATCCTTGAAAAGTTCTTACCTAAATCTTTTTCTCACCATACCCACATTTGTGAAAAGGCTATTTGGTGCTTGGGAAGCAGTTAGGAAGGGATCAATGGTTATTGGTTGATGCTATGGGCTATAGCGGAATCTGGTAAGTTAAAGAAGACAAAGGTTCAGCGCAACCTCGTTAGAGCAAGAAGTTTGGAGGGCTTAGATACACTGGTAAGATTAGGCTTGGAAGGTCTTCTGCTGTTTATGTATCCCAACTTCATTCTTTAGTGGATTATTGACCGTTTGGAGGAGGGTGGAGAGGTTTTACGCCGAGGGCTTCGGTTTCCTCTTCGATAACACGTCGCTGGGTTGTCCTTGTGTTTGCATCCCTCTTCCCTTAATCTTTGCCATTTAATTTCTGCTGTAGAAGTGATTTTAATTGGTTTAGATTGTTTATCAATTCTGTTATTAGCTTATGTTCCTATTCCGCACATTTATTGTTTGATAATAAGCTTGAATTGGTAATTTGTATTTGGGGGTCTAAACGTTCATAGTGTTTTACACGCTATTTGAACATTCACGTATGTGTGAGACTCTGAGTCTAAACATACACAATTGAGGGTAATCATAGTCTACATATAGAATCCTTTGGCATCGTTGTCTCTCCATGAGCACCACATGCTCTTGTCTTTGATGATCTGCATCGTAATGAAATATATCATATGTTATACATAGTTTATTCATTTATGTAAATGTTACAGATATTTTGATACATTTTAAGACCCTTAGCATGACTCCATGGCTTAAATCACTTATGCATGGAAAGAACATGTCGTCCATTTGTATTAATCTAAAGTGGTATTACTGCTTAGGCTAGGGACACCATTTGCCCGAGGCATGTTAAGTTATGCATAACACTTCATTCTAGGAAAGTAATAAAAATTTATTACAAAATAATTAAATTGCATAAGCAAATAAGCTACCTAACTTCAGCATAAGAACAAACTTTAACTACATTCCTTATGGACATTTTGGTCATTTTAGTGTTCTTGGAGCATTCTAGTAACTTTGGTGAAATATGGGGTCAATTTGGTGACTTCAAGGGGTATTTCAATATAAAACACTGACATAATAATAATAATAATAATAATAACATAATAATAATAATTCATTATTTACAGTTAAGACCATCAGGGAATCTAATCTCATTCGCTATAAAAAATTTGATTTTTTATATACTATAATATAAAATTATAAACATTTTGTAGTAAAATTGATAATACCTTTAACAATTTTTGTTTGGTTTTCCATACGTATAATTTTATCAAGTAATTAATGAGTTACTTGGGGTGATGAAGGATCAAACTAGGGCTTAAAAAAAAAATAGTGCTTTTTTGTGTTTAGGGTGGTGACAAGAGATTTTTCATCCCTAGATTTAATATATTGATATTAATAATTATTATTAAAAAAAAAAACCATTTATATGGTCTATTTGATAGATATGACGATTCTTTATTCTTTTCTTTGATGAGCAAGTTCAAGAAAATTGGTTTGACAGCTTAAACAACCTAAAATGCCCGACATAGCTCAATTGGTTTACAGCTGCATCCGTTATTTGGCACATTTAACACATCTAGTGTGGGTGCTCCAATGTAACAAATGCATTGTAGGTCTACATATACACCAAAATACTACCAAATATTTTAGTATGTGGGGTCAGGCTGGCAATCCTTGTCTGTGTTTGTGCACATATGGATGTGGGTGACAATTCTTTTGTGGCTGATAATTAATTACTCCTACAATTTAGCAAGCGATCAATCAAAGTGGAACTTTGATCAAAGTGAGACACAGAAAGAAAGAGGTGGTGATAATTGGCATCCCAATTATTTGATCGTGTGAAGTAGTGCTATGTAGACGGTGTAGGTAATCCTATGGCTTGTGTTTGATTTTCCAACCAGTGATAATACATTATATATGAGTCATCAAGCCTAATAAACTTCATCTCATGATATATGAGTCATCTTGCCTAATAAACTTCATCTAAATCTTTTGCTCAAAAAAAAAAAAAAAAAAAACCCTTCATCTAAATCAATGTTTTCATCATGTTTATTATCTTACAAAATTATTTCTTTATCTACATTTTCTATATTATCATCAACATTTACTATCTCTTTTCTTGTTCTATTATTTCTAATAATTTTTTCTTTGCATTCTAGCTTCATGTTAACAGGTGCCCTAAAGGCAATTGTTAATAAACCATATTAAAAAATTTTAACACCACTTTCATGGAAAATATAAAAAGCTATTAGAAAAATTAATTACTTTATTATTTTTCTATAAAATGTTTCTAAAAATAGTTTATAAACCAATACCCTTAGAGCATTTGTTAACGTTTCTCTTAAAAAAAAAAAAAAAAAAAAAGAGTCTAACAACTAGTTTAAATCAAATAAAACCACAAAATTTAACAAAAAAATAAAAACTCATTTTAGACCTACATGTCTATGTATCATATGATTCAACAATACAATTTATAGGATATGCACCTATGTATCATATGGTCCATGAGCACTTACGAAGTGCTTTTACGATATAGAACTTTTTGTCGTGCATCCTACAATACTGATAACTATGATACAATGACCAAAAAGGCAATAAGTTGTCAATGTTGAGTTGAACTGATAAATAAAAGAATGATTGTTTAGTTGTGTAGATTGAATGAGATGTAACTAGTAGGAAGCATAGAAGTTATCATGCAATGATTGAAACCCTGTAAATGGCAATTGTAAAATTTCACATATTTGAAACTTTTTTTTTTTTTTGGGTGATGTCTATATATTTAAGTTCTCTTTTTATTAAATTATATATAATTTAAGTTTCTTATTGACCCTAGAAAGAAGTATATAAACTTTTACAGTTTCTACCATATACATATCAAATAGGAATACAAAGCACACTGCTTAGGCATATTTACGAGTGTAATATACAGAGAGGATACAATGACTATTCTCCTATATACGTAGCTAAGTAGCTCTTTGATGATAACAAAGACGGATTGATATGGATGAGAAGTTGACATTATCTTCAAAAGCTAGTAGTTTTAGACTTTGGAAGCCGATTGCAGTTTGCAGGCATCCATCCAATTAACTGTTTTTCGTTGTTGTAGATCACCACCTTATCTTGCATTGATATGTCTGCAAAAACACAAAACAAAGCGGACCAGAATATTTGGGAAGGAGGGGAGAGTATTGTTCAGTATGGTATGCTTGATACTATGTTCATGATTGTGCCCCATAAATTTATGTACAAACAATTACCTCCAATGATGTTCACATCCTGCCCTGCTTCTGTTCCATCTAGAATTCCCAAGCAAACATTTCCGTTGCGCTGGAATAGTAAGTTTGTAAATTTTTTGATACAAAGAGCCTAATCTACTTGCAACTGAGTCAGAAATGAAAAGCACATGGGGAGAAAACAAGGATGGGACTTACTGATATTATTAAATAAGCTTCAGGGGGCAGTTCAAACTGAGTTTTACCCTTCCCACCATTGGTGAACCTCAACGCTAAGGGCTTGAAGTATTTCCTGACATCTTGTAGGCTTTTGAATGGTCTTTGACCTTTCCAACAGAGTGGGAGAGTCTTGTCATCCAATGCTTCTCTTAAGGGCTTTCCAGTTAATTCCTTCTTCACCTACAAATACATATGACATTATATAAGAACCTTTTTTTTTTCTTCTGAATCTGTAGTGTAAATCTTTAAATCAAGAAGTTCTAAAAGTTTTGTAGTAAGCAAAATAATAACAGTATCAAAAATTTGCATCGATTTGGTGAATGGAAAATGGAAATAAAGAACGAATTTGAATACAAGAGAACTATGATGGAAGAGGAAAGGAAGTATCTATTGTAATTTTAGTAATTCAGGAATTTTGCAAGTAATTTAACAATTCTTAAAACAATTCAGAAATAATTTGAGGAAAATCTGAATCACATATGCCAGAGCCTAATCCATCTTATTAGTACAAATGCTGGCCGCATTTTAAAACACTATCAGAATGCTTTTCACTCACCAAAGAAATTAAAGCTTGATAAGCAGGAGAATTTAGGTAGGTGTAGGAGCTTCCACTGTCAAAAACTGTGAGTAACTTTTTAATTCCAGTAGTCTTCCCTCCAAATATGAGTTCCGCAAACCCAGGTGAATAATGTTTACTGACGTTTCACAAAAAGTGTTTGCAATAATGAGACGAAAATAAGAACTATAATGAGGACTGTTGAAATTGAATAGAGGGGATCCAGAATGAGTAATTACGGATGATCACGAGACATTGATGTCCACAGAACACGTGAAGAATCATAAAGGTCATCCCCAAAAAAGAGATATCCTCCACCTTGGAGACTTAAACAATGACCAATGACATTTTGCACCAAACCCTGCTTACTAAGCTGTGATACAATGCTGGACTTTCCTTTGCCAAGGCCAAGTACTCCGTCAAAAGGATGAGGAAAGGGACCAGGACTTTGATCATATCCACATCTGTAGGCAAGAAGAATTTCAGAGCACAGAAATAACAGTGCAACTCATAACTAACCATTTGTACTTATATACATCACATATCGTACACCTGAGAGCATAATAACAGCACTTTTTATCCAGCACTAGAGACACTTGGTTATAATCAAAAGTCAAACGCAAATATGCAATTCTGAATTACAAGTTAGCATCAAATAAGGATTGTGATCTATCACAGATGGTTTGACATAAAAATGTAGCGGGTATGGTCAGTTAAGTTAGATGAGAAGTAATTCAGTATAGAGTAATGCTTGGTTGCCATGTTAAAAATGACCTGCATACTTTGGAATGCACTCTTTTCATCTTAACAAGTTTTCTTGTTCTTTATTTCACCATTTCTGCTTCTTAAATTACAAATATGAACAGCCTGATCCATTGATGGGTTGCATTTCCAGGAAAAGAAATACAGAATTTGCAACTAACTGCTGAATTACATCTCTCTCTCTCTCTCTCTCTCTCTCTCAAATATATATATCCCAAGCAACTATTTGGTAAAAAAAAAAAGAAAAAGAAGGCAGGTACCTGCCTCATTTTTAGGAGTAGAAAAGAGCTTATCTTTTTTCTTTGTTTTGGTGTGGAGTTGAAAAGAGTCACCATTGTGTTACAGAGGTCAAAGGAGAAGTTCTCAGTTAATATTGCTACCATATGGAAGTAAAAGTCCCAAAGACAAAATGTGATTCAAATATTCTCATCATCATTTGGAAGAGATTTGTTCTTAGGCTGCTTTGACATGACCATTCGCAAATTAGTATGAGAAAAATTACAAAACTTTAATATGAAAAGCTTACTAAAACAATTCTATTCAAAAGCATAATTATCTTAGATTGGTTTGAAAACAATTTCCAGAAATTGAGAGTTTGTAAATGTAATTGAGATGAGCAAAGTAACCAACCCAAGGGCTAGACGAGGTTTCAATTGTTCTCCATTTATAAACTTGAAGGAAAAAGCATCCTTGACAAGAACACCAAAAGATGAACCGCCATCTGCATACTGAACCTCATATTCACATTGCTCTGGTGTTTCACATTTGCATCCGTGCAGGTGCAAGGATTTACAAAGAGGGTCCTTACAAGGTACCAGGTTTTTGCTGGGCCTGTAAAGTGGATGAGGTGTCTGCAAAGAAAAAAAAAGTTATCACATTGTCATGAACAGTTTGTTACTTGTAACTGTGTTTGTTTGAGAAAGCTTATTTTCATCAGTTTATTGTGTGAGAAGAAAAATATATGTTAAGAAAAAATATAGTTGTATCTAAAAAAAATTAGAGTTTTAATAAGTTTAACATAACCCAAATAAGCTGAATAATATGAAAATATGCTGTGGCAAACAGATATACTACATACATAGCATTTAGGACAATATGAGTTTCTGAATAAAATACAGGGGACAGCGGTAGTGGCACAATTTGACAGGAAAAAGACCCAAGAGTTAGAATATCATGACAGTGCAGAAGGGATACCAAGCAATGCATCAGGAAAATTATTCAAAGTGGCTATAATTTGAAGCTACATGAAAGTTATTCCATGATATAACTATATTAGTATAATCTCTCTTGTTTTCTTTACATAATATAACAATAAGCAGAGCTTAAGAAAAAGCAATGTACAAATTAGAAGAAAACAACATAGAGATCTTGTGACAGCAATTTACCTCAGTGCATTGGACACAGGGAGCATCACACTGGAGCCAAGTGAGGTCACTACCAGTGTCAGGGTCAAGAAAGTAAGGCTTTGATGGCTGGCCTATGTTGAGGGTAACATTATAGAACCTGAAAAAATCTTAGTGTTAGATTCAACACATTATACATCCTATGAGTTTGGACATATCATATTGAAATTGAATAATAACACAACTCCCTTTACAATTTTTTATTTTTTTATTAATCCAACAAAGAACATATCAAACTGGTAATTTAAAATATTAAATTCTTTTATTATTTTCCTCCTTAGTTTTAGTTATATACCTAAAAATGGAAAGCATGCATTGTAGAAGGTGAATACAGAATATATATATATATATATTCGTGATCCATAAAAAGTACAAGTGGGTGAGAATAATATATTATATACTATACAAGAATACATACCCCATAGGATACACGTTCCCATGAAGAGGAAACAAAATTGAGGACCCAACTCGGTTAAGCATCAGTAATGTCACTTGTGCTAATACTGGCAGCATAGACATCCTCTTATTCTGCCTCTGCTGTTCAAAATATGAAGCTGATGACTGTGAGGAGTGAGGCCAAACACAATAGTCTAATGCGTTTTAACATATCATATAGAAATTGAATGGTAACACAAAGTAACCTTTGCAATCATTTTTTTTTTTAAGAAATCCAACAATGAGAATATCAAACTGGTAAACACAGAGAAAAAAGAAAAAGTGATGGATATTTAGGATTTTTATTTTATTATTTTCCTACTTAGTTTTAGTTTTCTAATATAAAAAGGAAAGCACGCATTATGGAAGGTGAATACTGATTTGAGCAAACTTTTTTCTTTCAGTAAACAATAGACAAAAGTAAGAGGCTCCATTAAATTCATTTCACTATCATTAAAGATGACATCAGGCTTCCCTAAACAAACACAACCAGATGATAAATCATAAAATTGGTGTTAAGAACAATTACAAAGTAATATTAAATTTTGATTGAAGTGAATTTACATGCACTGCAGTCATTCTAATGGGATGAAAATATTCGGTAAATCCATAATTGTCTATGTCTACACAACAGGATGACAGTATTATGTGGTTGCAGACTACAACATACATAAGATTTAAAGAAGGAATAAAAAACGTATTGACAATGTCTTCCTCCCCCCCAGAATCGAAAAAGAAAGAAAGAACAAAGATTTCAATGTTGTTGCAGCCACTACTGAATGTTAAACAGAAGAATATTGCAGTGGACAAAAGAGAATGGTTGGGTAAGAAAGGCAGCGGACAAGCTTAAGATTGTCCAACATGAAGCATTACAGTCCAGCCATCCTCTCAAAGCCTCTACTTCAGCAGAAAAACCATTAGCTGCCACATGCCGGTCTTTTCTCTTCTGACACTTCAATCCTTGTTGGTTCAAGTAACTTCCTGGCAACTGACCCAAGGTCAGGCCAGCTCTTTCAGTTCCTGTCACAACGCCTCGATTACAGTCAGCTCTTTCAGGCCAAGTGAGTCAACTCTTGAGCAATCTCAGCAACAGACAATCGATACAATCAAAGAGGGCTTTCAAAATTCTGGCATCTAAGGTTTGGTGCAGTTTGCTATGGCAGTTTTTGTGATGCTGAGTTCAATTTAAAGCATTATTCCTACCAAATTACAAATGAACCTTAAGTAACAGTATATGAGATCTAATTTCATTGGCTGTTTAACATAATTTGGGGATGAACCATGCCAATGATATATTTTTCTAATCATGTATTTTCACCAAAACAATAACCTCTATTCAAACCATTCAAAGTAGGATAAGAATAACACACCAAGCACCCTAGTTTAAATTTCACAACATTTAAATCTTAGCACATAGATAAAAATAAAAAATAAAATAAAATCTAATACAACTAATAGGCATGTCATAATTCATAAACAGCGAATAAGAACCCACCTAAAACAATTCAATTCAATTAGTCTTTCAGCAAGAACAACAACAAAATCAAAATATCCAAATAATTTATTGTAACCCATCAAAACAACAACACAGCATCCCTATCTTTATTTCTCTTCCTCCTAACAACTCTTTCATGTATTAGGATTTAGGACTTACAGAATAAGAACAAAACATCAGTCAGGAATTTTATCAAGCAACTTATGTACACTGTAATTTATAAAAAAAAATTGACAAAACATCACTTTGGAATTTCATCAAACATATTGTGTGCATTTGCAATCTTTAATAAATCTGCCCCGAAAATTCAACAAAAAAACAAGTTCAAAAACTCACTGTGTAAATTGTGAAAAGTCAGAAAGAATCTTTTTTCGAACCTATAGAACAGATCCTGTTCAAGTAAGGTCGTACTCCCTTGTGCTGGCGTATGTCGGTGTGTGATATAAACTGAAGTTTGGCTTACTATCTGCTCGATATGGGACAGTGTTGTTTGGTTTGTCAGAATCCAAAACTACTTGCTCATTGACATATGTGCTCCCCGAGTTCCCCGGTGGGCAGCCACAGTCCAAAGGGTTTGGCTTTTCTTGTTTTATGTTTTTTCAATTTTTTTGTTAGAAGGAAAATAACATTAAACATTAATCCGAGGAACACCCGGGCGGTGACTTAAAAAACTACCGTTAACTCGGATTAAGTGGTTGTTAAACTCAAACCAGGTCTAGGAATTCAACTATTGGTTCAACTACTGAGTATGGGTGGCAAAATTGGACACGATTTGCGAACCTGACATGACACGATACGAAATTAGCAGGTTATAAGTTGAGATTTAATAGATTATTGTCATATTCAAGTTGACACGACTGATCTGTTTAATAAACGGGTTAGGTTAGTATTGAACATATACGACCCGTTTGACCCATCTGACTCGTTTAATTAAATGACATTTTACCAATATACCCTTCAAACTCTAGGTATATAAACTTATTAGCTGTTATGGTTTATTTTCTTTAACATATTGTGGTTGATTATTTGTGATATTGTGATATGTGTTAGTTTTGAATGATTATTTGTGATGCAATTACTCGTTAGTTCTTAATTTTATATTAAAAATATTTATTTGTTTGTTTTTTCATAATTTTTTTTTTTCATTTTGATAAAATCTGATAAACAGGTCGACATGACTGATCCGTTTAATAAATGGGTCGTGTTAGGATTGAGGAATTTTGACCCGTTTAATAAACATATCGGGTTAGTGTTGACATATATCGTCGAATACTCCTGAGTTGACACGACACGAATTTGACACGTGAACACGAATTGCCACCCTTAACACCGAGACATTGGTTGAGTTATAGGATTAAATAAGAAAAAATATAAATATAGAAATAAGTTTGACAAATCAAAAGTAAATACGGTAAAATTTTTTTTTTTTAAAATAAAATAAAATGCATACCTAAATTAGTAATTAAAATTAATTAGAAAAAAGTAGCCACATTTCACAGGTCGCAAGTAGCAACGCTAGAAAACAAAAAAATAAGAGGGTGTCATAAAATTTTAGTCATATCTTTGTTAAATAAAATCCTATCACATTACTCAAATTTACAGTAACAAAATCATATCTCAAACTCCAAAGTCACATTTCCTGCATATTGTATATCTCATTAGTTGCTCTCATGGATTACGATCTAAGCTTTATCTTCATTGAAAGTCCAGAAACAGAATGATATCCTTCGTTCTTCAACTCATTATAAAATACATCTGTTTTCGTTATGCTCCTCGTACATAAACGTGCAAATGGACCTATAAAGGTGATTTTATTTTAAATTAAAAAAATTGGTTTGGTGAAAACGACCCGCCTAGGTTACACCGACGGCAAAATACCCTCTAGGTTTTACAAGTTAAATTGCATAAAAACCTATAGAACAGATCCTGTTCAAGTAAGGTCGTACTCCCTTGTGCTGGCGTATGTCGGTGTGTGATATAAACTGAAGTTTGGCTTACTATCTGCTCGATATGGGACAGTGTTGTTTGGTTTGTCAGAATCCAAAACTACTTGCTCATTGACATATGTGCTCCCCGAGTTCCCCGGTGGGCAGCCACAGCCCAAAGGGTTTGGCTTTTCTTGTTTTATGTTTTTTCAATTTTTTTGTTAGAAGGAAAATAACATTAAACATTAATCCGAGGAACACCCGGGCGGTGACTTAAAAAACTACCGTTCACTCGGATTAAGTGGTTGTTAAACTCAAACCAGGTCTAGGAATTCAATTATTGGTTCAACTACTGGGTATGGGTGGCAAAATTGGATACGATTCGCGAACCTGACACGACACGATACGAAATTAGCAGGTTATGAGTTGAGATTTAATAGATTCTTATCATATTCGAGTTGACACGACTGATCTGTTTAATAAACGGGCTAGGTTAGTATTGAACATATAAGACCCGTTTGACCCATCTGACTCGTTTAATTAAATGACATTTTACCAATATACCCTTCAAACTCTAGGTATATAAACTTATTAGCTGTTATGGTTTATTTTCTTTGACATATTGTGATTGATTATTTGTGATATTGTGATATGTTTTAGTTTTGAATGATTATTTGTGATGCAATTACTCGTTAGTTCTTAATTTTATATTAAAAATATTTATTTATTTGTTTTTTCATAATTTTTTTTTTCATTTTGATAAAATCTGATAAACAGGTCGACATAACTGATCCGTTTAATAAATGGGTCGTGTTAGGATTGAGGAATTTTGACCCGTTTAATAAACATGTCGGGTTAGTGTTGACATATATCGTCGAATACTCCTGAGTTAACACGACACGAATTTGACACGTGAACACGAATTACCACCCTTACCACCGAGACATTGGTTGAGTTATAGGATTAAATAAGAAAAAATATAAATATAGAAATAAGTTTGACAAATCAAAAGTAAATACGGTAATTTTTTTTTTAAAATAAAATAAAATGCATACCTAAATTAGTAATTAAAATTAATTAGAAAAAAGTAGCCACATTTCACAGGTCGCAAGTAGCAACGCTAGAAAACAAAAAAAATAAGAGGGTGTCATAAAATTTTAGTCATATCTTTGTTAAATAAAATCCTATCACATTACTCAAATTTACAGTAACAAAATCATATCTCAAACTCCAAAGTCACATTTCCTGCATATTGTATATCTCATTAGTTGCTCTCATGGATTACGATCTAAGCTTTATCTTCATTGAAAGTCCAGAAACAGAATGATATCCTTAGTTCTTCAACTCATTATAAAATACATCTGTTTTAGTTATGCTTCTCGTACATAAACGTGCAAATGGACCTATAAAGGTGATTTTATTTTAAATTAAAAAAATTGGTTTGGTGAAAACGACCCGCCTAGGTTACACCGACGGCAAAATACCCTCTAGGTTTTACAAGTTAAATTGCATAAGTAGTCCAATTATACAATTAGATCAGCCTAAATATCAATTCATTAGATCAATAGTCCAACCAACTGAGTTAATCTAGGTTTTATAACTACCTCTCATGAACATGGTGTGTAATAGTTGTGTGGGTTCTTTTTTATTTTTTATTTTTGTTAAATAGCACACAGGCCCAAGTAGCCAAACAGGGATCTTGGGCCCAATACTTATTGTTTTAAGGGATTGGACTAGGTTCACTGCAGCTAAATTGGGCTGATTTCGAACCAAGTGGTGCATAAAGTGCGGATCCTACAACACATACATACTAACATACAAAAAAATATATACATATTGAATAGCAAGGAATAGTAAAGTATGAAATAATGAGGATAAAACATTAATGATCCTTAAGATAATATGGGATATTTCATTATTTTCTTAATTTTGTAATACATCATGTTCACTAGGACGTGTTACAGGTTCAAATAAGTTTAAAAATCATAGACTTGGATGGCTCTTCAAGCCTCTAAGACTTATGACGTTTGAATCCTTTTGAATTTAAGTGTGTTTTCTAGTGGCTGTTTGAGGATCTCAGACGGTGTTTTCCCTCTCTTTTCTCTTTTTTTGAATTCTAAGAGAGCTTTCTGAAGGATTTTTCCTTCAAATTCACTGTTCATGAATGCCTTTCATTGTTGGCTGCCCCTCCTTTTATAATGCCATCCTAGGGTTTCTGGGGTACCATTGATTCCCTCCATTTGCTCTCCTGGGTACAAGAACCAATGTTGTGTTAGCAACATTGGTAGCTGGTCCCTTCTTCATTCTTCACTATTTCCCTCTTTTGAGGCTCCCTCTTCAAATGCCCCTAGCTGACTTTCCCGTTTTGGGGGGTCCTAGAGGGCTGAATTTTGATTTTTCTTTTTCCAAGGCTTCTAAATTCCACCTCCACCTTTTGACTGCTTTTCCCTTTGTCATTTTTTCCCCCAAATGAGTTGATTCCTTTCCATCAGGTTGAAAGATCTCCAACCACCTTTCTTTATGGTCCATCTTCCTGGGTTCCCCGAGGTACCAGCCCTTTATTCATGGCTTGTTGGTTCCTAAGCCTTCTGATCCTTTTTTCTACATCATTGGGTCGCTGATGGGACATATCTGCCCTCGTTCTTCGTGTTTCTAGGCATACTCCCTTGAATTATCTCAGTCCTAACCTAGCCTTGCTATACATCTCGATGATCCTAGGCTCTTAGGAATCCCCAAGTGTCCTGGTCCAGTTTTCTCCCCGAGCTTTTAAGCGATTTTCTTACATTTGAGGGCTGGGCTGGACTTCTTCTTTCCTTTGTTTCGTGAGGTCCAAAGCTTGCCTATTCATGGGCTTAGATCCCTTCCTATGGACCTTTAATGGATTTGGGCCTTTCCCTTTTTTATTAAAAGCCCGAATGTTTTCTAGATTTCAATCCTTTGTGTTGTTCTAGGCGTTGATACAACATTGTGATATTTTGGACCTCAACAATAGTCTAACCAAAAGATTAGGACATCACTTCCTTATGTAAAAAATATAAAATAATTTAAAAAAAAAAAAATTTGAACCAAGATAATAAACTAATGATTATTACACAGTGTAATATGCTTTCAGTTCAAATTGTGAAATCATGTTTTCACCACTTTACAATTTGAACTAATAACATGAAATAGAGTGCATACGGTAATGTGTGATAAATTGTGTGCAACAAGAATTACCATTTGAACAATCCAAATTAAGGTTCACAACTCGCAATTGGCAAGCACTTATGCTGGTGGTAGAGGTGGCAACATTGGATACGACCCGCGAACCCAACATGACACGACACAAAATTAGTAGGTTATGGGTTGAGGCTTAATGGATTCGCGTTATATTCGGGTTGACATAACTAACCCGTTTAATAAATAGGTTAGGTTAGTGTCCATCACATGAAACTTGTTTTACCCATTTAATTAAATGAAATTTTACCAATATACCCTTTAAACCATAGGCATATAAACTTATTAATTGTTGTGGTTTATTTTCTTTGACATATTATGATTGATTATATGTAATATTGAGATATACTTTAGTTTTGAATTATTGTTTGTGATGCAGTTACTTGCTAGTTTTAAATTTTATATTAAAATATTTATTTATTTGGTTTTAAATAATTCATATAAATTTGTTTAATATTTTTTTTTTTTTTGGATAAAATCTTATAAACAAGTCAACACGACTGACTCGTTTAATAAATGGGTTGTGTTAGGGTTGAGGAATCTTGACCCGTTTAGTAAACATGTTGGGTTAGGATTGGCCCATATAGTCTAATACTCATGACTTGACATGACACGAACCTAACACGCAAATATGAATTACCACCCCTAGCTGGTGGAGTAACATAAACACCAAAATCAAGCTGTTGACTGCATTGAGCTTTAGCTAGAGTACCTGCACATCTATCGATTTCCCTGTAAACATGTTGGAGGTGTAATTACTCAAACTTCTGCATTAGCCACCTGCATTGATCCTACTAAGCTGGGCCACTACTAAGAATCAAGCTCAATTTCCAGATGTGCAATGCCCAAGTCAAAAGCTAAGGTCTTAAACAAGCGAGATTGATTTAACTTAGACAAAAAAATGTTACATACTGACATGTTTGTAGAACCAAAGTCACATTTCCTGCATATTGTATATCTCATTAGTTGCTCTCATGGATTACGATCTAAGCTTTATCTTCATTGAAAGTCCAGAAACAGAATGATATCCTTCGTTCTTCAACTCATTATAAAATACATCTGTTTTCGTTATGCTCCTCGTACATAAACGTGCAAATGGACCTATAAAGGTGATTTTATTTTAAATTAAAAAAATTGGTTTGGTGAAAACGACCCGCCTAGGTTACACCGACGGCAAAATACCCTCTAGGTTTTACAAGTTAAATTGCATAAATAGTCCAATTATACAATTAGATCAGCCTAAATATCAATTCATTAGATCAATAGTCCAACCAACTGAGTTAATCTAGGTTTTATAACTACCTCTCATGAACATGGAGTGTAATAGTTGTGTGGGTTCTTTTTTATTTTTTATTTTTGTTAAACAGCACACAGGCCCAAGTAGCCAAACAGGGATCTTGGGCCCAATACTTATTGTTTTAAGGGATTGGACTAGGTTCACTACAGCTAAATTGGGCTGATTTCGAACCAAGTGGTGTATAAAGTGCGGATCCTACAACACATACATACTAACATACAAAAAAATATATACACATTGAATAGCAAGGAATAGTAAAGTATGAAATAATGAGGATAAAACATTAAGGATCCTTAAGATAATATGGGATATTTCATTATTTTCTTAATTTTGTAATACATCATGTTCACTAGGACGTGTTACAAGGTTCAAATAAGTTTAAAAATCATAGACTTGGATGGCTCTTCAAGCCTCTAAGACGTGACGTTTGAATCCTTTTGAATTTAAGTGTGTTTTCTAGTGGCTATTTGAGGATCTCAGACGGTGTTTTCCCTTTCTTTTCTCTTTTTTTGAATTCTAAGAGAGCTTTCTCAAGGATTTTTCCCTCAAATTCACTGTTCATGAATGCCTTTCATTGTTGGCTGCCCCTCCTTTTATAATGCCATCCTAGGGTTTCTGGGGTACCATTGATTCCCTCCATTTGCTCTCCTGGGTACAAGAACCAATGTTGTGTCAGCAACATTGGTAGCTGGTCCCTTCTTCATTCTTCACTATTTCCCTCTTTTGAGGCTCCCTCTTCAAATGCCCCTAGCTGACTTTCCCGTTTTGGGGGTCCTAGAGGGCTGAATTTTGATTTTTCTTTTTCCAAGGCTTCTAAATTCCACCTTTTCAGACCCACCTTTTGACTGCTTTTCCCTTTGTCATTTTTTCCCCCAAATGAGTTGATTCCTTTCCATCAAGTTGAAAGATCCCCAACCACCTTCCTTTATGGTCCATCTTCCTGGGTTCCCCGAGGTACCAGCCCTTTATTCATGGCTTGTTGGTTCCCAAGCCTTCTGATCCTTTTTTCTACATCATTGGGTGGCTGATAGGACATATCTGCCCTCGTTCTTCGTGTTTCTAGGCATACTCCCTTGAATTGTCTCAGTCCTAACTTGGCCTTGCTATACATCTCGAGGATCCTAGGCTCTTAGGAATCCCCAAGTGTCCTGGTCCAGTTTTCTCCCCGAGCTTCTAAGCGATTTTCTTACATTTGAGGGCTGGGCTGGACTTCTTCTTTCCTTTGTTTCGTGAGGTCCAAAGCTTGCCTATTCATGTGCTTAGATCCCTTCCTATGGACCCTTAATGGATTTGGGCCTTTCCCTTTTTTATTAAAAGCCCGAATGTTTTCTAGATTTCAATCCTTTGTGTTGTTCTAGACGTTGACACAACATTGTGATATTTTGGACCTCAACAATAGTCTAACCAAAAGATTAGGACATCACTTCCTTATGTAAAAAATATAAAATAATTAAAAAAAAAAAAGTAGAATTTGAACCAAGATAATAAACTAATGATTATTACACAGTGTAATATGCTTTCAGTTCAAATTGTGAAATCATGTTTTCACCACTTTACAATTTGAACTAATAACACGAAATAGAGTGCATACGGTAATGTGTGATAAATTGTGTGCAACAAGAATTACCATTTGAACAATCCAAATTAAGGTTCACAACTCGCACTTGGCAAGCACTTATGTTGGTGGTAGAGGTGGCAACATTGGATACGACCCGCGAACCCAACATGACACGACACAAAATTAGTAGGTTATGGGTTGAGAGTTAATGGATTCGTGTCATATTCGGGTTAACATAACTGACCCGTTTAATAAATAGGTTAGGTTAGTGTCCATCACATGAAACTTGTTTTACCCATTTAATTAAATGACATTTTACCAATATACCCTTTAAACCATAGGCATATAAACTTATTAATTGTTGTGGTTTATTTTCTTTGACATATTATGATTGATTATATGTAATATTGAAATATACTTTAGTTTTGAATTATTGTTTGTGATACAGTTACTTGCTAGTTTTAAATTTTATATTAAAATATTTATTTATTTGGTTTTAAATAATTCATATAAATTTGTTTAATACTATTTTTTTTTTTTTTGGGGATAAAATCTTATAAACAAGTCAACACGACTGACTCGTTTAATAAATGGGTTGTGTTAGGGTTGAGGAATCTTGACCCGTTTAGTAAACATGTTGGGTTAGGATTGGCCCATATAGTCTAATACTCATGACTTGACATGACACGAACCTAACACGCAAATATGAATTACCACCCCTAGCTGGTGGAGTAACATAAACACCAAAATCAAGCTGTTGACTGCATTGAGCTTTAGCTAGAGTACCTGCACATCTATCGATTTCCCTGTAAACATGTTGGAGGTGTAATTACTCAAACTTCTGCATTAGCCACCTGCATTGATCCTACTAAGCTGGGCCACTACTAAGAATCAAGCTCAATTTCCAGATGTGCAATGCCCAAGTCAAAAGCTAAGGTCTTAAACAAGCGAGATTGATTTAACTTAGACAAAAAAATGTTACATACTGACATGTTTGTAGAGACAATCTCAATTAATTGCTTTGTGCAAAGTTAAAAAGAGAAGTGAATGTTGATGATAACCCAATTGCAACTACCCCTTTTAATATTTCCTTAAGGAGAAGAGGAAATGGGAGCGAGGATGAGAAGTGATGTGTCTGTACTTTATACTAATTTACCACTACTCATCCTCTTGATATTTGATATTATCATTTTCATCAAAAATGGTTTTGGTGGAAAAGAAAAAAAAAATACAAGTACTCTTTTCATATTTTCATCCCTCTTCTCCTCTTTCCTCCATTTTTTCCTCATTGCTCTTGCTAAACACAAATTATGGAAAATCACTAGTCATTCTATCCTCTATCTTTCATCCTCCCAACCTAGCATTAGCTTGACATTAACTTTACCTCTAGTTTCATTCACTAAAACTATATTGTTGGGTTAAAATAGATTAACCTCAGTTAATTAATTCAATTATCAAAGTTGATTAATTATGTCAATTTACATATAAATCGTGGAGGCACCAAAAAATCACCAAATATACTAAATGCAGCGGAAATTAAATTGACGCTGTAATTTGTTGACAAATGGGGAAAACCTCTTGCAAGGCAAAAACCCCACCGGGTGAATTTAAGATAACCACTCCAAATAATCCACTAATCACTAATTAAGTGGGTGCAAGTATGAGGAATCTTACCACTACCCTAGCCTATCTCAAAATACCAACCTACAATTGAACTTTTGCTCCAATACCCAATTGGACTTGATATTGTAGTAACCTTCTTTCATTTGTTGCACAAATCTCAAATCTGTGACTAACTCTTTTGCATAGATCCTAGCACGTAACTAACTCCAACAACTTGAATGATTGTTGTTGACTGCAAAGTTCTTCACTTCATCAACAATGAAGATTAGAAAGCACTTAGTTACAAAACCCTACGACGTACAAACGCAATTGCTTCATATAGAGTATATGAGTTCTAGGTCTTTGTTTCCGTACATAATGACTTTTAAAATAAGCCTTATATGACTAGAGTTGTGAAAAAAGAAATCCTAATCAAACAAGACTTCATGGGCCGAATTTCAAATTTGGAAATTCTGAAATCATTGATCTCAATAGATCAAGCTTGTGTCGAACTTCTCCATTAATCCTCGATAGCAGAATCTGTCGAGCTTGTGTCAAGACTTAATGAAACAGCTTTTTTTCACTTGTTTCTTGGATCAACCTTTATGTCTGTAATGAAACCACTTGATATGTTTGAACAACATACTTCGTGATACATTAAACACAACTTAAATTTATCCAATTATAAGTAAAGTACGTTTAGTCAAAGGATTATCTAATTACATAGAAAATATGACCCTAACATATATCATCAGCAAAAAGCATACACCAAGGAACTTCCACTTGAATCCAATTATTGAGCTCATTCATCTCTATGAAACACCAATTTTTGTTTGTCATTTTAAAGGAAATTTGAAAACCAAAGATAAAATGATAAAACATAATGATAGAAACTAAAAGTTAAGAAATGATTGCCACACAAATTTGTATATTATTTCACATTTCTAGTTCTTGAAATAGAAATTTTGCAGGAAAGGACTCAGATCAGTATTACAAGGTCAATTCCATTTAAGCAATTAGCAATATTTTTAAATGTTAACTGTGTATAACCTTTTACCGTTTATACCCAATACATATCAAATAGGACAACGCACACTTTGCTTAGGCATATTTACGCGTGTATAATATACAAAGAGGATACATTCAACAACTATTCAGTCTGTTCTCCTTTAAATCATAGCTTAGGTGCTCTTTGATGACACCAAAGATGGATTGACATGGATGAGAAGTTGACATTATCATCAAATGCTAGTACTTTCAGATTTTGGAAGCTGATCGCAGTTTTTTTCAGGAGCCCATCCAATCCGCTGCTTTTCATTGTCGTAGATCACCACCTTATCTTGCATTGATATGTCTACAAAAACCAAAAACAAAGGGGACCAAAGGGGGTTTCAGTTTTGGATGTTTGATATTTATTATGTTCATGGTTGTGCTCAATATGTACCAATAATTACCTCCAATGATGTTCAAATTCATCCCTGCTGTTCCATTTAGAATTCCCAAGCAAACATTTTCCTTGTGCTGGAATAGTATGTTTGTTAGTGTTTTGAATGTATGTTATTTACTTGCAAACAGAGACAGAAGTGAAAAGAACAAAGGGAGAGAATTAGGGTGGAACTTACTGAGATAATTAAATAAGCTTCAGGGGCAGTTCAAACTGAGTATCTTTGTCAACATTGGCGAAGCTCAATGCTATGGGCTTGAAGTATTCCCTAACATCGTCTAGGCTTTTGAAAGGTCTTTCACCTTGCCAACAAAGTGGGAGAGTCTCATCATCCAATGCTTCTTTTAAGGACTTTCCAGTTAATTCTTCCTTCACCTACAAATACATTTCACAATTTTTTTTTTTTAGTCTGTAACGTATATCTATAAATCAAGTAGTTCTGAAAGTTTTGTAGTAAGAAAAACACCAATGATGGAAAATAGTATTTCCTAGGCTTTGGTGAATGGAAAATAGAAATGAAGAATGAATTTGAGATCAACATAAACTATGATGGAAAAGGAAATGAAGCATCTATTATCGTTTAGCAATTTAGGAGTTTTGCAAGTAATTAGAAATTTTTTAAAACAATTCAGAAATAATTTGAGAAAACTGGTGCCAGAGCCTTACCCATATTACGAGTACAATTTCTGGTGCATTTTTAACACTATAGTTTGGAAAACAATATTCAGAATGCTTTGCACTCACCAAAGTAATTAAAGCTTCATAAGCCGGAGGATATAGGTAGGTGTAGGAGCTCCCACTGTCAAACACTGTGAGTAAGTTTTTAATTCCAGTAGGCTGCCCCCAAATTTGAGTTCCACCCTCCCAGGTGAGTAATATTCACTGACACACATCACAAATAGAGCGTTTTCTATAATAAGAGAAAAATAAGAACTATAACGAGGACTGTTTAAATTGAATAGAAGTGATCCAGAGGGGCTAATTACGGAAGATCACTTGACATTGATATCCACTGCACAAGTGAAGAATCATAATGGTCGTCCCCAAAAAAGAGATATCCTCCGCCTCGGACACTTATACAATGACCAATGATATTTCTCACCACACCATCCATACTAAGCTGCGATACAATGCTCAATCTTCCCTTGCCAAGGCCAAGTACACCGTCATTGGGATTTGGAAAGGGACCAGGAGTTTGATTATATCCACAGCTGCAGATAAGAAAAAATTCATGAGTAACAGTTTGCATAAGCAACTCATGACTATTTATGCTTATATGCATCACAAATCATACACCTGAGTAGCGGGATAAGAACACTTTTCATTCATCCATAGCAACACTTAGTTATAATCAACAATCACCACGCATATGTGCAATACAAAATTACATGTCAGTATCAAATAATGATTGTGACCTATCATGGATAGGTCCACTTAAACATGTAGTGGGTATGGCTAGTTTAGTTAGATGAGACAATAATGCAGTTTTATGTATGTAATGCTTGGTTACCATGTTAAAACATGACCAGCATACTTCGAAATGCATTCTTTTCAGCTTAACAAGTTTTCTTGTGCTTTTCTCCTGACATAGTTACATTTAAGTTCCAGCTTCATTTCAATTTCATCATTTCTGGTTCTTAAATGACAAATATGAACAGCCTGATCCATTGATGGACCGCATTACCAGGAAAAGAAAATACAAAATTTGCAATTAACTGTTGAATTTCATCTCTCTCTCTCTCATGTTTGTGTGGGTGTATATATATATATATATATATATAAGATGAGAATTCCCAGCAACTATATAGTAAAAAATAGGCAGGTACCGGCTGGATTTTTAGAAGTTGAAAAGAGCCTTTCTTTTTTCTCTTTGTTTTGGTGTGGAGTTTAAGAGAACCATTTCTCAAAAAAAGCGTTACAAAGGTCAAAAGAGAAGTTCTCAGCAACTATTGCTACCATATGGAGTAAAGGTCTCAAAGAAAATATGTGATTCAAATGATTCTAGTCACCATTTGGTAGTAATTTGTTCTTAAGCTGCTTTCACACAACTGGCAGCTTCGTATAAGAACTTTTATAAAAAGACAATATGAAAAGCTTACTACAAAAATTCTATTCAAAAGCTTCTTTCTCTTAGATTGCTCTCAAAACAAATTTAATGAAATTGAGAATCGAGAGCATGTAAAAGTAATTGAGATCAAGGAAGCAAACAAAGTGACCAACCCAAGGGCTAGGGAATGTTCCAATTGTTTTCCATCTCTGAAGTTGAAGGAAAAAGCATCCTTAACAAGGATACCCCTGGTTGAACTGCCATCTTGAAACCAAAGCTCATAGTAACATTGCTCTGTATTTTCACATTCGTATTCAGGAGGGTGTAAGGATTTACAAAGAGGATCCTCACAGAGTACCGGGTTGTTGCTAGGCTTGTAATGTGGATGAGGTGCCTGCAAAGAAAACATAGTAACGTATTGTCATTCGTGTAGTGTTTGTTACACAAACACTGTTATACACCCATTTTTTGAATTGAAATCATGAATTAAAGACACATTTCAAACTTTAATTCACCATTTCAATTTTTTTTTTTTTTTAATGTGTATAATAGTGTGTGTAACAGGGTTTGTAACAGTTTTTACTTTTTATCCTTGTCATTAATACTAGTTACTGTCACCAACGTATATGAGTTTTAGAAACCAAAAAGCATTAAGGATAACATGACTTTCTAATAACAATGAGGATAGCATAAACATAGAGAAGGCAATGATAGTGGCAAAATTTGACAGGAAATTAGGAAAAGACACGAGATTTAGGAATAACATGAAATGAGGGATATCTGGGTTGGTGGAAGCAATGAATCAAGATAATTATTTGGGGAAATTACATTTTTCAATCCTAACTATATCCATGCTATACTTTGCTCCATGAACTATCAAAATACACTATCAACCCCCTAAAGTAAAAACTTCGTAACACATAACCACTTTGCAATTTGTTTTGTTGCTGAGTCTAATAGAATTTAGCATTATAAGACAAATGTACCCATCTACCTCTGTTTGGAGAGATTGGTAAATTGGTTTTTTAATACTTAATTTTGTCATACTTAACACTAAAATAGACATCAGGGGGCATTAAAATTGAGTTAATTATAACTTGGGGGGGGGGGGGGGGGCAGCACTCAATCATGCATTTCAATGGTCCAAGGGGTTAAGTGTAAATAGAATATAGTTTAAGGTGAAAATTTTTAATTTTCCCTAATATTTAAATTATCATAGATTGAGAGTGTTAAATATATGAAGTTGCAATCCTAGACAATCCCAAGCCTGTTGTCTAGGTTCAAACTATCTAATCTTACTTAGAGTATAAGCTAAGCAATCTAAAGTCTTAAAGTATAAGCAGAATAACCATAATTTTACTTGTAGTTTAAGTATTGTTACTCTAGGATTTTAGGATACCATGGATATCCATCAATGAGTTCATTATAACACGGAACTATGAAGATGTGTCATCAAGGACTTTCTCCTATGGATGTAGATATCTAAGATAGAATCACGTTAATTCGTTATTCTCTCTCTTTCTCTCTCTATGCCTTTTTTAAATTCTTCTTCATTTTTCCTCAGACACTTTACAATTGTATCAAAGCTATGTCACTGTCACAACTTTTCTAAATGGTATTAGAGTTATGTTTTCAGGGTCATGTTTCATCTTTTTCTAACAGGGAGCTACAATGCATGTCTCCATGATATGAGTCATGTGACTATATCCTCTCTTTTTCCTTTTTCTTTTCATAATATAAGCATTAGCATTACTGCATAGAGAATAAACTTAATTATGCATGCTTATAAGAAAAAGCAATGTACAAATTAGAAGAAAACAAGATAGAGATCTTGTCATAGCAATTTACCTTGGTGAAACTCTGACAGGGACCTTTAAAGTCACACTGGAGCCATGTGAGGTCACTACCGGTGTCAGGATCAAGAAAGTATGGCTTTAAAGGCTGGCCTATGTTGAGGGTAACGTCAAAGAACCTACAAAAATCCAAGTGTTAAATACAAATAAATAATACAAAATAAATAGAATAAAAAAAGAAATTTGTTTCTATTCAAATAAATAAATATATAATATACATAAAAAAAATAGAAACAATAAAAAATAGAAATAAAAAGGATAGAAAAAAAAATTAGGATTAGGATGACCTAAAAGAGTTCCGCATCGTGAATTATGTACCACGCACAAAACTTAAATGAGTTCGACAAAAGTCACATAGGAGGAAATGAAGAAATAGACCTCATGTAAGAGAGCATGAGATACTACCATGTGACGCTCTAATTTTGAATTTAGCCATTTTTTACCTCTTTTCTTTAAATTTTTTTGTTATTACCCAAAAGTTGACATTAACTTATTTTTACTATTATCTCATTAATCTCTCATTAATTGTCTGAGCTTATACCACACATTTATCTCTTCTTCATGTCCTTTAACATATCCACTTCTTTAGTATTAAAAAAAAAAAAAAGCAAAAAAAAAAAAATACTAATACTAATTAAGAACTAATAGTAATAACTAACCAAATAAGGCCTTTGGAGAGATAAAGAGACACAAAAATATTGTAGATTGTTAAATGAAATGTATTGTTTCACTATCACCAAAATAAAAGACATCAGATTGACAAAGTATTTGTAAGAGAGAGAATGAGGAATCTAAGAGGCCCCCACCTCCATTATACACGTCTCCCACCACCATCAAGCTGCCTAAACCCCTACAGGTAGATTTATTTATTTATTTATTTTTAAATTAGGAGCTTAAAAATGATTTAGGTTTGGGGAATTTGGTTGGATAGTTTTTGTTTTGGGTATATAAGTAGAAAGAATATTTTGTGCGTAATATAAAACCATATTTTACCATGGTTTCAAATAATCTATAAGACATATGCATATACACTTGCCCACACTATGTTTTAACGTCGCATTATCGATAAATGTTGTAAATTGTTAAATGAAACGTATTGTTTCACTATCACCAAAATAAAAGACATGAGATTGACAAAGTATTTGTAAGAGAGAGAATGAGGAATCTAAGAGGCCCCCACCTCCATCATACACGTCTCCCACCACCATCAAGTTGCCTAAACCCCTACAGGTATATATATATATATATATTTTTTTTTTTTAATTAGGAGCTTAAAAATGATTTAGGTTTGGGGAATTTGGTTGGATAGTTTTTGTTTTGGGTATATAAGTAGAAAAAATATTTTGTGCGTAATGTAAAGCCATATTTTACCATAGTTTCAAATAATCTATAAGACATATGCATACACACTAGCCCACACTATGTCTTAATATCGCACTATTGATAAATGGAAGATGGTGAGAGAGTTGGGTATACTTTCATTTAATGGTATGCAATCTATTAACACAATACAAATTAGTTGATTTACATGGTCTTGTTACTCTTTTGAATTTATATTTGGTTTCATGATTAAAAAAAAAAAAAAACTAATGCTATCTTGAGAATGTTACAAATGTGCAATGAAGCTACTAAACTAATTTTTAATATCTCAATATATATGTGTTTCTTTAATTAAATTTAGTTTACTTTTTCTTTATAATATATGTAGAATATTTTTCAAAACCATCTTACATAAAATATCACAAAATTATCTATGCATCACACGAGCAACTTACTAGTATATTTATATATATTAAAAAAAGGGCGCATATGGTAGAGTATGAGTTTTTGCTATGTGGCACATTCCTTGCAAACTCTCAAGTGCCATATCGGAGATAATAACAAATTAAATATTGACTTTTTGTTTCATTTGATCCAATTTTTCAAGACTTTTCTAATTAAAAATAAAGATTCTTTGTTTCTTTTGATTCAAGATTTTTCCTCCCTCATACATGCACATGTACACAAAACATTTTGCATTTCAACTAACTATTTTCTCCTTTTGCATTTTTATTCCTTTATATACATCTACCCATAGCCCATCACGTCATTCCATGTCAAATATACTCAGAAAAAGAAATGATATCATTTACCTTCAATCTTTCAACGACACTTACCTAGCTCCAACATTGTTATTCCATGAAATACTAACTCGTATGAGTTGGCTACAACCAGGAAAGGGGGCTTGCATTTTATATTGAGTGACAATAGTAATTACGATTTTGATATTGAGGTCAAATGTTGTGGACTTGTAGGTTTTTTAAAGGCTGTAATTGACTGTGGGTGTTTGGGATCTTGATGTGGGAAAGCCATAAGTGTATTTTTTTTTTTTAAAGAATTAAGGAGAAAGAGAAAGACAGATTCAATATCAACTTTTATTTTACAATATTCTTCCAAAATTTTTTGTTTATTGCTCATTACTTAAACCAAAAAATAATAATGGATATGTGCATGCAATTTATAATTGTTGCTTCTTATGATAAATTCATTACTAACAAAGTTATATAGCAATTATGCGATAATATATGTAAAACATTCTTCAAAATCATCTTACATAAAACATTACAACATTATTTGTGCATCGCATTGGCTTACTACTATATCTATATATATGTCTAAAAGTTGAAACGTATAGTATTTATTGTTGCTACACTCCAATTGAGCCATATTAGCAGTCATATTATTTTTTTTCATTTTTTTATTTATTTTCCCCTTTTTCATTCTTCTAAAAAAAATTCTTTATTTTCTAATTCAAATTCCTAATGTTACTCTGTTTCAAATTCCCACCATTTGCCACCCTCTTGAATTAATTGTTTCTTCTCACATTCGCAAGTCATGGATACTTAATTTAAGAATTTTCTTTTGTGCTTTTCCTCCTTATTTTTAGCTTCATAATATAAAATGGGAAGCATGCATTATAGAAGGTGAATACTTAATATCTTTTTCTTGCAATAAAAGATATTAATTTTTATGATGTGGGACTTCGCCAAGGTAAGCCCTTTAGTCCCACCCGTAAGAGTAAACCCTAAATGCCGCAAAGGCCTATGTGTGGGTCAAGTCAGGAGAAATTCCTAGCTAGGGGTTGAATCTTAAATGTTTGGGTTTACAACTATCTTGGCACGTCCTTAATTGCTAATATATAATCTACGGCATAATTTTCTTCACAACTATTAATATGATCTATTATAATTTGTGTAGTGATTGATCCAAATAAAAGTTATATTATACAGCAGAACAGGTATCTCATTAATTGTAAAAAAAAAGGTCAAATCCATGACATTATTCTTTATATATATATATATATACCATTATTCTTAACTCTAATTACTTTTTATTTTATTTTATTTTTTTTAAAGCAATTACTTTTTTTTAGTGACACATAAAAAGTGAACTATTAATATTACTTCAAATCACGATTTTAGTTTATTTTTTTCCATATGCGTAGGTGTGTGGATTAAAGTGTCTATAACAGCATTTTCCCTAAAGTGAAAGTGGGTAAGAATAATTTTAAGTTTTAACACGTACTTTAAAAGACATACCCATCGGGATACACGTTGCCATGAAGAGGAAGCACAATAGAGTTTCCAACTCGGTTGAGCATCAACGAAGATGTCGTTGCTTTTGCTGGTACTGGTAGCATAGACTTCCTTCCATTCTGTTTCCCAGAATATGAAGCTGATGACGATGAGGAAACACGTAAAACCAGCATCAACACCACCACACGGAGTAGCCCCAACATTCCCACCTTCATTTTTCTCCCTTGTCCTTCTTTTTCTATTTACCTCAATTTGCAAATGAGTGAAGGCTGAACTATGTGTTTGATGAAATGACTGAGAAAAGGAGAGGAATGGAGGGTCAATCACTTTTGAATTTCTTGACGTTTTGTGGGTTTTTTTTTTTTTTTTTTCCTTTGCACAAGACTAAGTCCTGGGTATTGAGGAGGGTCTTTTTACATTTTTCTAGATGGGTATTTGGATAGGTGGATGGTGTGACAAATAGGTCATGTAGTACATTAATAGTAGTACTTGTAAGCCAAGGACGAATGGGTATTGCTTGTTCCTTTAATTCTCTCTAATTACCATTCTTTCCTTTTCTGTTAGGTTTATTATGGAACCTGTGTTTGGACTTAATGCCAGCAGTTCTTTATTCCTTCCCTCCTTTCAGATTGGAATACTGTATTGGTGGACTTCTAAAGAGATTTAACTTGGCCCAAAAAAAAAAAAAGAGTCTAGTGCTGACATGTTTGTAGTGACGACCTCAATTGCTTTGTACATAAGGAAAAAGAGAAATATTATAGTTATAAACTACTTTACAATATTTTTATAAATTGTTGATATGATAAACTCTTATTTTTTCTCATTTGGGCCACCACTAGTGTCACTTTTTTATTTACCAATCTATATTTATATATCTAAAAGCTGAAGTGTAGTATTTATTATTGCTACACTCTACTTGAACTATATCAGCGTTCACGTTATTATCTTTTTTCTTTTCAAGTTTTCAAATTTTTTTTTTTTAATATTTACATTTTTCTAACATTTTTCCCTCCCTTACCTTTTCATCTCCCCACTACTTCTCCAACCTTTCTCCATCTCTTACCTTTTTATCTCCCCACTACCCTCTACATTAATATCTTTTTTCTTTTTCCCTTCATCTTCCTTTATTTTTGTCTCTTCTTACTCACAACCTTTTACTATAAATTCACCACTATCTCTTCCATTTTTTGCATAGTTTTCCCTCACCAAAAAAAAAAAAAAAAATGTTCTCTCTCTCTTTCTCAATTTTTTGGTGGATTTTTTTCTCTTGTATCTCTAATTTAGGTTAATAATTTTTTATATTCTTTAAAACTCTATTTTAGGTTAATGTGATTTAGTTTTGTTTTTTAAATTGCTTTCTTTTTTGTTCTCTTTGATTGTTAAATTTTATCCTATTGCATTATAAAGAATTAAATATAGCATATAAAAATATAATATTATTATATTACATAAGATGATTTAGATAATTTGGTATTTATTCTATTACACATCATGATTTTTTATACTGCTCAATTTTTGCTAATTTTTGTTTATTTTTTAATCTTTTGTGGTCGACAAAATATTCTTAATAGTTGTATTAGAAATATTCTATAATGTCATTTATTTAGAGAAAAGAAAATGTTAGCCAAATGAAAATAATTAGATGGGTGACAAATTTTAGCTTTTGCAATTTTAATTTAATTGTTATTATTATTTTATAACAATGCATATATAGAAATTTAATTCTTAGATTTTGCTAATAATTGTTTATTTGATAATATGTTTTTAGTGGATGAAATTACAATTTCTGCAAATAAAATAACCTTAATAGATTATCAACAACAAATTGTTTTTCCTAATTGGTCCAATTAATCATTTTTAAGTTTATTAATTTTCTTAGTTATGTTTTTCAGTGTTTTGGATTGTAGGCAGAAAAAATAAGGTTTGAGAAACTTTGTTTAAAACTAAAAGAATAATTTTCAAATTTTATATTCTTTTTAATGATTCACAAAATTTTATAAATAATTTTTATTAAAAAATGAATATTTTCGTTAACTTGCCTCTTGAATTTCTGAAAAATTTGTATTGTTTTAATTTCGATAGGACAAAATTTATATTTATGATTTATGATTATTCTTATATTACATTTATGATTTTTCCTATAATAAATAAAATGATTATGAAATATATTAACAATTTGTAAAATAATTTGTAGTTATAATAATACATCTAAGCCAAAACATATAAACAAGAGATGACTTCATTCTTTTGGGCCGGCAACCCTTATCACTAAAAAGGAAAATTGTTGTTGTACACACAGAAATGCACACAACCGTACACACAAGAAGGGAACTCATGTTTTCAAATCAATATTTTAATAATAATTGTGAAATTATGTTTTCAAAACACTACTCCACTAAAAATGTAGAAACAAAGCAATAGGTTCCTAACTTTCCACTAGTCACTGAATTCATGAAATTGACAATTATTGTAATATTAAATTAATAATACAAAATTCATTTTCATTTGGGGAAAATTATTAAGTATTCTCAGAGTACTATAAATGCGTAGTCCCCACTTTCATATGAATGGTGAGTCCTACCATGAATTTAATTAGTAGGACTTACCATTTATGTGGGAGGAGAGAATATGTATTTATGGTACTTTGGGAGTACACAATAATTTCCCTTCATTTGGTAGGTGAGGAAAATGGGAGAAATGGAGAAGAAAGGAAGAAAAATGAAGGATGAACAGGGTCTTTCTTTTTTATAAAATGTTTGGAAGGATAGGAATGGGGGAGGGGAAGGATGATGATAATCCAATTGCATCCACCCCTTTTAATATTTCCTCAAGGGAAAGGAGGAATGGGAGGGAGGATGAGAAGTGATTTGTTTTCACTTTGTACCAATTTACTGCTCATCTTCTTGATATTTAATATTATCATTTTCTTCATAAATGGTTTTATGATAGAAAAAAAAAATACAAATACTTGTTCCTTCTTTTCATCCTTCTCCTTCTTCCTCTTTCCCCCCTTTTTTTTCCATCAATGTTGCTAAACGCAAAATCATAGAAAATCATTAGTTCATCTATCCTCTATCTTTCATCTGCCCAACCTAGCATTACTTGGCATTAGCTCCACCTCTAGTTTCATTTACTAAAACTGTGTCATTTACAAAAAGCATACACCGAGGAACTTCTTCTTGAACCAATTTAGTGAACTCATCCATCTCCAGGTATCACCAATTGAGGATAGAGGCTAAAAGTTAAGAAATGATTGCAAATTTGCAACACCAATTTGTATAATTTCACATTTCTGGTTCCTGAAAGTATAAATTTTGCAGGAAAGGACTCAGATCAGTATTACAAGGTCAATTCCATTTAAGCCATCAACAATATTTGTAAATGTTAACTATGTACAACCTTTTACCGCTTCTACCCAGCACATATCAAATGGGAGTACAAAGGACACTTTGCTTAGGCATATTTACATGTGTAATATACAAAGAGGATAAAACAACTATTCTCCTTTATATCATAGCTAAGGAGCTCGATCTTTGACGATAACAACGACTGATTGACATGGATGAGAAGTTGATATTATCACCAAATGCTAGAAGTTTTAGACTTTGGTAGCCGATCGCAATTTGCAGGCGCCCATCCAATCAACTGCTTTTCATTGTTGTAGATCACCATCTTATCTTGCATTGATATGTCTGCAAAAAAATAAATAAAACAAAATAAAGGGGGTTTGGTTCAGTTTTGGATGTTCGAAATTATGTTGAGTGTTATGATCCATAAATTTTTGTACCAACAATTACCTCCAATGATGTTCAACCCTGTTCCTTTTCCATCTAAAATTCCCAAGCAAACATTTCCCATGCGCTGGAATAGTACGTTTGTTAATGTTATAAAAATAAAAAAAAAATAAAATAAAAAAAAAAAGAAAAAAAGAAAAAAAGAGTACATTATTTACTTGCAACTAAGACAGAATGAAAAGAACAAGTGAGGAGAATTAGGGTGGGACTTACCGAGATAATTAAATAAGCTTCAGGGGGCAGTTCAAACTGAGTTTTAGCTCTCCCACCATTGGCGAAGCTCAATGCTATGGGCTTGAAATATTTCCTAACATCGTTTACGCTTTTGAATGGTCTTCGACCTTTCCAACAGAGTGGGAGAGTCTTGTCATCCGATGCTTCTCTTAAGGACCTTCCAGTTAACTCTTTCTTCACCTACAAATACATATGACAATTAGTTTTTGGAATCTGTTACATAAATCAAGTAGTTTTGAAAGTTTTGTAGTAAGAAAAACACCAACATTAGCAAAAATTTCCGAGGATATGGTGAATGGAAAGTAGAAATAAGAAATGAATTTGGGAAAGGGAGAAACTATAACGGTAGATGAAAGGAAGCATCTATTATCATTTAGTAATTCGACAATTCTTGAAATAATTCAGAAATAATTTGAGAAAACTGGGTTATAAATGCCAGAGCCTTATCCTTATTATTACTACAAATGCTGGTGCCTTTGTAACACTATAGTTTGGAAAACACTATCAAAATGCTTTTCACTCACCCAAGAAACTAAAGCTTGATAAGCCGGAGAATTTAGGTAGGTGTAGGAGCTCCCACTGTCAAACACTGTGAGTAAGTTTTTAATTCCAGTAGTCTTCCCTCCAAATATGAGTTCCGCAAACCCAGGTGAGTAATGTTCACTGACACATTCACAAATAGTGTTTACTATAGTGAGAGGAAAAAATAAGAACTATAAAGAGGACTGTTTAAATTGAATAGAAGGGATCCAGAAGGTCTAATTACCGATGATCGCGTGACATTGATGTCCACAGCACACGTGAAGAATCATAAAGGCCATCCCCAAAGAAGAGATATCCTCCACCTCGGACACTTATACAGTGACCAACGACATTTTGCACCAAACCCTGCTTACTAAGCTGTGATACAATGCTGGACTTTCCCTTGCCAAGGCCAAGTACTCCATCAAAGGGATGAGGATAGGGACCAGGAATTTGATCATATCCACAGCTGTAGACAAGAAAAAATTAAGAGCACATAAGTAATAGTGTACGTAAGCAACTCATAACTAAACATTTATGCTTATATACATCACATATCATACACCTAAGTAGCGGGAAAAGAGAACGTTTCATTCAGCCATAACACTTGGTTATTACATAAAAATCACCTTGCAAATATGCAATATGTCAGCACCAAATATGGATTGTGACCTATCATAGATAGGTCCACTTAAAAATGTAGTGGGAATGGTCAGTTTACTTAGATGAGACAAGTAATGCAGTATTATATAATGCTTGGTTACCATGTTAAAACATGACCAGCATACTTCAAAAT
>NW_027069608.1:72264-205810 GCF_002906115.3 Quercus suber
GTACTAGACAGAACCAAGGTATTGCATGGTCCTCGGACTCAAACCTATGGGGAAACTAGATACTTACAGAAGAATGGAAGTGTTAGACAGAACCAAGGTATTGCATGGTCTTCAGACTCAAATCTATGGGGAAACTAGGTACTTATAGAAGAATGGAAGTGTTAGACAGAACCAAGGCATTGCACGGTCTTCGGACTCAGGCCTACGGGAAAACCAACTACTTCAAAATATCCTAAGTTAGGAAAGGATCAAGCCCTACCTAACCCTTGAGACGTAAGAGGGTTGCCCATGCGTACATTCTTTCCCCTTATCATTGTTACTGGCGCAACTGGCCGACATACAATTCAAGCTAAAATCATGCAAATCAAAAGGAAAGAGGGAAAGCAGGCAGCGTGTAAACAAATAAGCAATTAAAATAAATAGAAAGGGAAATTAAACTCCCATTACAACAAAGTGTCCATAGAGGTCGTGCGGCAAGAGCCACCTTACATAAAAATAGAAGAGAGAAGAATAGAAAAATGAAGTAAAATGACATAAAGGCATAGACAAGGGTCAAGCAAGCGGCAAAAGCAGGATGAGCCAAGGCGCCAGGGAATCTACTCCTTCTGATCAGGCTGGACAAGGGCAACCTCTAGGTCCTCTAAGCCCTAGCCTAAGGGGACGCCCTGCAAGGGCACGGCGAGAACGGCTGCCTCCTCGGTGGTGGGAATCTGAGCATCGGAAGGGACCTCCACTATCTCTTGGGGCACCTCCTCGCTCGGATGCTCCTTTAGTTCAGCAGCCCCCACCTCCTCAACAATCTCCCCAGCCTTAGCGCCATCAGGGGCGACCTCGCGGATAGCAGGGGGGTAATACACGCTCTCCGCCTTCCACAGGTCGGACGTGGCCTCCACCCCAACTTGTTTGAGGGCCTCAACCCAGACCTGGGAGCAGTATCGCCTACATACCCCCAGAACTTGAGCTTTATAGAGGGCCTTTACCACAGCCACCTCATCAGCGTAGACTGCGATCTCAGCCTCCTCCTTGGCAATCAGGGCCATCTCCCTACCAAAGTCCGCCTCGACCTTAGCCCGCCGAGCCTCCTCTCTAGCCCACTCTGCCTCCCTCTAGGCCCTCTCAGCCGCAGTCACCTTAGCCTGCAGGTCTGCGATCAGATCCCTCGCGATCTGCAGCTGCTCCTCCGCCTCGCCCAGGCGCTTTGTCTGCTCTTTGGCCTGGCTCTGGGCACCCTCAAGACCAGACACTACACTGTCCCGAGCCCTGGTCATCGCCTTCAAGTCGTCTCAGGCCTTGGCGAGGTCAGCCTCGGAGTTCTTTAGAGCCCGGGTAGCCTGAAAGCGCTAATCACGCTCCTGGTCGAAGGCCTTCCCCTAGTCGTTGGCCGCCCCCTCCAACCTATAGATGGCCTGGACAGCCTGCAAGGGTAGCCAATGCACTATGAGCCCAATTCAGAAGAAAAAGGGGGAAAAGGAGAGGAAAGGAAAAGGAGTCGAAGTTACAGTCCTTACCATCCCCAGATACCGCTTAAGGCTGAGGAAGACCTGCTTACTCCTCATAGAGTTCAGCTTGGCCATGTCCGTTGGGAGCAGCAGGCACCTCTCCAGCGCGTCGGCCACGTGCGCACCTTCGCCCTCATTGAAGTCCCTGAGGGAGGCGTCATCCTTCAGGGGCTCCCCATGAAGCATCGGGGCTGGGAGCCAAGCCTGAGCCTCGGGCGCGATGTCGACGACCTGCCTGTCCTGGCTCTTGCCGCCTATCTTAAACTGCTTGGATGGCCGTAGAGTGTTGTCCTCCTCCTGCGAGGACACCGTCTTATCCTCCACAGGCTTTTTGCCCTTATCCTTCTTCTTCTTAGGGTCGGCAGGCACGGACCCAGAAGGCAGGCTCGTCCGGGAAGGAGGAGGAGGAGGAGAAGGAGGAGGCTTCTACTGAGCAGAAGTCGACCTAGACTTCGGAAGAGGAGAAGGAAGCTTCTGTTGGGACTTCCCCGGTTGGCCTTCAATCAGGTCCATCAAGCTGGTGGTGGGCTTCCTCTTATAACCCATCGTTGGCGGAGAAAGGGCTTCTGAAGCGAAGAGGTCCGCTTCGGTCAAACGAGGGTCGCCCAAGTCCCCGGGAGGGTCCTCGGACTGATCAAGCTGGGCAAAAACGTTGAACGCGTCCTCCTCTCGCTCTGTATCCTCCTCGGCAGCCTCGGCGAATGCTTGGGAAGGAGAAGGGACGGCTACAGCAACAACTTCTGGTTCGGAGGGCCCCTCGGGGAACTGAAATCCTCCTCGGTCACAGTAATCCTCTGAAGCCGAGGATCGTTGGCTAGGATGACATGCTTTGGAACCGGGAATGATTTCTGGACAGGTTTATACCCCAAGATTATGTGGGCGGCCCTAACTTGGTTGTCGTCCTCGTTTATATAAACCGACACCCTCAGCACCTTCTGCAAATCTTCCCGGTTGACTAAATGGAAGTGGCGCTCAAAAGCGTGTGGGTCTGCAAACAGAAAGCACCACCACGTTAGTAAAAAAAAAAGGGGGGGGAAGAAAAAAGACAAGAACTTGAAACCCCTCCTATTTCCCACCGCCCCACCTGGTATTCCCTCTATTGTTGGGTAGTGAAGGCCATCGTGCCACTCCCCTGACACGATGAGGAAATCCTCGTTGAGCCCCTTACTGGACTCAGGGAGGCACTGAATGAGCCGCACCCTGTCGTCTCTCGTCTTTAGGTAATAAGACTTGCCCTTAAGGAGCTAAAGGTTGTAGCACCAGTTCACGTCATGGTGGGTCAACCTTAGCCCTATCTTCTCGTTCAGGGCGTCCACACAGCCTAGAATCCTAAAGACGTTTATCCCACACTAGGTAGGGGCCAACCGAAAGTGCGTGAGGTAGTCCCTTATCACCGGCCCCATGGGGATCGTCATCCCCCCTTCAAGGAAGGTAACAATGGGAATTACCACCTCGCCCTCCCGTCTGTGTATGCGCCAATCCCCGTCCTCACAATATCTCAGACCTACATTGTCGGGAATTCTGTAGTCAGTGATGAATTTCTCCATCGCCTCCTCAGTATCGACGTATTTCTTAAACCTACCCATCCCAGTTGACACCTAAAAGAACTAAGAAAGAACAGGCGAAGTAGAAGAAGGGGTAAAGAGGGATAGAGCAACTTACTGGGAAGAGGAGGAGCTCCTCGAATAGGTTTTTTGTGCTGGAGATGTAAGTGAGAGTGTGGCTGAACTTAGGAAGGACGCACGAGAATTCTTGATTACAAATAAGGAACAGGAAGAAGCGGTTCGTATGGGTATTTATACCCCAAATCGAAGAGTCATGCGGGTTTTCCCGCCCATAAATGCGAGACAAACCTCCACCGTTGGATTGGTAACGCCTCATTAGACGTGGGGAGCACAAAGCCGCCTGAATTTAATGATGGGCACGTTACGCGCTCCGAAACGTTTGCGACGTGCCTAAGGCAGATGAATAGACCCCAGTACTGACGGGGGGTAAGGCCGAGGATGTCAAAATCCTTCTCCCCGCCCAAGGATGCGTGCAGCAAGATTTTGAGAGGCTATTGTGGGGCCAGAAAATCGGGTAGCCTTGGCCCACTCCAAGTCAGGCCCAAATGGCCCACGCCGAGGATGCATGATGGGTCCGAGGATGAAAGCGCGAAGACCAACCTCCGAGGAGCATATCCGAGGATGACCCTGTTCTCGGGCGTCCGAGACCTCGGAAAAACACGAGGACCACCCCACCAAAGGAATCCTTGAATATCCGAGGAGGAGAGGACCCAGTGCCACGCATCGGCGACAAGAGCACGGCGAAGAAGCAAGCCTTAGGTGAGCTGTCATCTCCGCATTGAATGCGCTCACCTAACCCCCCTGGCCGCATTAATGGGGATGTAACCCCTTGGCAGGGCAACATCAATCATGGTGAGCCACTTGAGTACGGATAAGACCTCGATGGGACGGAGGGTCAGAGCGGAGGCCAATGGATGATCAACAGAAGGAATGAAAAGATAGGAGAAAGAAGAACGATATAAGAAAGGTGAGCAAAGGAAAGAAGGGGGACTTTTTTTTTTCGGAACTTTGGAGGATTGAAGGGAGTGACATAGAAGAACTTAGAGGTAGTGTTAGTTTCAGGGAGAGGGGTCTCCTCAGACGGGTGCCGAGGAGCCACCCTCAGTTGTAAATTGGGCTCACTCCCCTTCAATGAAAAAGAAGTGATTTGTATTCCGTTGCTAGTCTGTTAGGGCCTAAACCTTCGATCCACTCTCTAAAAATGTATTGTTGGGGAACTTTTCTAAAACTGAGTCCCTACAGTTTTAATTTCGATACGACAAAATTTATATTTATGATTTATGATTATTCTTATATTACATTTATGATTTTTCCTATAATAAAAAAAAATGATTATGAAATACATTATTTTTTATTAAATTAGTTTAAATTGTTAAAAAAAAAATTAATAAAAGCACCATAAAAATGATTATCACACGTAACACGCAAGTTTGCAGCTATTAACTATTCTATACCCACTACCTCAACAATTTGTAAAATAATTTGTAGTTATAATAATACTTCTAAGCCAAAACATATAAATAAGAGATGACTTCATTCTTTTGGGCCGGCAACCCTAATCACTAAAAAGGAAAATTGTTGTTGTACACACAGAAATGCACACAACCGTACACACAAGAAGGGAACTCATGTTTTCAAATCAATATTTTAATAATAATTGTGAATTTATGTTTTCAAAACACTACTCCACTAAAAATGTAGAAACAAAGCAATAGGTTCCTAACTTTCCACTAGTCACTGAATTCATGAAATTGACAATTACTGTAATATTAAATTAATAATACAAAATTCATTTTCATTTAGGAAAAATTATTAGGTATTCTCAGAGTACTATAAATGCGTAGTCTCCACTCTCATATGAATGGTGAGTCCTACCATGAATTTAATTAGTAGGACTTACCATTTATGTGGGATGAGAGAATATGCATTTATGGTACTTCGAGAGTACACAATAATTTCCCTTCATTTGGTAGGTGAGGAAAATGGGAGAAATGGAGAGGAAAGGAAGAAAAATGAAGGATGAACAGGGTCTTTCTTTTTTATAAAATGTTTGGAAGGATAGGAATGGGGGAGGGGAAGGATGATGATAATCCAATTGCATCCACCCCTTTTAATATTTCCTCAAGGGAAAGGAGGAATGGGAGGGAGGATGAGAAGTGATTTGTTTTCACTTTGTACCAATTTACTACTCATCTTCTTGATATTTAATATTATCATTTTCTTCATAAATGGTTTTATGATAGAAAAAAAAAATACAAATACTTGTTTCTTCTTTTCATCCTTCTCCTTCTTCCTCTTTTCCCCCTTTTTTTTCCATCACTGTTGCTAAACGCAAAATCATAGAAAATCATTAGTTCCTCTATCCTCTATCTTTCATCCGCCCAACCTAGCATTACTTGGCATTAGCTCCACCTCTAGTTTCATTTACTAAAACTGTGTCATTTACAAAAAGCATACACCAAGGAACTTCTTCTTGAACCAATTTAGTGAACTCATCCATCTCCAGGTATCACCAATTGAGGATAGAGGCTAAAAGTTAAGAAATGATTGCAAATTTGCAACACCAATTTGTGTAATTTCACATTTCTGGTTCCTGAAAGTATAAATTTTGCAGGAAAGGACTCAGATCAGTATTACAAGGTCAATTCCATTTAAGCCATCAACAATATTTGTAAATGTTAACTATGTACAACCTTTTACCGCTTCTACCCAGCACATATCAAATGGGAGTACAAAGGACACTTTGCTTAGGCATATTTACATGTGTAATATACAAAGAGGATAAAACAACTATTCTCCTTTATATCATAGCTACGGAGCTCGATCTTTGACGATAACAACGACTGATTGACATGGATGAGAAGTTGATATTATCACCAAATGCTAGAAGTTTTAGACTTTGGAAGCCGATCGCAATTTGCAGGCGCCCATCCAATCAACTGCTTTTCATTGTTGTAGATCACCATCTTATCTTGCATTGATATGTCTGCAAAAAAATAAATAAAACAAAATAAAGGGGGTTTGGTTCAGTTTTGGATGTTCGAAATTATGTTGAATGTTATGATCCAGAAATTTTTGTACCAACAATTACCTCCAATGATGTTCAACCCTGTTCCTTTTCCATCTAAAATTCCCAAGCAAACATTTCCCATGCGCTGGAATAGTACGTTTGTTAATGTTAAAAATAAAAAATAAAAAAACAAGAAAAAAAAAAAAAGTACATTATTTACTTGCAACTCATCAAAGGGATGAGGATAGGGACCAGGAATTTGATCATATCCACAGCTGTAGACAAGAAAAAATTAAGAGCACATAAGTAATAGTGTACGTAAGCAACTCATAACTAAACATTTATGCTTATATACATCACATATCATACACCTAAGTAGCGGGAAAAGAGAACGTTTCATTCAGCCATAACACTTGGTTATTACATAAAAATCACCTTGCAAATATGCAATATGTCAGCACCAAATATGGATTGTGACCTATCATAGATAGGTCCACTTAAAAATGTAGTGGGAATGGTCAGTTTACTTAGATGAGACAAGTAATGCAGTATTATATAATGCTTGGTTACCATGTTAAAACATGACCAGCATACTTCAAAATAAATTCTGTTCATCTTAATAAGTTTTCTTGTGCTTTCCCCCTGACATGAAATACATTTAACTTCTAGCTTTGTTACAGCTTCCATTTCTGGTTCTTAAATGACAAATATGTACGGCCTGATCCATTGGTGGATTGCATTACCATGGAAAGAAATACAAAATTTGCAATTAACTACTGAATTTTACATTTCTCTCTCTCATATATATATATATATATAAGATGAGAATTCCAAGCACCTATATGGTCAAAAATTGGCAGGTACCTGCCTGATTTTTAGGAGTTAAAAGGAGCTGATCATAGTATTACAATGGTCAAAATTGAAGTTCACAGCTAATATTGCTACCACATGAAAGTAAAAGTCTCAAAGACAATTTGTGATTCAAATTACTCTAGTCACCATTTGGAAATCATTTGTTCACAAGCTGCTTTCACACGACAACTTGCAACGTAGTATTAATATGAAAAGCTTACTACAGCAATTCTATTTAAAAGCATCTCTCTTGGATTGCTTTCAAAACAATTTCAAGAAATTGAAAATTGAAAATTAAGAGCATGTAAAAGTACTTGAGATCAAGGAAGCAATCAAAGTCACTAACCCAAGGGCTAGAGGAGGTTTCAATTGTTCTCCATTTGTAAAGTTGAAGGAAAAAGCATCCTTGACAAGGACACCCATGGATGAACCGCCATCTGCGTACTGAATTTCATAGTCACATTGCTCTGGTGTTTCACATCTGTGTTCGGGTGGGTGCAAGGATTTACAAAGAGGGTCATTACAGGGTACCAGGCTGTTGCTGGGCTTGTACAGTGGATGAGGTGTCTGCAATGAAAACAAGTTAACACATTGTCATTAATACTAGTTACTTTTACCAACTTTAATTGTTTTAGAAACTATACAGTTTATAGGATAACATGACTTTCTGAAAGAAAAAAAAAAAAAAAAAATAGCATAAAAATAGAGAAGACAATGATAGTGGAAAATTTTGACAGGAAATTAGGAAAAAAATCCCAAAATTTATAATAACATAAAATTGTAGGAGGGATATCTGGGTTGGTGGAAGCAATGCATCAAGATAATTATTTGAAGTTTCCTAGATTGGGAGTGTTAAATATTTGAAAGCATAATCCTAGTCGAAGCTCAAGTCTGTTGTCTAAACTATCTAATCCTACTTGGAGTATAAACAAAGCAATCTAAGTCTTGAAGGATAAGCAAAGTAACCATAATCCTACTTGTAGTTCAAGTATTGTTACTCTAGATATTAGTCTACTATAGAAACCCATCAATGGGTTCATTGTAACACGGAGCTTAATAATAAATATGTAGTTATCAAGAATTTTCCTCTATGGATGTAGGCCTCTAAAGCCGAACCATGTTTATTCTTTGCTTTCTCTTTCTTTTTCTTTCATTCTTTATCTCTATGCCTTTTTAGTTTCTTCTCCATATTTTCTCAAACACTTTATAGTGGTTTCAAAGCTATGTCATGTTTTTTCTAACATTGTATCAGAGTTATGTTTTATCTTTTTTTTTTTTAATTTGGCATCAGAGCCATGTTTCATCTTTTATAACAGGGAGCTACAATGCAAGTTATTCCATGAATATTTGACTATATTCTCGGTTTTTTTATTTTCTTTTTATAATATAACCAAAAGCATTACTTCATAGAGAATAAACTTAATTATGCATGCTTATGAAAAAGAAGAAGAGGAAGGGGGAAAAGCAATGTGCAAATTAGAAGAAAATATGATACAGATTTTGTCATAGCAATGTACCTCGGTGCATCGGACACAGGGAGCATCACACTGGAGCCATGTGAGGTCACTACCGGTGTCAGGATCAAGAAAGTATGGCTTTGAAGGCTGGCCTATGTTAAGGGTAACGTTATAGAACCTGCAGAATCCAATTGTTAAATTCAACAAATATATTTCTTATGGGGTTAGACATATCGTATTGAAATTGAGATGCTAACACAAATTAGTATCCTTTGCAATTTTATCCTTCAAGAAACTAAACAACGAAAATATCAAATTGGTAAGCACCAAAAAGAAAAAGAAGCTAGCCATGGACATTTTAAGGTTTTTCTTTTGTTCTTTTCCTCCTCTTTTTTAGATTTATAATATAAAATGAAAAGCATGCATGCATTGTAGAAGGTGAATAATGTATACCCTTTTTTAGCAATAAAAGATATATTTTACTTTTATTAATCTAGGCCATTTAATAAATTTAAAATTTTTCACAATAATTGATATGATCTATTGTAATTAGTGCAAAAGTGAATTTAGACAAAGGTTATATTACTTTCACAATGGATCATATCACAAATTGTGAAAAACGATGTATAGATAACTACTTTCACTAGAAAGTCTAAAGACATGACCTTTGTGCTACAAGAAGTTGTCTATTATTGTGAAAGTGATTCTCCATAATTGACCATATTGTGATAAATGTCATGATCTTAAAAGAACTATTACACACTCTTGCTTCCTTCTTCTTCTTCTTCTTTTTTGTAACACATAAAAACTGCAAGCGGGTAAGAATAATATAATAGAATACATACCCAATAGGATACACGTTCCCATGAAGAGGAAACACAATGGAGGACCCAACTCGGTTGAGCTTCAGTGACGATGTCGTTGCTTGTTCTGGTACTGGTACTGGTAGTATAGAGCTCCTTCTATTCTTTTGCCCAAAATATGAAGATGATGATGATGATGATGATGATGAGGACACACGTAAAACCAGCACCAACACCACCACACGTAGTAGCCCCAACATTCCCACCTTCATTTTTCTCTCCTATATATCTTTTTCTCTTTCCCTCAACTTGCAAAGGAGTGAATGAACAAGTGAATTCTGAACTGTGTTTGATGAAATGACTGAGAGAGAAGGAGATCAAGTTTTGTATACTTTCTTGACGTTTTGTGGTTTTTGTTTTGCATGAAACAAAGTCCTGGGTTTTGAGATGGGAATCCGGTGAAGTGGGGTGGTGTGACAAATAGGTCATATAGTACACATTAATAATTTAATAGTATTACTTGTGAGCCAAGAAGGAATGGGTATTGCTTGTTCCTTTAATTCTCTCTAATTATCATTCTTTACTTTTCTGTTAGGTTTGGTTTATTATGGAACCTGGTGTTTGGACTTAGACTTAGATTTCTTCTAATGCCAGCGGTTCTTTTATTCCTTCCCTCCTTTGAGACTGGAATTTGGAACATTGTATTGGGAAATCTAATAATTAATAAATAGATTTGTCCATTGTAAAAATATATAAATAAATAAAAATAAAAGCACTTCCAGTTGAAAAAATGGGGCATATGGGGGAGCTTCCTGGAAACTTCTCTGTGCATAAAACATTATCTCTTTTCATTATTTTCCGCATTACTTTTAGTGTATCTATCATATCCCATCAAGGAAGCTTCCATGATTCCCCATAATAAGATTAATTTCTCAACCTTTAATCATTTACAAATATGCATTTAATCACTTACAAAGTATTAGAAACTCTTACCATGTATCTAACGATGAAATAAACTATATATATTAAAAACCAATATTTCTTCAACAAAGAAATTGAGAATTAAATATTTTTTTTTTTTAATGAGTATATGCAATATCAATCTCATGTAAATGTGAGGTGTACGTCTATATGACTAATATGTTCATATCCATGAAAGTAACAATGTTATAAACACAATTTTTTTTTATAACAAATTTCACAAATTTCTGAGTTGGTTAAGTATTAATGATGGGCATAATTGACGTTCATTGACTTATTAGGGCTAATTTTATAGTATAGGTAAACGATACAGTCACCTAAGCCTCCCAAATTTTAACCAATAGAGTTATTTATTTCATTGTAATAGTATTAATTAAATCCAAATATTTCCCCTAAAAAAATTAAGCCCAAATATTAGTCAATAAATAAATAATACTTTTTTATCAAATGAAAAATAGGGAAAAGAAGAAGAAGAGAGAAATACTACATCCACAACATTTTTATAACAAATCTTAAATAGCAAGTTGTTACTAGCTGGTATTGGTAGACAAAAAAGTAATTTTAGTGGTGGTTTTAAATTAGAATAAGTAACAACTTAACACCTAAAATTTGTTGTGAAAATGTTGTAAATGTAGCACTTCTCAAAAAAACAATGCGACTACATAAACAAAAAATTTCACAACATTTTTTCATAACAATGGAGTTGGCAAGCGTTTAATAGGTCTCATATAGGTCTACCACTAACATCACTTTTTAACTTACCACTATCAATTTGTTGGTGTAAAAAAATTTGTTAAATGTATCTGTAGACTTTCTAAAAAATATATTCTACATGTTTAGTAGAACAAGAATATAAAATTTTAGTCAGTAATTTTGCATCTATAAAAAATAGAGTTTTAAGTAATATTTAAAATTTTTAAAATATATATATATATATATATTTAGATATATAAAAGGCTTTAATTAGTTTTCGCCTTAAGCCTCAAAATGCATCAAGCCGCTCCTAGGACCTACACAAATTTTCTTCGTTACTAACAATCAGCCAACTTAAAAATTGTAAAATTGTTATGAAAAAAATTGTGTTTGTAGTATTACCAATATAAAAGGAGTACTGCATACATCCATTCCAATAAGATACTTCCTATTTTTGAAACGCTATGGTGGTTTTTGTGGTGGTGTTGGTATAGATAAAAAGTATTACATACATCCGTTGCAATAAGATACTTTCTATTTTCAACTTGGGCTCAGAACAATTTCGGTAATTAATAAGTCCCATTCACTTATCTCCTTCGTTCACTTAAAAAATGCTATGTGGTTTTTTTGTGGTGGCCGGTGATGGTGGGAAGAGACTGCAAAAGTGTTAATAATGCTTGATCATTATTTTTGATCTTAAACTTTGTAAAGGTTTTTTTTTTTTTTAATGGTTTATATAAAAAATAAGGATGAAGAAATAAATTTTTTCAATAGTTTAGAAACAAAAAACAAACTTATGAAAAACAAATTTTTAGTAAAATTTTTTAATTGTCATTCATGTTGCTCCAGAAGACCATATTTGTTAGCTGCGTGGGATTGGGAAATATCAGTGAAGAGGTCGGAAGTTCAAGGTTTAATTGGGGAAAGTAGCGCCCATTAAGGTAAAAGTATCAAATATGTGAAATATTTTTTATGGACACCCGTGGATTAACGTAAAATCTAATCTAAAAAATTTTCCAAACGGATTTAAACACAGTTAGTAATATAAATAACAGAATATATATACCATATAGAAATAATCTTCTAGTTCTTTATCATGATATAGTTCTCATTTTGAGCAATAATACCATTTAACCACTCTTCTTATGCTCACATGTAAAAATCCAATGTGTCATGCAAACTCAACCCCTTGACCCCTTTCATGAAGTCGTTGAAAAAAATTTCAATAGCTAGTTATTAGTAAGCTCAGCACATTGTTAATGTAATAACCCAAGAAAAAACACTAACCATATTTATGCTATACCTCAAAAAGACTAGTTACGATTGAGACTTCTTGTAGTTGTTAATAAAGCCCAGTTTAACCTAGTATATGCTTGATGCGGAACTCATCACACACCTACACACATCACACAATCAATTAAATTGGGACATCACAGTTAAGGTGTTATATTATGTCTTCAATAATATGTAAAAATATAATCCAAGCTACCACAAGCTTTCAAGAGTTTAAGAACAGCAATAGCTCTGAGCAAAAATTTAATCTGGGATGGTAACTTCATTCTGGCTTGATCCTTAAGCGGTAAAGTAAAACCGCAATAACAACATGACAGTGAGTTTACCAAGTCTCTTTTAGTGATCATTGCTTTAGTTCAGCCATCGAAGAGTTCATAACACAATCATATAGACTGCTCGATATTCTTAAAATTATTATATAAGAAACAAAGCATGGAAAGATATTTGTTCTATACATTTTTAGCAAAAAAGAAACAAAAAAACTTTCTAGTATGATTTTACATAGACAAAAAACCAATCAAGAAATACCCTTACTATAAAAACTACCACATTATGATGTCTAAAGCTACTAGATACAAAACATCATGTTACCATCTATACTGTCTTTGGGTTCTTTCAGCCCACTTTTGGAGGCCTTCCCCGGCCGCTACGCTTAGTTTGTGGCTCTACTATTGCACTGACTACATCCAACTTCCTCTTAGGAGGCCTCCCCTGTTTTTTATGTTGTGGTTGTTCCTGCTGCTGTGAAGGAAACAATACGTCCATGGTCGTAGTAGATAAAGCTGGTTTTGGATTAGGACGCCTCCCTCGGCCCTGTTTTTTAGGTGGGTGCTCCTGATGCTGCTGCAATTCATTATGATCTTGATGATCCAAGGGAATTGACACTCGCACCAATGCATCTTCCTTTGCCTTGGGTGTAGGATGCTTCGCTTGGCGTTGACACCCTGCTTGCTGGTGCTCATATTGATTCTGATCATCTATGGGCAACAATACCATTGTACTTTGATCTGCATCACCCTTTGATTTAGGAGGCCTTCCCCGGCCTTTATGCCTTTTCAGCTGCTGCTGAGCCCCCATAGCCACGTCCAAATCTGGCTTTAACTTTGGAGGCCTCCCTCGACCTTTACGCTTGAGTGGCTTCTGCTGCTCATGCTGATGTTTTGAGAGGGATTTTTTCTTGGTATCATTTACGGCCAGTTTAAGTTGGGAAGCATCTTGGTCTCGAGGACGTAGTTGCCTACTCTGGCCGTTCTGATGAGCTGTGGGAAACAATACACTGGTAGTTTGATCTTCATTTTTCATTTTCTCGTGAGGCCTCCCCAGCCCTTGGTGCTCTGGTGTCTGCTGCTTATGATGATGCTTATCATCTGAGGGATATTTCCCCAAAGCTGTGTCCACATCTGGATTTGACTTCAGAGGCCTCCCTTGACCTTTATGCTGTAGTTGTTGTAACTCATGCTGATGGTGTGAGGATGATAATTTATTTTGGAAAACACCTTGGCCTTGAGGATCTAGTTGCCTCTTCTCAATCTGCTAATTAATCCATGAAATTGAAATCATATGGCACATTCAATCAGATTGGTAAGGCTTCCATGGAATTGAAATCATATGGCATATTCAATTGATGGTTACATATATTATTTAATATTTATTGACAATTCCAAGGCCAGAGTATTACTATATTCATATTTCATATTACTATTTATAAATAGGCTAAAAAAATAAAAAACAGTAGTTGAAATCATTGCTACCTGGCTTTTAAGTGCTGTTGACTGGCCACTATTAGACAGCTGCTGGCCCCGAGGCCGTAGTTGCCTTCGCTGTAGTTGCCCCAATGTCTGTGCCAGTGTTTGACCTGATTGGTCAAGTTTTGCAGGTTCAAGCTCTATAGGTCTTTCTTGTATCCAATTTCCAGGTTGCTGGTCCTGCATATGCTACCAATTACTTGAATTGATATTCTATTTGACATATAGTGATTGTTAATTTTAGAAAACTCAATAGTTATCATTTAATCATCCATTCTATTCCAAAGTCTTTTACGATATACTCTCTCTGCCCTAATTTGTTTGCCTTCTATTCCATATTGGAATATCCCAAAATGTTGTCCTATTTCTAAAATTAAAATCCTTTAATTTACTAATGTTTCTATTATGCCCTTACTTTATTTCCAAAACCATTTCAGATTTAGCATTCCAATTTTTTGATAAATTTATTTAAGGGTAGTTTTGAAAACTTATAACTTTTTATACCGCAAACAAGACAATAAATGATGTTCCCTTAAAAAGTTGGGTTTTTGAAACAGCAAAATCAAATTGGGATGGAGGGAGTAAATATTAACCATGACCGCAATAGCTCAACAAAACAGAAGATGTCACCATCAATACCTGGCCCTCAGGTGCTTTCATCTTGCCATATATTATTTAATATTTATTGACTATTCCATGGCCAGAGTATTACTGTATTCATATTACTAATTATAAATAGGTTAAAAAAAAATAAAAAACAGTAGTTGACATCATTGCTACCTGGCTTTCAAGTGCTCTTGACTGGCCACTATTAGACAGTTGCAGGCCCTGAAGCCGTAGTTGCCTTCGCCGTAGTTGCCCCAATGTCTGTGCCAGTGTTTGACCTGATTGGTCAAGTTTTGAAGGTTCCAGCTCTATAGGTCTTTCTTGTATCCAATTTCCAGGTTTCTGGTCCTGCATATGCTACCAATTACTTGAATTGATATTCTATTTGACATATAGTGATTGTTAATTTAAGAAAATTCAATATTTATCATTTAATCATCCATTCTATTCCAAATCTTTTACGATATAAATATTAACCATGACCGCAATAGCTCAACAAAACAGAAGACGTCACCATCAATACCTGGCACTCAGGTGCTTTCATCTTGCCACTATCAGATACAGAAGGCCTTTGACCCCGAGGTCGCAGTTGTCTCCGCTGTTGGCCCAGTGCTGGCAGCTGTTGACATGATTCCTAAAGTGTGTTGGTTCAAGGTCTATAGGCCCTTCTTAGTTATAATATATACATAACTTCTCTCAAATATGATAAACAAATAAGTCAACACAAAAAAGCAGATAACCCATACAAGGCTCCCCCTCTTTCAGAAATGCTTTCAAGCATTACCTGTTATGTCTTTTCTTCTTCTCCTACTGATGAGAATCAACAAACATTCAAGGATCTATTGCATGTTCTAGTTGGGCCTATTACTAAAGCAAGATCCAAGAAGATCAAAGAAGCACTTAATGGGCTGATTCAAGATATTTGGGCTGATTCTAACGCAGGATGTTCCAAATTTGGCCCAAAGGAAGATGGAGGTGTAATAAATTTAATCCAAGCTATTAAGGGCTAATTTGGCTTGATTGGGCGTGATTTATGGCGTGGATTAATAGTTGATTGACTTTCGGCTCCATATCAGTTAATAGACATTTTTCCTATTCTGGAACTTATAATTTCAGACCATATCTACCTTAATTTAGGGCTTTTATTATTTAGAACGTTTTTAGTTATTTTCCTACTTTGGATTTGCTAATTTTAGACCAAATTAACTTTTATTTAGGGTTTTCAATTTAGTATGTTTTTTTTTTTTTTTTTTTATTATTTTTTTTTTTCTATTTTCAATTATGTCTTATAAGTAGCATGCACTCATTGTAATAAAGGGATTCATTGAATAAAAATCAGAAAATGTGAGGCTTTGCTCTTCTTTTGGTTCTTCAAGAACTGTGAATTTATCAGGGATTCTTCCTTGTGGTGTTCAAACTTTATACCTTTAGTTTGTGATTCAATTATAATCATTGGGTCAAGGTGTTACACTTATACCTTTGATTCGCGTTTCGATTATAAACGTTGGGTCAGCGTTTCTATCAAAAATATTGGAATACTTGCCCAAGAAAACTAAAATTCAAATTTTTGATAGAAACCCTGACCCAATGTTTATAATCGAAATGCAAACCAAAGGTATAAGTGTAACACCTTGACCCAATGATTATAATTGAATCACGAACTAAAGGTATAAAGTTTGAACACCACAAGAAAGAATCTCTGATAAGTTCACAGTTCTTGAAGAACCAAAAGAAGAGCAAAGTCTCACCTTTTCTGATTTTTATTCAATGAAAAAATATATTTAAAAAAAAAAAAAAAGTACTGTATAAAAAAAAACCTTAAATAAAAGTTGATTTAGTCTGAAATTAGCAGATCTAAAATAGGAAAATAGCTAAAAACGTTCTAAATAATAAAAGCTCTAAATTAAGGTAGATCTGGTCTGAAATTATAAGCTCCAGAATAGGAAAAATATCTATTAACTGATATGGAGCTGAAAGTCAATCAGCCATTAATTCACGTCAAAAATCACACCCAATCAAGCCAGATTAGCCCTCAATAGCTTAGATTAAATTTATTACACCTTCATCTTCCTTTAGGCAAAACTTGGAACGTCCTGCGTTAGAATCAGCCCAAATCTCTTGAATCAGCCCATTAAGTGCTTCTTTGATCTTTTTGGATCTTGCTTTAGTAATAAGCCCAACTGAAACATGCAATGGATCCTTGAATGTTTGTTGATTCTCATCACCTACTTTCATAATTAATCTCAATTCCTCTCTAATGAAGCCTACCAACTTAAATTAAATCATCACTAATTAATAATGTAACTTAGGTATGTGCAACCCTTTCTAACAAGTTCACTTCCTATTGCTCTCTCTCCCCTACCTCTAATTATTCATTAATTTCAGACAAAGGGGAAAAAATTATCTTTTTAAATCACCAAGCAAAATTTACAAAAACATAGTTTTAACATTGCTTTCACTTTCTTTTAAAGCATCAATTCCCTGATATTAAAAACTCACTTATAAATTCCTTTTTATTCTATTAAAAAATATATCAAAATCAACAAGTTATATTATTACTTTTATAAATAAATAAATAAGTTCATCTGGAAAAGCTTATGGTTATGCCTAATATTCATCATCTTTGAAGTTTGTATTCTATGTTCATTTCTACGTTCAAACTTCAAACATATTCTATATAATGGTAAATCAGGAAAAGCGGTCACATTGATACCTGGCATTCAGATTTCTTCACATCGACACAATCAGATTCCAATGCCTTTGAGGCCTGAGACCATGTTTTCCTCCATTGCTGCCTCTGACTTGGCTGTTGCCTTTCACATGATTGCTTGAGTACTGTTAGTTGAAGTTCCACAGGCCTTTCTTGAATTGAATTTTGCAGTTGTGATATCTGGTCAAGGCATATTAAATTCACTGTCATGCTTACAATTTTCAGCTTTCTTTGATGATTTCTATAATGTGGTGTTTGCTACCTTTGTATTCATAATAAATAGTTAATTCCAAAGAGATGAGAAATCGTTATTGTTACTACCTGGCATTCATGTTCCTCTCCAAGGTCCAGTTGCTTCTCCATCTCAAGCTGCCTTGAGTCCACGTTGAGAGATTTTGATATGGATTCCTCTTGCCTATCACTTTCTGCTTCCATTGTTGTTAAATCAAGTTCTAATCCTCTGTCTGGATTCCCAAGCTCTGGCTGTTGCTCATTTTCAAGCTGTTCTGAATTTGTGAGGACATCAGTGGAAATACTAGTTGGCTTTGACCAGGCTGTTGGCACCTCTAGCTGACCACAAAGCTTTAGTTGCTTTTTATGTTTCAGAAATAACTCCAGCGATGCTTCTTCATCATATCCTGGAGGCCTTTTTGGATCAGAAAATTCAATTTGCCACTGCTCAGGATCCTTTAGAATTTCATTCTCTTGTTCTTCCATCACATGTTTTAGAGTGTCATCCTTTGACACTGCCCTCTCACTTTTTGAGTAAATAATATCCATCAGCTTTTCCTGGATTTTCTTTGTCCTCTTCAGTAATTCTATGCACTTAACCTGTCATTCATCAAGTATTAAAACAGAAAAAAGGTTTAATAAAATGATTCTTTTATACGATGAAAAGAGATTCTCATGTCACCTTTGATAGAAGTTTAGAACCATCATTGTCCAATCTCTGGCTTGTAAGAGAACCCTCAGTCATCACAATAGCTTTATGTTTCTCTGGTTCCTTGGATGACTGCATGTCACTGTTTATTAACCAAGAAAAGCAAGAGTGCATGAGATCAACAATAACAAGGAAAGGGCACAATAAAGACACAAAATAACTGAAAAGGGGAAAACCTAGGGGCAATCATGTTGCTCCTCATTTCAGTTCGTGGCTCATTTTGTTCCTCAATCACTTCACTCTTTTGCTCTTGTGGTTCAATCAGCTTTTCAATTAATAGAATTTCTTCTTCTTGCAATTGAATTTGTTTTCCAACGTCTTCGATTACATGATCGCATGGCAAGTTTTGCACTTCAATCAGTTCACTTTGCTGTTCTTTTCCTTGACACTGATCTTGAATTACATCACCTACTAGTTCTTGAATTTGTTCTCCAGTCACCTTATTTTTCTCTACTATTCCAATCTGCTCCTCAACAATCACTTCAGTTTCATGCCTTTGTGTTTGACCTTGTTGTGACCTCACTTCATCTTGCTGTTTATTTTTCTGCACTTGAGATGGATATTTTTCCACAATCATATCACCTTTCTGTTCTTGATTTTGTTCTTCAATCGATTCAACTTTGTTTTGCTTTGCTTCATTGTGGTTTTCTACAACTTCAAGCTGTTGCACTTGTTTTATTTGTTCATCAAATACATCATGTTGTTCATCTGCTTGCTTATCTTCAATAACCTGAAATTGTCGCTCTTCTAATTCATCTCGATCCTCAATTTCTTCAATTTGATGCCTTTGTGCTCTATCCTGATTTTCAGTCATTACAATTTGTCGTCCATCATGATGAATCTGTTCCTCAATTTCCTCAATTGATTGTTGTTCATCTTTTTCATCTTCAGATTTTTTATCACGTACCCCTTGTGCTAGATTTTGTTCATCATTCACTTGAAATCGTTGTTCTTCTGGACTTTGTTGTTGATCAGTAACAATAATTTTCTGTTTTTCTTGCCTTTGTTTGCCAACTTGTTCAATCTGTAATTCCTGTGCTTGATTTTGGTCCTCGATGTCTTCAATTTGATGCCTCTGTCCTCCACTGAGTTTACCATTCACTTCAATCTCCAGATTTTGGGATTGCTTGTCTTCTTTAAGCATCTGCTTCTTCTCAAATAGATATCCTTCTTCAACATTATGCTCTCTATCTCCTTCACTGCCATGGTAATGCCTCTTCTTCCGTTTCTTCTTCAGACCTCTTTTAGGAAGAGAATTACTTTTTTCACCAGGAAGCCTATAACAATTTTCAGAAACTTTAATGATCTCTCCACTCTCACTAAGCTTGCTCAGATGATGACTTAAAAAACTTGCATGAGCCCATGGCAAATCCTCAACCGCTTCCAAAATAAACTTAGATATTGCTTCCATGGTTGAGCCCTTTCCATCATTCAATTCTTCAATCGCTCGGCGTATCATCTACACAAACTCACATGTTAAGTTAGGACATCTAAAAATCATCAGAAAACTGGTGGAGAAGCACTATCAAAGAAAAAGAGAAAAATACCAGGGCATAAGTGGGGTGATCAGGGGTGTGCAAATCAGGGAGTTTCTTGCAAATGCATTCTTCAATTTGGTTCCTGAGATCATGTCTGAGGGTGTTGGAGGGGTATGAGCTCTCAAATTTTGACATCACGGCATCAGTAAGCTTGTTTAATTTGAGTCTCTGTTCACATTGTTCAAAAGTGTTGTCAGCAAGGGATGGGAAAATATATGTAAAACTAGTCCATAAGTACAGTTTAACAGTCACTGATTCAGCCATCTGGATCAATGGATGAGTCATGACATCACCTAATCTGCTTTCATAAACGTAAAGCCAAAGGTTTGAACACGCAGAATGTGTGTGTTAACTGACGATAGCATAATTATAGGAAAAACTTTAGTAAGCAAGATTATAATTACTAATAGATGCAAAATGATGAAGCAATTTAGGGACAAAGTTATACAGTACCTGTTCCAACTCTTTCTAGTTCTAGCCAGCCTCTTTCATATAGGGTTAAAGGTTATTATAATAATGAATAAACCCTAACCATCCAAACTCATTATTAGGCCATGAAATAAGTAACATGCTAGTCACATACTCACATGACCTTTTAAAATACTCAAGACAATATAACAAATTAAATATAGCATATAGAAATAAAAGAAAATGGCCTAATGGGCCTTTTTTCCTTTACCATTAAGCTTAAATTCTCCAACATCAATAGTCAAGTATCCAAATTGCTGATTTCAGGCTAAATTAGTGGGAACAAAACTTTTACTAATGATAAGTGCAACAAATCGATAAGAAAAATAATAATGATTAATACATGAGACTTCGATTCCACATAATAACGCCAAAAACTGTGAGTGTGTGCATATATATATATATATACACACACAAGTTTTAGCACCCAAGGAGGATAATGGAAGATTCAAAGTAGCAACCTATACATTACGACACATGATCTGTAGCTGATTTTGCTATCCCTTGGGATTAATAATGCCAGAAGCTGTGTACAGCGCATAAGATGCCCACACCCACACATACAAAAAAATGACCCAACCTAGAGAAACCTAATCATAACATTGCTGCTGGTAATGGTGTCACTCCTCGTTCTGCTAATACACATAAGAATCCAAAAATATGCCATGAGTCCCCATTTAGGTCCACCTAGAAACTACCCTGCATAGATCAAAACCCTACTAATTGAGAATTATAATTATCTAAAGTCCAGCCACCTTCCCCTCGACCCCATCTCCCTCCATTCCAAAACATATACCCAAATCTAAAAGCAGCTTGTTCAGAGAGACTGTATAACCAAACCCACCTTCTCTAACACAAGCATCCCCCAGAAAATAGATCAAGTAAACCCAGGAATAACCCTGCACACTAATAGAATCTTCTTTGAGTACATTGAGACGCAAAATTTCCCAACTACTGCACAAATTATATACCAGAATTGCCAATTCTTTTCAAATCAAAAGATTTTTAATCTTATGTAAAATCCAAATCCTAATGGCATTAAAACAAATCTTCTTTTTTTTTTTTTAATTCATAAAAAAAAATCCAAATTTTATCAAAGTTGGGAGAACACTGAGCAGTTAAGCAAAACTTAGCAGTTGTAACAACTGTAATTCAGTCATAAATCTGAACATATGGCAAAAACTTAAGAACACAACCCAATTTAGTTATGTGTGTGTATGTGTGGCTGTGTGCATCTACAATAGGCACTTTAAATTTTAGTCAGAATAAAGAAAAAAACAAGACTAAAAAGGGTAGGAAGAAACATACAGATCCAATTTCCAAACCTCTTGCTTTTTCTTCTATCCCTTTTGAGTTCTGCATTGACAGGTAAAGAAAAGCTAACTCAATATGATAATTCATAAACCCAACCAAAACCCAAAAACAGTCACACTGTTTTAGCAAGATTTGGTCTCAAAAGTGTCAGAACCGTAACACTCTAATTCCAACTTTATTAGGAATTGAATACCTTTTCTAATTGGATAACACAAATAATAAAACTAATAACAACTGGGTCAGAATTAGAAAGAAAGCTATAATTCAACATGAAAATTAAAAAAATCCCACCAAAACCCAGAAAATAAATAAATAAATAAATAAGACCCAAAAACAGTCTGTAACTGCTTGAGCAATATATGGACTTGAAGTTTCTGAATTGTAACATTCTAATCCCAAACTCAATGGGAATTGAATGAAAATGATAACTTTTCTAATTAGATAAAACAAATAATAATAATAACAACAGGTCACAATTAGAAAGAAAGCTTTATTTAACTCAATATGATAATTTTAAAAAAAAAAATTAAAAAAGAATAAATAATCAGGCCCAAATACAGTCTGTAACTGCTTGAGCAATATATGGACTTGCAGTTTCAGAATTGTAACATTCTAATCCCAAACTCAATGGGAATTGAATGAAAATGATAACTTTTCTAACTGGGTAACATAAATAACAACTGGGTCACAATAAGAAAGAAAGCTTTAACTCAATATGATAATTAAAAAACTCCACCAAAACCCAAAAAATAGAAGAAGAAAAAATAATCTGTAACTGCTTCAGCAATATATGGACTTGAAGTTGCAGAATTGTAACATTCTAATCCCAAATTCAATGGGAATTGAATAAAAATGATTACTTTTTATATATATATATATATATATAATTGGGCAACAAAGATAACAACTGGGTCAGAATAAGAAAGAGAGCTTACCATCGTTATCAATGGTAATGCTGGATGCTCTGATGCTAAGATCAGAGACGAGACGTGTTGGGCCATTAGAGAAGAGTGTGCTACAACTACAAAAGCATTTGTTTTTTGTTTTTCTTTTTTTTTTTTGTTGGAAAAGGGATATGTAGGACTGTCAGTACGAGAAGCCAATATAATAAAAGTTTGGTTTGGTCTGGTTGTGATGAATTGTTTAGTTTAGTTAGGGTTTATCGTTTAGCAAAACGACAAGTTTGTGTTTTCGAAATATAAGTAAAAGAGAAGCGAGGCGAATCTACGTTGTTTCCAGATTCGAAAAGTGAAACTACTGAATTTTATAGGTCACACTCACACTCACTGCCACTCATCAAGGACCACGTGTTTGCATTACTGTTTTTCCACAAATTCTTTTTTGTGAACTGAATTTTTCCACCATTGTAATGTATCAGATTATGAGAAAATTCTTGTATACTCCGATGCACTTCTTTGTGAGATGAAGGTAAATTGTAAATAGTGAAAAAAAATAGAGTAATAAAAGATGTACTCCTAAAATAACTTACTTCACTCTAAGAGGAGGTGAGTATACTTTTGGAGTACATAGTGTTCATTTGGATACAATTTATTATTGTTGAAAGTTGCTGAAAATTGATTGTTGCTGAAAACACTGTAGCAAAATAATTTTTAAATGTGTAAATAGTACCGTGGGACCCATTTTTAATATTTTTTATTTTATAAACAGTATATGAACAGTGCGGGAACAGTCCACGCACTGTCATGAACAGTATTTTTTTGTCTCAAAAGTCAAAAAAACTGGCACCAAAAAAAAAAAAAAAAACAGAAAATGCAACTTGACTTTGAGTAAAAAGAAGTGTTATCCAAACCTTACCAAAATAACAAGCCCAAATTATAAACAGTGAGAAAAATTGATGAGTCATGTGAACAATTTATTCCTATGAAATTGTAAAAAATAGAGTAATAATTATAAAAGTTGTGCTCCTAAAATACCTCCTCCTTTTTATGATGGGTTGATGACTTGGTGATTAGTGCACAGTCAAAGGTTAAAACAGAATTTTATAAGAGCACTCATATAGGTCGAAGTAGGATAGTATAGGTGTATTCACATCAATTTGTGAAAAAAATTCTATATATTTTAGCTTAAAGCTTACTTTTTTTTTTTTTTTTCTATTTTACATGCTCACTTTTCAAAACACCATACATCATATTATATACTTTACATTATATTTCATTAAAATATCAATTTTTCTTGACATTTTTAATTGTTTCTCTTTCTTTACGTACAACCACCACCATCCACCATCTTTCTTCATCATTGGGATATGTAAAGAAATAATAAAAAATTAAATACAAAATAAATAGTATCAATGTAAATTTATATTGTTAATGTAGCAAGCTTGTAAATTTATGTAACTATACATTGACTGATGTGAATCATTTTAAGGCAAAACTGTGTAAATGTTACACATTTTTCTATTTATGCACCCATTGATGTGAGTGCTTTAAGGGATGAATTTTGTATATCCAACTCCAAAATATACCCACATCAGTCCATGTACACTTGTGTAAATTTTAATTGTTGTTACAGTAATTGTGTAAATATATACCGTTACTATTCACTTATATATGCATTTTTTGGGCAAATTACAACTTACCCACCTGTGACTTGGCCAAAATTTAAGTAGCCTACTAGTAGTTTGAAATTTGACACTTTATTTATTTAAGGTTAGCCAAGTTAGAGTTTCGTAACCCATCACTGTTAAAAATAGTGTTAAATATGTAATTTTGCTCAACTTTTATATCTCTACCTTTAAAATAAAAATAAAAAAATACAAGATTAAAAAGAATCAAACGGAACACTTGTATCATGGGATTTCAAACCATAGATAGGCAACTTAAAATTTCGGTTAAATTTCAGGTAGGTAAAGTATCAAATTTCAAATCACAAGTACGCAACTTAAATTTTAGTCAAACCATAGGTGGATAAGCTATAATTTGCTCTTATTTTTTAATATGCTTTTACTTGTACAGAGAGAGAGAGAGAGAGAGAGAGAGAGAGAGAGAGAGAGAGAGAGAAAATTGATAAATAAATAATATTTTAATAAAATGTAGTATAAAATAGATAATCTGATGTATGTAGTTTTGAAAAGTGATTATGTAAAATAGACAAAATAGATTCTTATGTTAAAATAGACAAAAAATTTTATACGAGTTAATGTGAATACTTTAACATGAATAGCTTTTTACATAGATGGAAGTGACCAGTTTAAAAATCACATTTTTATTATTTTTTGCTATTTGTAAGTGTAGATAAGATTGTGGAACTTTTTCAACAAGACTCGATCAATGTAGTTGGGGGCTTGAGGCGATAATCTAGGGGCATTTGTATTTAAATATCAATTAAATAAATTTATTTAATACAAATGGAACAAAGGTTAATTTTTTTGCACGAAAAATATAATTTAATGAATCAATACTAACTAACTTAAAGTTAATTTTACATAGAGCATCAAATCTCATGGTTAAATAACAAATTTTAATAATAATTAAATAAATTATTATTATTCTATTAGAATCGAGGTTACCTTATTTTAGATAAGGCAATGCATTGTTATAAAAATTTTATTTTAATGTTCAGAAAGAAATAGAAATTTTTTAGCGTATAATCCGGATACTGGGGTTGAATGAATATGGGTTAGGTGCTGTGTGATTAATGGGTTGGTATTGACTTTTATTTTTTAAAATTTCTTATTCATACGGGAGTCGTGGAAAATTTCTTCTTCAGATGTGATATGGATTTCTGGAGTGGGACTTTCGATGGGTTGCGGGTTTGGTATGAGCTGGGCTGGGGCCTTTGCTATTGCTCTGGCGTAGCGAGACGGAGAGACGTGAAAGGTAGTTAAAATAATACATTAAGCTGAAATTAAATTTTTTTTACTTAAAAAAAAAAAATTAAAAAGTAGTTGAAATAATATAGTAAGACTCATAAATAGTATCAAAAAATATAATAAAACTCATAATAATATAAAAAATAAGCTGAATAGTAACTAAAATAAGCTAAATAATAATAAAAAGCTAGCTTTTTAGTGCCCATTTGAGATTCGTTTATTTTACTGAAACTAAAAACTTTTTATTGAAAGAACTGTAAATAAAAGTCAAAGTTAGCTGAAATAGTATAGTGAGACTCATGAATAATATTAAAAAGTGCAATGGAACCTATAAATAGTAGCAAAAATAAATTAAATAGTAAAATAAGTTGATTTTTTAATTTGAAGTCAAACGCACACTAAGCCAATGCCAAACACAACTAGAGAGAAACTATGTCTGTGATGAGATTTTGAGTGAGAGACTCATAATCATAAGTGACTTGTTATGATCTGGACGCAGGAGTGATGATGTTGGTCAGAGAAGGGGGCAAGTTTGCGTTGTCTATTTACAATTTTTTTATATTCATTAGCCAATTTCGTTGCAAACATAATCATAGGTAATTGATCCTCTCTTTTGTTTTTTCTTAGAAAAAATGAGAAAAATCAAAATGATGGTACCGCAAGACATCTAAAATTGATGAGATAAAATATAAAATTCAAGTTTTACTCTTTTTTTTTTTTTAAAGGAAAAATTACTATTTAGCCTCATTTTTTGAACTATGTATAATGTATCCAAACAACTCATTTTTAAATTATGTAGCAAAATATCTCTGTTTTGGAACTCCCACGTAAATATTTCTGAAAATTTTGTATAGAACTCAACATTAGGCACTTAAAAATACGCATAGAAATCGACATTGTTAATATCGAGTTTCAAAAGAGTAGTATTTTGCTAGATAATTTGAAAAGATGATTGTTAAGCCACAGAGTTTTAAAGTTAAGGTCATTTAATTTTCCCCCATTTTTTAAGGGAAAGAATAAACTACTGTGAATCCCACCACCACTTCAGTCCAAACTGCCATAGTCTAGGCGTCCACCAAGTGTTGAGGATGATGATATTGTGTTAGAGAATGAGGCAAGGAAGATAACAAAGTGAGAGAGAAAACTTAATATGACATGGGCTTTTTTTACCACTTGGATTGTTTGTATTTTTTTTCTTTTCTTTTTTATGAGAAATACCCCGGGGGAAATTTATTCAATAAAAAACAAATCATTGTTGTAAGCATCATAGATATCCGGAGGGATAGACTCCATCCAGACAAGAGTGGAATCAAACGATCTAGCTCTTCTAGCAAGGTTATGAGCAACATTGTTTCCAAGTCTCTTAACATGACAAAAATTAATCTTAGAAAAATACGATGAAATAAACTTGATGTCGTGGAAAAGGTGGCCGAATTCTGCAAATTGCTTTGTCCCCATTTGAAAGGCATCAATGGCGATCTTTGATCCCCTTCAACTATCACTTTCCCAAAACCCAACTCTTGAGCAAACCAAAGAGCATGCCGCGCTACTAACACTTCCACCATCTCTACTGAGGTAGGCAGTGGAATTTTTTGTGATAAAGCAGCCATCACAATTCACAAGTTTGTTCTCATTACAGATTATTACACCCAAACCAGCGGTGTTGTCCCCATCAAAAATAGCTCCATCAAAGTTAATTTAGAGCCAGCCGAAGGAAGGAGGACACCAACGAACTAAGCAAGCCGTAGCTGGGATTTTTGCATGGACTTGGCAAAGTTGCTAGAATTCCTATAGATTTTCTTGAGCCAAAGAATTGATATTGGCCAATGGAAAGGACACCTCGCCAACTAGAGCTTTGTTCCTCCTAAGCCAAATAAGAGAAACTATTATTGCGAAGAGGTTTACCTTAAATTTGTTGAGGGGAAAAAGTTAAATAAGTTGTTTCTAAACAGACACTAAGGGTGAATATAGGAAATGTCACAAGAAGTTAAAGAAGGTAGACATGGTAGATGACAAAGTGGCTTGGGGTCGTTATTTACATATGGAGACAATATTGACATAAAAATAGTTATTGCGTAAAGAAAAAGTTATCTTATAAGATAATCTTACAAAACCGCCCTCTCCTTGCCTAAAGGATAGACTACGAATCTATTTAGATACTACTTATTGCTGAAAATTGAAAATACTATAGCAAAATAATTTTTAAATGTGTGAATAGTACCGTGGGATCTAGTTTTAAAGTTTTTTTTTTTTTTTTTTTTTTTGCTGAATAAAATACTTGTAAGTCCCATGAATAGTGCACGGGATCCACTAAAAAGCACACAGCACAAGCACAAACGCAGACGCATTTGTATCCAAACGGTCACTACTACTATCGAACAATGCCTCCATTTTGGGTTTACTTCTATATGAATAACTACCAAACTTCTAGTCACCTAGATCATGGGGATAAAGATTGTGTTATGCACTTGGTAAAAAAAATAAAAAAAAATAAAAAGAAGAAAGAAGATTAAGAAAAGAAGGTTAGCAATATGGTCCTTTGCTAGGGGCTCCACTAGAAAAAGAGAAGTCCAAAAACCTTAAGCAGTGAAACCGTGAAAGCAAGGATCTTTATATCGTCAAGTTCCAACGGCTAAGATGACAATGTAGCGGAGGCTACTACAAAACAAACCATTGACATAGAAACTAGTCTTGGAAGAACATTCATGCTGGTGTAGATTACCCAAAAATTTTATTCAAAATGTTTTTGTAACAATAACTAATTGCAAAAAAAATTATTTTATAATTTCACTACTCTCATATAGATAGATTTAGTTATAACTGATGTGAATTATTATTATTTTTAATTAATAGTGAATCATGGAACGCATTAATAATTGAACCAGTTTGAAAATTTATTTTTAATTAAGAAATTAAATATTTGGAGTTAATTAAATATTTGGAATTATATAATAAACCAAAATATTTTTCTCTAAAAGATTTTTCTTGTTTAAATAGATTTTAGTACAACATATGTGAATTTCTATTACTTTTTATTAATATCGACTTGTGGTGGTGGGCATGAATTGAAACTGTAGGGTCTGTTTTTGTAGCCTAAGCCCAAAAGATATGGGTTGAAGGCCCAGCGAACCCAGGACAATAAATTTGTAGAGAGTGGGCGAAAAAGCTAGGCTGGTTATGAAGTAAACAATGGTTGGCTAGGTTAATTACAATGATGATAACATGAAATAATGCCTGAACAACTCCATGAATGAATATCCGAAGAGATGTTTTATTAAGTGAACAGTGATTGCAACATTCAGAGCTATAGTAAAGCTTTTCTTTCTTTCTTTTTTCTCTCCCCTCCGTCCTCTATTATCAGGGACCCTTTTTCTTTATATAGCATCCTCTCCTATCATCTCCATCGGCCACCTGTTCTTCATCTGCGTATCTACTCAAGTGCATGTCACGTCATGTGTCTACTTTAGATCTTTGTGAGTGGCGGTAGCTGAGGTTACACTGTTCAAGGGTCTTCTCCACATAAATGCGGCCAGAAAAGCTGTTGCAGTGCATTAAATACGATGGTAGCAGATTTTCTTTTAGATATTTTTTAGTTCTGATCATCTCCGGATCCACCCAGAACTTATCATTATCATTGGGATTGTTAGGAAGATTATTCGGACCTTCCACACGTTTGTTTGATCAAGGCAATTTGTGGCCGAAGAGTAAGACGTCTTCAGACCAGTAGTGACCTCTTCGGACGGTACTCCCCATTTACTTCTGGGCTTCCTGCTTCAGATGGGCCACCCCAACCACCTATTGCTCCTCGGAAATATAATAGTCCTTAACAGGGTGTCTCGGGCCCATTAAGTAGCTCTGGGTTTTTTCCCCCCACAATAGCCCCTCAAAATCTTAATTTTTCCCTCGCATCCGAAGAGAAAAAATGGGATTTTGACTAGTCACGGGGTAAAAGCTTGAAAACAGACAAAAATTTGGCCTGGCAAGTGTGTAGGTATAGATGCACACGCTCCATCATTGCTGCCGTTGTTTTTCGTATTCCCGAAGCGCTACATTAATTACTCTAGGGGGCGCCTTGTCCTTTGCATCCAATGGTGGGCTATTGATCCAATGGACGGGGTTCTTCCTCGGGATTTTGGCGAANGTGTGAGCTTCCTAATCAGCACAAGGAATAAAAAATAAAAATTATCAGATGATGTCACATTTGCATAAATAACAGTATTTTATTGGTTAGGAGGTCAGGAAGGGCCACTTTAGCAATCCTTTTGATGGACCTAATAATTTCTCCTTGCTTTGATGCTAATTGATCCTTGATTTCTGGAAGAAATGATGACGTTTGATGAAACTCTATTACATAGCAAGCAGTGTTATGCCCCAATATTTTTACAATAAATCACAGGTGATTAATTATTATTGGTTCTAATTTGAACCTACCACTAAAATTACTTTTTTACCCTGCCAATAACAACCCTTAACAACTTTGTTATTTAGAATTTGTTATGAAAGTATTGTGAAAATAGTATGAACATAGAATTTCTCGTTACACAATAGGTGTAACATTATTTTTATGAGTTCTTATACTTAGTACTTACACGAGGCGTCAATCATGGGTTTAATGGTCTCACAAATGATGTGAAATGGCTGTTTTGCCCTCCAAACCAGTATTCTCACCATTTCTCTTTGCTGGCTCCTTCTCTTTTGTGTGGACCTTTTTTTTTGATAACTTCGTATACATAGTTATGGTTTTTGTTCCAGCCTTGAATCTTGTCTGTTTAATGATGATTCAGTGTGCCTTTGTCGAATTCATCAATACGGCCTAGAGATTTTGCTGTCCATGCATAAAAGGCTTTGGGCTGACCTTATAGAGTTTATTTTAGCTATCCCCATTTCCTTGTTCAGCCCATACTCGCGGGCCAGGCTGTCTTTTGTGGGCTTTTATGTTAATTTGTTGTCCAAAATATTGCCACTAACAACAGGTTCACAGGATCATGCCTCAAGCTCAAAGATGAGAAGATGCAGACCTCATCTTTGTGGTACGTTTAGATAGTAGGATTTAGGCTTATGGGTTTGTATTTGAATAATTAAAATTCAAATACCTTGTTTGGATAGTTTTAAAAGATCAAGAATTTAGATTTGAAATAATATCTAAAATCAATGAATTTAACATCCAAATCCAAATCTAAATTCAAGTTACCAAACAGAAGTTTGTGGAATTACTACCTACTAATTTGCCTCAAAGAAAATGGGAGCTAGCAGGGAGTTGGATTCCACTTGGATGTGCCTGAAACCCGGTTCCCACGCAAATTGCAAGCCGAAACGGATGGCCCAAAGTTCAACTATTATTCTAGCTGTGACACAATGTTTATGGAGAAACCAAAAATTCAATCACCATGAGAATTTCTTAAAACTCCGCCTGCACCCTGTGTCTCTGATGGGCAAGTGTAAATGGACTTGGATGCTGAGATAGGTATCATTCAATTTCTTGGTGGAGAATGAGATGGCGTATGGAGGAGAATGGTGTGTTGTCGTTCCTAAAAATGAGATTGTTTCTCCCCAGCCAGATACTCCAATTCAAAATTTTGTTAACTAATTTGGGAGCATGGGTTTCAAAGATCTATCTATGTTCAATGATGCATTGTTGGCAAAGCAAACCTGAAGATTGTTGCATGATGAGGATTCTCTATTTTATTGGGTGTTCAAACCAAAGTTTTTTTGGGATGGCTCAGTGATGCAGGCCAAATGTCCTAGTACTGCTTCTTATGCTTGGAAGAGAATCATCAGAGGCAGAGAGGTCATAAGGAAGGGGGCGGTCTGGAGGATTGGAGATGGGCACTCAATAAGGATTTGGGGGATAACTGGCTACGGGCAAAAAATAATCTCAGGATTATTTCACCTATAATACACAGCCAATCTGAAGCAAAGGTAAGCTGTTTGATTGATCAAGATCAACGGGTTTGGAAAGAGTAGATCCTGGATCATACTTTTTATGAGTTTGAAGCCGCCATGATAAAAAAAAAAACCCAGTTTTTCGATCCCAACAACATGATGTCTTAATCTAGCCACTTACCATTGATGGAGAGTGCTCGGTCAAATCAGGATATAAGCTTCTGCAGGATGGAGTTTTGCAACAAAATCCTGGTCCCTCTAACATAGAAATGATGAAGCCATTGTGGTCAGCAATTTGGAGCCTCAAATGTCCCAGGCAAGATTAGGAATTTTGCGTGGCGAGCTGGTACGAAGAAAAGTACTCAATGAAAATCTGTGTGAACTGTGTAAAACTCACCAAGAGGACGTGATACTTGCTCTCTATGGTTGCCCGAAACTTGAAGAATTGTGGAGAAAAAAACCACAATGGAACCATAGTACTTTGAGACAAACCAACAGCTTCACCGACCTACTGGAAGAAATAATTGCAGAAAATAGAGAACCAGAACTCTTGTTGGGTAGCATGGGATTTATGGAATCGGAGGAATAACTTAAGGTTGGGGAAACTGTCCTACACAGTACCTCACAAGGTCCGAAGTGCAGCAGCAGTGCAGTGTTCAAGTTGGTCGACCCCTGATCCCTCATGGTACAAGATAAATTTTGATGGGGCTGTATTTGAAAGGGAGGACAGTGCAGGACCTGGGGTTATCATCAGGAATTCTGAAGGTTTGGTTATGGCATCGCTCTCACAACTGATACCTTTACCATACTCAGTGATTGAAGTTGTGGCTTTAGCAGCTAGGAGAGCGGGAGCTGGCCATGGAGATTTGGTTGGACAGAGTTATACTAGAAGGAGACTTATCAGTCTTAATTCAAGCCTTGCAGACCGAATCCAGACCTCGTGCTCAGTCACTTAGCAAACGATATTAATTTCCTTGCTTCACACAAATTTAAAATAAATTCTCTCATGTTCGAAGGCATTGTAACAAGGTTACTCACTCACTTGCAAAACGGGCAACCATCTCCCCTCCCTTTTCACTCTGGATGAAAGATGTTCCAATAAAATGATTGGCCTTTCTTCTTCTTCTTCTTCTTCTTTTTTTTTTTTTTTTTTTTTTTTTTTTTAAGTGAGGAGTTGGTGTTTTAATCAAACTATTTGTTGACTTTTGTGAGTGTGTGTATATATATATTGATAGGATTGACTTTAATATTTTGTTAAAGAATCATTTGCTTTTTTGCTGAAATAAAGAAAATTTTATTGAACTACAATAGAAACAGAAACCTGGACAGCCTCATCCAAGATAACATTAACAAAACTTGGAGGACCAAATCCCATATCAAAAGAACCAAAAAAAAGACTGGCTAAGAGACCAATTGGCTAGCACATGCGCAACCTGATTAGCCTCCCTATGAACCCAATTAAAAATTACATTGCCAAAGTCCCTAAATACATTCTTAACTGAGTCCACAAAATTCACAAGTCTCCAAGGAATTTCCTTCCCACCAGCTCTTATGGCATTTATACAAACTTTACAATCACTCTCTATAATGCAATTACAAAAAGAGAATTTCAAAGCCCTGTGGGCAGCCAATAGAATGGCATTAGCCTCTGCTTGAACAAGGATATTGGTGTTAACTTTCATAGAAATCGCAAACACCAACATCCCTCTCCAATCTCTAGCAACAACGGCTATACATGAAGATAGATCACCTACCGCTACATCACAATTTAGTTTTAGCATACCTCGACTTGGACAACACCACCTAGCACTGTTTCTAGTTAGAACGATTGTCAACACTGGAACTTTGGGCCGCCAATGCTCCAAAAATAGCTTCTGAATGCTTCTGATAATTTGACCCTCCATTGGAAGAGATTTCTCATTAATTACTTTGTTTCTCCACATCCAAATCAAATCTAAAGCTAGAGCACCAAATAACAGGAATTCCTTTCTTTGTTCTTTATCCAGCTGGAGAAATGGGGGAGGATCAATAAATAACTCAATCAAATGAGACTGAGATTGAACATGCCAACTATCCATTCTAATGTTCCAGCAACTACCAAACCAAATAGCTCTAGCAATGTGGCAATGAGTAAAAAGATGCAAGGCTCTCTGTCTCAACATTACAAAGAGGGCAGCTAGTATCAGAGGAAGGGGAAAACTCACTCAACTTGTCCCTACTGGGAAGAAGATTGAATGCAATTCTACCAAACCAAGAATCATTTGCTTTTTAATTTATAAACATTATAAGTAAACATATTTCCAAAAAGTTTTTTTCTCGGTAAGTTCTGAAAAGTATTTTTATTAAAAAGAAGAAGTATTAAATAATAGTTTCTTAAAAAAAAAAAAAGCTTTTTTTTTTTTGTTATTAGAGATAGAATATTACAGGGAAAATAAAATAAACAAAAAAAAAAGAATTTTAACGGAAACACAAAAAGAAAAAAAAAAAAAAAAGTTTACTAAACTTTTCCAATGGAGTATCTTATGAGTTATTTTTCGTTTACTTTTTGTTCAAGAAGAGTCAACTGGCATGAGGGTTTGTGCTGGTGATATGCCAATATTCTCCACTAATTACCCTAATATATTGATACCCATGAAAAGTTTAGTCCACTATTACTCACCTTCAATTTCAATTTCAGTATTTACAAAGTAGAATTTAATGTACATTTCAAATTTCAAATTATATTTGAATAATTTGACGCATATTTATCATTGTGCCTACTCTCCACTAATTATCTATGGCTTCTTCTAAAAAAAAAATTAAAAATAATTACCCATGGCAATTTTCAACTACTATTATTCACAATATTCCATTTTAATTTAAGTAACCGTATTAACAAAATAACACTAAAATGGAATGTCTACTCTGTCTACTCTCCACTATTTTTGAAATCAATAAGACAAAATATACATTTCAGAACTGACTAATTTTATTCATATTTATTACTATGATATGTCTACTCTCCACTAATTCTAATTGCCCCAATTTATTCATGAACAATGCTAGAGATACAAACTATTTTATTAAAAATTTTACTCTTTATTCATACCCATCACAATTCTCACTCTTCCATTTCAATTTTAGATAGGGAAAGATGCTTATACACCCCTGGAACTTTCAACTACCAGTCAAAACACTCACAGAACTTTTTTATTGGTCAATTTACTCCCTAAATTATACACAGCTGCCAAATCAATACTTCTGTTAGTTTGGCATTAAAAAACTATCGGTTAACTCACGTGAGAGACACTTGAGATTTAAAAATTGGCAAAGTCATACAAGAAGTCCTTTCGGTAATCCTTAACCTTGTTCTTCTCATTCTACACTCTACTCGTGCCTATGCATGTTCTCAAACAAACAGTCTTGAAGCTTATCAAATAGAAAAAAAAAAAAAAAAAAAAAAAAACAAACAAACAGTCTTGAAACTTAGCTACAAACCCCTTATAGTCCTCGTTGTTGTTGGTAAAGAACGTCATTGCCCAAACACCATTAGCCATAAAATCAACACAACGCTAGTCACAAATAGTCTTCAATTGACTTTGACTCTAATCTTGGACCCAATTTTCAAAACCCACCAAGAATCTTCACCTTTTTGTTCTTCTTCTTTTTCATCATCATTGCCTTGTTCTTCAATCTGAGAGGACTTGATGAAAGAGTAAGAAGTGAATTTATTGGAGAGGACCAATTTGGCTATTGGGGTGTTTCCAGCAATATGGAGGTAGAACTTGACTGGGTTTTTGAGATTTGGGGTTTAGGTTGAAGATGGTTATTTGAGCTTTGAAAGCTTTGAGTTAATTTTTAAATCTCACGTGTAATCATTAGTTTTTTAACACCAAACTAACAGAGGTATTGATTTGTCAAAACTGTATAGTTTAGGGAGTAAATTGGCTAATAAAAAAAATTCAAGGGGTGTATAAGCATTTTTCCTTTTTAGATATAACAAAGTCAGAATTTCAAAATTCAAATTTTGTTAACTAATTTGGCTTATATCTATTACTGTAACGTGCCTAATTGTTTCGTATTTAAAACATTATTACCATCGCGCACCCTTAGTATAGTGGTCACTCCACAAGTATTGATGATGCTCGAATCATCAGTCAAGATGATCGTCTAGAGTGGAGTCATCCACAGGCAACTTGATCCTGAGAAAATGGATGGTGAAAGGGAGAAATGTGGGTCACCGATGTGGTGCCTACTACAAAGCCTCTGATGCTAAAGTTAGACTGGTTAGAATGAAAGATATTAGAATATCAATGTGTGAACTAGAGTTTGTTTTTTTGTGTACCTTTGGTTAGGCCTTATTGGTTGGTATATATAGGTGCTTCTTCCTAGCCATTTGGTGCTACCTTAATTGTGGCTTCATTCCCATATTAGTAACGCCTCTACAAGGTGTTAATGGTGAGATATTTCTCCAATGGTATGGAGGTTCATCATTGTTTTGTAACGCTTCATCAATAATTGAGGATGGATGAACTCGTCCTCACCTGGCGATTAGTACCAGTTGGACGAACCTTGGAGTTACTCTCATCCACTGTTTTCTCTATGGACAAAGATATGTTCGGGACTATTAGCTACCCCCCTATTCCGAGGTCATCCATATTTTGGATGGTCATAGGAATATGAGGGTTTTTTATTTTTTTATTTTTTTTTTTACGGTTGGGACGCTTGGGGTTTTGCTCCTCATATTAATTGCTTCGTGGCGGCATGGCATGCATCGTGGCCACGTGTCCCACTCTGACTGGCTGGAAGATCTCATTTCCAGTGAAACCTTTTCAGATTTCTTGCACTTTTTAAGGCAAAACTTTTTAACCTTTGCCTTTCCTTTCTCATTTCTTCATTTTCTTTCTGCGTTTGGCTTTTCTGACTTCACAATTGCGCTTTTTGCTCTTTGTCTTCTCAGTTTCCTTTCTTATTTCCAGGTACACCCCTTATTTATGCCTTTTTCCTTTCTAAATTTTACTGTATTCCTTTCTTTTGTGCTCCCATTTCCTTTCTGAGTTGTGTTACTTTCCTTAATGGTGGATTACTCTAAAATTAGGCACACTTCTCCCTTCATCGCCTTCCTTTTTTCTCACTTAGGGGCACTGATATATTCTTCTAATGACCCATTAGGTGCACTTTCATATTGCTTTACCCACTAATTAGGAATTTCGTCGTAAGTGATAGTAGCCTTGTGTTGGTGTTGGGTGATTTACATCCACTGCTATACAAATCCCTAACTTGGTTTAAATCTATGCATAGGGATTTAAGGTGAGATCGGGTGATGTAGAGAGGGGTTCGTCTTCTGGTGTAGGCACAGCTGGAGCGGGGGTAGACACAACTACCTCCGTGCCTTCCTCCTTACCTTGGTTCTCTCACCCTTCTGCTTCTGCCACACCTCATCCTTTCCATGCTCTTAAAGAGAAGTGTACTTTGAAGGTAGATGTCTTTAGTAAGTTCAAGGATAGGTTCCAGTTCCCTGATAAGACTAGGGCTCGTCTTCCTAGGAAGGGTAAGAAGGCTTGTGCCTTTGCTCACGGTGAGGTTTGTTTTTATGAGGTTGCGTTCTTGTGCGACCTCAAATTCCCCATCCATCCATTCATCATGGAGCTCCTTCAGCACCTGAATCTTACTCCAGGGCAGCTTATGCCAAATTCTTGGAGAATCATCATAAGCTACATGGTGATTTGGACGACTATAGCTGATAAGGATATGATCACGCTCAATGAGTTCGTCTATCTCTACCGTTTGAAAGTGTCCAAGGAGTTTAGGTATTATGAATTTGTACCCTGGGATATAAAGTCTCACCTTGTCATTGACCTCTCGTCATCCTTCCATTACTAGAAATCTAGATATTTCTTCGTGTCGCGTGATGGTTGGGAGACTCTTTTTGATGACTTTTGGGGGGACGTCCCTAGGTTGCTATGTCGGTGGGAGACCCCTCAACTTGGAGCATTTACCTCCAGGAGATGTTTTTCTTTTTAACATGTTGTTTATGTTAGTCGTCCCTCTAATCTTAAGTAGTTTTCTGTTTTGTAGCAAAAGAGTTTCCTAAGCTTAAGAGTAAGTTTGAGGAGAGGGTTCAAGAGGCTGTCAAGTACGCAAGTACTATTGAGCATTTTGACGAGCTGGTTAATCCACGCATGTTAGCTCGTCATTGTTTGGGGCTGGAGCTTTCTCATTACGATGCAGAGATGACGACCAAGTTAAATAAGGAAATGTATGTGAAGATTAAGAGGAAGAAGAACGAGACCTTTTCTAACATTGGCCAAAGGAGATTAAGAATCACTGATAAGGAAAAAGAAAAAGAAAAAGAAACGGTGGAAAAGGGTTCGTCGACCCCTGCCCTGGATAAAGGTCAGGCTGTTTCTCCTAGCGTTTCAATCGAGGAGGTCGTTCCTCCTTCAAAGAAACAAATGATGAAGGGTAAAAGGAAAGAGAAGATGGGCTCCAGTGTCTGGGCTGATGCCGAGGCAACCATGCATCAAGCAAATGAACTCCTTACTCTTGAGGAGATGAAGGAGATTTCAAACGTGCCTTCCCATGAGATGGCGAGTCAACACGTTCATAAACTCGTGCAAGTAATCTTCCTTTTTTTGGCCTTTTTGTTTCATCCTTAAGTGTTTGGCTACCTCTACTAACTTTGGTCATGACAAAACTTTTTGTTGTCAGGTATTGGGAGAAACGGTGCACATCACTTCCCAGTATCTGGCAAGTGAGGTGAAGGTCGTCGTGGCCACTTCAAAAGTGGAGGCGTTGGAGGCCGAAGCTTCGGGACTACGGAAAGACTTGATTACTGCTATGGATGCCCACGACACTTCCAATGAGTAAATCAAGGCTTTGAGTAAGCAGCTGGATTCCGAGAAGCTACTGGTAAAACAAAAGGACGACCTTCTTGCATCAGCTACCCAGAGGATGAAGGCTGTCATGGCTAAGGCCGTCCACACTTTCCAAGTTACTGATGAGTATAACACCATTTTGTTTCAATGGTATTTTAAAGGTTTCGAACTATTGAAGAGATATCTGATAAAGTGCGGACTTGAGACAGACCTTGAGGAGTTGGATTTCGAGGCCATTAATAAGGAGATTGAGGCGGACGAGGTGGCCCAGGTTGTGTTGTCTACTACTACGAACCCTTCCAAGGCTGATAAGGATGATGATAACGCTCCCCAGGCTTGAATCTATTGCCCCTTGAATTTTTTTTTTTTTTTTTTTTTGAGAATGCCCTGTCTGTTTTAAGGCTACTGGACACCTTATATTTGGATGCCCTACTTGTTTTGGGGCTTTTTTAATAGTTTGCAACTTTATATATATATATATATATATATAATATGTCTATGCATTTTACCTTTCTTCGTACTCCTCTGATTTCGTTAATACATCTTGCTTGTACTTGGCTGCAGTTTGCTTGGGTGTATCCTTTTGTCCCTTTGGGGATTTAGAAAATTTTTTATTGTGCAATCTCTTCATCCATTTAGGGCATTTAGAGAATTTTCAATGAGGTACCCTTTTCGTCCATCTAGGGACTGAGTTATCTTCTTCATCCGTTTAGGGACTTAGAGAATTTTCATTAAGGTAGTCTCTTCGTCCATCTAGGGACTTAGAGAATTTTCATTGAGGTATCCTCTTCGTCCATCTAGGGACTTAGAGAATTTTCATTGAGGTATCATCTTCGTCCATTTGGGGACTTGGGGAATTTTGTCCAAATGTGAATTTGGTTGTTCCATTTTAGAGGACGATCTCTTCTCGTTTTTAGGATCTCTTTTGATTTACATCCACCTGGGGAGTTTCATTTGGATGATGTATATACATTTAAGGAATTTTATCATCTTTTACTCGGATGATGCACATCCACTTAAGGAATCTTATCATCTTTTACTTGGACGATGTACATCAATTTAAGGAATCTTATCGTCTGGGCGATGTACATCCACTTAAGGAATCTTATCGTCTTTTATTTGGACAATGCACATCCATTTAAGAAATCTTATCGTCTAGATGATGTACATCCATTTAAGGAATCTTGTCGTCTTTTATTTGTATCGGGATTCTCGGATCTGGATGGTGATTTTAGTTTTGAGAGAGATAACCAAAATGTGTGAATTGCTGAATGATACGTTTATTTGAATACATGATTTGCTGTATAATATGTTTATTGCATTAAAAAGTATAAGATCATGCTGACTGTTTACAATTAGGCTACAGTTCCTTTTCATAATACCTCTTTAGGTATTTGAAATTCCATGGGTGAGGTAGCTTGTTTCCATCCAGATCTTCTAGGTGGTAGCTTCCTTGTTGTGAATAGTGGACGACCATGCTGGGTCCTTCCCAAGTTGGTCCTAATTTGCCTTGTGCTGGGTCCTTCGCTGCAGGAGTTACTTTTCGAAGGACGAGGTCTCTAATGCTGAATATTTTAAGCTTTACCCTTTGGTTGTAGTATTCAGCCATCTTCTACTGGTACTTGGTCATTTTATGGGAAGCTTGGTCTTTGACCACGTCCAGGCAATCCAGGTTCAGCTTCAGTTGATCGTCGTTGCTTTGTTTGTCAAAGAACTCCCTCCTGAGGCTGATGGCTCCCACTTTGACTGCTTCTGTGCCATAGGTTAGGTTGAAAGGTATCTCTCCTGTTAGAGTTCGTGCTGTCATCTTGTAAGCCCATAGAACTCCTGGTAACTCCTCGGGTCATGCTCCCTTTGCCCCTACTAGTCGAGCCTTGATGACCTTGAGCAAGGTTCAGTTTGTTACTTCCATCTGTCTATTGGCTTGAGGATGTCCTAGGGATGAGTATTTGTTCTTAATGCCCAGGCTCAAGCAAAATGACCTGAATCCATGACTGTCAAATTGATGACCATTGTCTAAGATGATCGTCCTTGGGATCTCGAACCTACACACAATATTTTTCCATACAAAATTTTGTACCTTTGCCTCTGTGATTGTTGCCAGTGCTTCTGTTTCTACCCATTTCGTGAAGTAGTCAATTGCAACAAGCAAGAACCTCACTTATCTCTTCCATTGTGGTAGGGGGCCCATAATGTCAATCCCTTACTATACAAATGGCCAAGGTGAGGAAATCGCCTCTCCTGGAACTCGTTGGACATTTCCATACATTTGGCAACGATCACATCTTTTGACAAATTATGTTGCATCTTAATGCATCGAGGGCCAAAAGTAACTTGCCCTCATAATTTTTCTGACGAGGGACTTTGGCCCGGAGTGATCACTGCAAACTCCCCCATACACCTCTTCCAGGACATAATTGGCTTCTTCCTCTTTAATACACCTCAAGTAAGGCTGGGAGAAGCCTTTTTTGTAAAGCTCGTCATTCAGCACCGTAAAATGAGCGGCTCGTTTCTGGATCTTCTTAGCTTCCTCAAGATTCAGTGGTAGCCGTCCGTCTTTAAGGTGGGATAGAATGGGGCTCATCCATCCGGTTTGGGCATGCACATGGAAGGTTTGAAATTCTTCGATTCTCAAAGAGTTATATTCTTCCAGTCTCCAATCGATCACCTTTGCCTGATCATCTGTAGATGCGCTCCAGGCCACTTCACCAGCTCCAGTATTTTGATCCCGTGGGATCTAAACAAATTCTGGACGATCAAAGTTGCTCACTAATTGATTCATCAACTTGAGGTATTTCTGCATTCTTGTCTCCTTTGCTTCAAAATCTCCCTTAATCTGCCTTATGACGAGCTGTGAATCACTCTTTAGCAAAATGTTTTTAGCTCCAAAAGCCGAAGCTATTCTTAGCCCCGTCAATATAGCATCGCACTCTGCTTCATTATTGGTTATGGGAAATTTGAGCTAAACTCCATATTTTAAAACATCCTCTTCAGGGGAGGTGATGATGATGCCTGCTCCTCCTCTCTTCAGGGTGGACAATCCGTCTGTATGGATCGTTCAAAGTTCCTCTTGGTTTTCTTGAAGCTCGAGGGCGGTGAATTTTGCTATGAAGTCTGCCAATGCTTGAGCTTTTATGGCTATTTAGGGGCAATATTTTATATCAAACTGACTGAGCTCAATGGCCTATTGTACCATCCGTCCAGCAGCTCCAGGTGTATTCATTGCTTTCTTGATAGGCTAGTCCGTCATTACTATGATCGGCTTAGCCTGGAAATACGGACAAAGTTTTCTTGAGGCCACTATTAAGGCGAAGGTAACCTTCTTTATTCATGGGTATAGGGCTTCAGCTCCCTGAAAGGCCTGGCTAATGTAGTACACCAGAAGTTGTATCTTGTTCTCTTCCCTGATTAAGGCCGCGCTGACCGCAGTTACAGATACTGCCAACTAGAGGAATACGTCTTCTCCTTCCTTGGACGGACTCAAGAGTGAAGGGTTGCTTAAAACCAATGGGCATGACCCTGTAACAATGGGCACCCGCATTCTTCAAACCAATGGGCATGACCCTGTAACAATAGAGCCCCTGGCTAGTGATGAAGGATGTCTTTTCCTGATCTTCCTCTCCTATTTGTATCTAGTTGTACCCGGAGAAGGCGTCCATAAAAGTAAGAAGCTTGTGCCCGGCTATGGAGTCTACAAGTTGGTCAATTCTTGGTAGAGGGAAGTTATCCTTCGGGCAGACGTTATTTAGGTCCGTGAAGTCAACACATATTCTTCACTTCCCGTTTGCCTTTTTGACCATGACAACGTTGGCCAACCACCCATGATAGTATACTTCCCTGATGAAATTGGCAGCGAGCAACTTGTTTACTTCATCCATTACTGCCTTGTTCCTATCAGGAGCAAAGACTCTTCTTCTTTGTTGGACAGGCTTCTTCTCGAGGTCCACATTCAAACGGTGTTGAATGACGTTTGCTGGTATGCCCAGCATATCTTTGTGGCTTCAAGCAAACATGTCCAAGTTATCCTTCAAGAATGTTACAATCTCTTTCTTTGTCTGAGGGCTTAGGTTTGTTCCTACTTGGGTTGTTTTTGCATAATCTCCTTTGACTAACTCTATCGTTTCCAGTTTTTCAGCAATTTCTGGTGTCTTTTCCTTAATCATTCATGTATGGTTTTTCTTTAAGGCTAGGACTGCCTAGTAACACTCTCTCGCCAGCACCTGGTCTCATTTTATTTCTCCAATCCCTTGTTCTATTGGAAATTTCACTTTCAAGTAATATGTGGAAGTAGTGCATTCCAACAATTGAGAGTAGGTCTTCCTATAATCACATTGTAGGACGAAGGTAAGTCTACTACCAAAAAATTATGTTTGTTGGTTACCTGGAGAGGGTATGAGCCAGCCGTGACCGTCAAAGTTACTATTCCCAGGGGATACACCTTGTCTCCACTAAAACTGACAAGGGGGGATTCGAATGGACGAAGTCTCTTTGGGTCTACTTTTAACTGCTAGAAAGTAGAAAGGTAAATGATGTCTGCCGAGCTCCCATTGTCTACTTGGACCTTTCTGGTGTTGAATCCTTCAATCATAAGCATGATGACCAACGAGTCGTCATGAGGCTGCTTCACCCCTCTGGCATCTGCTTTTGAGAAACAAATATCTTGGTCCGTCCTTCTTTGCTTTAGAGGAGGCAGGCTATGAATGCTATTTACCTGCCTTTGGTGTGACTTACTGAGGGACTTGAACGACCCTCCTATGGACGGTCCTCCTGCAATGGTCTTTATCTCCCTAATAGTAGTTTGTGGACGAAGACGCGTATGGTCCTCGTCCTACTGAGAGCCTTCGCGTTGGTCCTTGTTACCATCCCTGAATCTATCAGAATCTCCCTTCTTTACAAATTTCTGTAGCTTCCCTTTTCGTATAAGCTCCTTTATCTGCTCCTTCAGGTCTCGGCAGTCCTCTGTATAATGTCCGTGATCTTTGTGGAAACGGTAATACTTTTGTCACACACATTGGGTGACAAGTGTAATGGCCTAGGCCATTTGAGAAATTGTTCGTCCTTGATTTGAGCCAAAATTTGGTCAACAAGCATCACCAAAGGTGTAAACTTTACTGCACGAGGGTTTTTGTCATCCCTTCATCTGTTCCCTTCAACATTCTGTCTATTAGCTCAATCCCTTTTCCGTCCTCTACGATCGTCTTCTATTTCTTTCTTCTTCTCCTTGGGTTTCTCTTCTCCCCCTATTGCTACCAGGGCATCTTCAGCATTCATATACTTCTGCGCCTTCATGAGCATCTCTGCCATCGTCTTAGGGGATTCTTTGCTAGGGAGACCATGAATTCTCTAGACTTCAATCCAACCTTGAAGGTTGTTAACTTTACTTTGTCATCTGTTTCGTCCACCTCCAAAGTTCCTCGGGTGAAACGTGTTACATATGATCTCAAAGTTTCCCTCTCTCCTTGCTTGATGGTGAGAAAATGGTTGGCTGGTCTTTTTGGACGCTGCCCACCAACGAAATGATGGAGGAAGAACTGCTTAGCTGATCGAAGTTATCAATGGACAACGTTGGTAGTTTAGTGAACCATTCCCTGGCTGCCCCGTTAAAGGTAGTTGGGAAAGAGTGGCATAGTATTTCATCAGGGGGCTGTTGGAGACCCAAAGTCGTCTTGAAAGTGTTAAGGTGATCCAAAAGGTCCTTCAATCCGTCAAATGGCTTAAGTTGGGGCAAACGGAATTTTGAGGGTATTGGGCATTCCTGGACTACTAGGATGAAAAGTGAGTCAGTCTTCCTGACCATTCTGTCTAGACTCTGGTCCGTTTTTTCTTTGATAGTGCTTCTCAGCTCGTCCATCTCTTTTCTCATTTCCCTAAGGAGATCTGAGTTCACCCCTTTTGGAGTACTTGGTCGTTTTCTCTGGCTGTCTCCTTTATCACCCCAGTTAGTCTCCGAGCGATTGTCCCCTTGTTGTAGTCATTGCCTCATCTCCTGGTTCTGCTTGGTAAGCTTTTCCACAGTAGCTGTGAGCATCTAAATTTATAGAGCTAATGCTGTTGGATCTTGGCTAGTGTTGGATTCCATCTAGACTTGTAAGTTGTATGTAATAGTACTTTTGAACTAAGCGAAAAGTGTCCCCATAGATGGCGCCAAATTGATGATGCTCGAATCGTCAGTCAAGATGATCGTCCAAAGTGGAGTTGTCCACAAGCAACCTGATCCTGAGAAAATGGATAGTGAAAGGGAGAAATGTGGGTCACCGGTGTGGTGCCTGCCATAAAGTTTCCGATGCTAAAGTTAAACTAGATAGAATGAAAAATATTAGAATATCAATGTGTGAACTAGAGTTTGTTTTTTTGTGTACCTTTGGTAAGGCCTTATTGGTTGGTATATATAGGTGCTTCTTCCTAACTATTTGGTGCTACCTTAATTGTGGCTTCATTCTCGTATTAGTAATGCCTTTAGAGGGTGTTAATGGTGAGATATTTCTCCAACGGTACGAAGGTTCATCATTGATTTGTAACGCTTCAACAATAATTGAGGATGGATGAACTTGTCCTCGCCTAGCGGTTAGTACTAGTTGGACGAACCTTGGAGTTACTCTTGTCCACTGTTTTCTCTATGGACAAAGATATGTTTGGGACTATCAAGTATAAATGCTTATGAGGTGCAGGGGGCAAGAGTCGGGATTCAAGTTTCCAGTAAAAAGCTTCACACACATATACACTTAGATTAAACTAGAGTAAAAATTCTATCTTGTTAAAAAAAAAAAAAAAAAAATTGTTGATTTTTTGGCTTGAATTATACTATATTATTAATAATTATATAAAATAAAGGGAATAAAGCACCATGCCCCATATATTATTATTTTTTCTTTAATGTCCATTTAAAAAAATTTCTCATATAAAAAAAAAAAAAAAAATTTCTTTCCTCGATTCAATTTCTTTCTTAATAAATTTGAATAAAAATTCCTTTTGAATTACTATTTAAAATCATATCTACGCAAGACAGCGCAAAGCGGAGTGAGTCAAGCAAGTAAGACAAATTGAAATTATTGAACAAATTGTTGCACAGGCGTACATGTAAACTATTAATGGGATTTCCTTGATATGCTCAAATACTTTATTTTATTTATTTTGTATCACAATCAATATAATATGGACACTTTTTAAATAATATAAAAATTAAATTGATAATTTGTTAAAATCAAAATTGTATCTTCATTCATTTAAATATCAAAACAAAATAGCAAAAATATCAAAGCGTTCCCTTTCTCTTGATCAATCTTCTTTTTCTTCATAGCATCCTCTTAAATAGGCTATAGAGCCATAAGTTTCAAATTAACTTTTTTTCAAGAATCAAATTTCAAAGTCACCTACAATTTACAAATATGAAGTGGAGTACATCACAGCTTACAACAATTATTGTAGGTAAGCATTCAAATCAAGTACAAAATGTTAGGTTTTAAAGGTTTAGGAATTTATGTATTTAGAACTCTAATTTGTAATATTGGCAAACTATGATCAAAACAATATGTTTAGTCTTGTTATAGTGTGCTCAAAGTTGTTTAATTATTGTAAAGTTGGAATCGAGAGACTGTAGATGCATTGGGGCATTTCGGTCTGGCTCAATCGATCGAAGAATAGATTCGATCGATCGAAAGTCGACCAGATTGCGTTTTCTACAGAATTTCCAACTCAGCCCTAACTCATTAAACGTTTAGGGTTTTATGTTTTTGCCCTAGGTATATAAGGCAAAACCCTAGCCACATTTTTAGGGTGGCTCCAATTGTATTGTTGCTCATACATTGCTGTTTTGTGTAAATCTCTTGTGAGATCTAGAGGAGCTTTCCTTTACACAAAGCTTAGGGTTTTCAAGTTAGAGATAGTATCAACATCTTGATGATCAACTTGGTTGCTACCATTGAAGTTTAAAGAATATCAAGCGTGGGTGCTTGTAGCTGATTGAAGAATTCAAGAAAGAAGGAGTCCGTGGATTCGGAGCTTGCACGTGGTTGTGTCAGTAAGTTCTACTGGTAGGTAGCATTAGGAAGTCGAGCGGGGAGCTTGTAGTCCTTTTGTATGAACTTCGATTCTTTCATAGTAGATTCAGGTTTGCCTTGAGGATCGGTGGGTCAAATCCTCCCCAGGTTTTTACCATGTGGTTTCCTAGGTGATCATATCATTGTATCTTTTATTATTCCGCTGTTTTATTATTTTGATATGATTATTTGATTGCTTTAACCTAGAATTGCATAATTTGACTAAGTAACAACTTGGCCAATTAATCTAGGCTAACCAATTTGGTTGTTCTAAGGGGTCTAAAACTGTACAAGTGGTATCAGAGCGGGTAGCTCTTTTGTTTGAGATTTTTTGATCTCTGAGCTGATCCTTGACCCCTGTTGTCATGGAGCATGGACACTCTCTTGTTGTTCCTCCTCACTTTGATAGGAATAACTATGCTTATTGGAAAGTAAGGATGAAAGCATTCCTGAAATCCATTAATGAGAGAGTTTGGAATTCCATTGAGTACGGATGGGAGAAGCCCACTACTCCTGTGAGTGAGTGGCAAACTTCTGAAAAAGAAGCAGCTGGCTTCAATAGCAAAGCTATGAATGCCATCTTCAATGCTATTTCTATGGAGGAATTTAAAAGGATCTCTAATGTTGAGATTGCTCATATTGCTTGGAAAATCCTCCAAACTGTGCATGAAGGCACAAAGGCAATTAAGATAAACAAACTGCAGCAATTAACTTCTAGGTTTGAGAGCATTAGGATGTCTGATGATGAATCATTTGATGAATTTTATGCCAAACTGAATGATATTGTTAATTCTGCTTTTAATTTGGGTGAAATCTATGATCAACCTAAAATTGTTAGGAAGATACTGAGATCTTTAACTGAAGACTTTAGACCCAAAGTGACTGTCATCACTGAAAGCAAGGATGTGGACTCCATCCCTGTTGATGAGCTTGTAGGATCTCTTCAGTCCTCTGAGTCTGACCTACCTAAAGTGAACAAATCCAAATCAATGGCTCTTAAGTCAGTTGATGATGTTGATGGTGGTGGATTTGATGATGAGCTCTCTGCTACAGAGATTACCTATCTTGCCAAAAACTTCAAAAACTTTCATAGAAATACCAACAGAAAGGCAAAAGGTGCATACACTGCTGAACCTAGAAATTTTAGGAAGAATGATCCCACTAAGGTTAATAACTTTGAAAAACCTGGAGAAAAAGTTGGTCAATCTTCAAATAATTCTTTGGGTCCTCAATGTTTTGGCTGTCAAGGATATGGTCATATGAAATCTGAATATCCTACATTCTTGAGGACTAAGGGTAAAGCTATGGCTGTAACCCTTAACGATAATGAGGTTTCTGATGATGAGTCTGGATGTGATGAGGAGGGAAACTTCATTGCTTTCACTGCTACAGCTGTAGTAAATGAAAACATATATGTTGAAGAGAACCCTTCTGATGGGGAACTCTCTGAGGATGCAGATCTTCAAGAGGCCTACAATAAACTTTGCAAAATTACTGCAAGGGATGCTATGAATGTAGAACTTGGCCTGAAGAAAATTGAATCTCTTGAGCTTGAAAAGAAAATTTTGCTTGTTAAACTGTTTGATGCTAATGATCTTTTGAAGAATGTTAAATCTGAGAACATGCTTTTGCTTGATAAAGTTAAAACTTTGGAACATGATTTATCTGTTGCTAGATCTGCTAGTTCTAAACTTGATCACATGCTGAATGTTCAAAAGTATACTTTTACATGGCTATTTCAAACACAGATAAAGTCAGCAATTTAGATAGTTTCAAAAACAAAAGTGAGCAATTTAGATTATAAGAATGAAAAATATTGTACAAGATCTGGCTTGAGCTTGGAAATCACTCAGACAAACTCTTATAAATGCCAATTATAAGCCCCAAAAAGCGTCCTCGCCAAACCCAAAATCTTCATGATCCAACAGTGCAAGTAAAGCAACCAACAAGGAAAAACTCATAAAAATCCAAAAACTTAATCAAATAAGCAAAGAATGTGAGAAAGAGATCAATTTTTCCCTTAACAGAGAAAGTCTGTAATCCAACCCAACGTGAGGGAGAGGGGCCTAGTGATTTCCATAGTCACAACAGCTTGTGCAGCCTTTTCGATATTCTTATTAGAGTAACTTTTTCTAAGGGTAAAAAGACTTCTTTTTTTTTTTCTTTTCTTTTTTTATAATTTTTTTGAGATAGAAGAGTTTTCTTTTTTTTTTTTTGAGGGACAAGATCAGGGGTGACCAAATAAGTCCAAATTCATTTGCCTGTCTAAATTTTAGAACTGAGATTGGGTCGGGTCGGGTCGGGTTAGGTTTACTGTGACCCAAAACCCGACCCGACAGAAATTGGTTTTGGCTGAATTAAACCCGACCCGGCCCGAAAAATAGGGTCTGTAATTGGGTCAGTTTTCCGAGTCTCGGGTCGGATCTCAGGTTGGACTTTTTTTTTTTTTTTTTAAATCAAAGCTGTATTGAATATATGCTAAACTTTTAGTGTGTAAATGAAAGTTTTTCGTGTAAAAGGACTAAAAATTTGCATTATTTGGAAAGCAATTTAATGCTATAAACGTACCAATTAAATATTTACAAAGATTCACAAAAGCAACCATGTAAAGGAACCAAATTTGAATAAGTACTAAACAATATCTAGGATACAGAAACTTTCACAGTTTCACACTTCAAAACCAAATCTTTGAGAACAAATTACCAAACTTTCACTCCATAATCACACAATTTCACATAAACCTCACCCTCCAATAACCAAAGCTTCGAATTAAAATAATAATAATAATAATTTAAATCATTCTCAATGAAATCAGAAAGGAAAAAAAACTACACTCATTGTTTTTCAAAAGGCCAATCCATGGATCAATCTGAGTTGGTGTAGCTTTCACAGTTCTGAGGTGGTCAGGGTCTCCTTCAAAGAGTTCATACTCAAAAAAGACTGCTGGCTTTGCTGTTCCAATTTGTTCTGTCATTTTTGTTCCTGCAGAAATGAAATGGGTATTAAAGGAGCATGTTACATCTTTCAAGAACTTCAACAGAGCAGAGCAGAGCTCAAAAGCTAGATACCAAATAATTCCTAAGATCCCAAGATCCATCAATACATATGCTTTGAAATAAATTACTGAAGGGAGATTAATATGATAAATGTTTCCAATTTTTAATAGGTCAAGAGTAATTACAGACAAGACACGTTTTCAAGTGCATTATATAAATTTCCTTTCACACAGCCAGGGGTTGACATTGAACCACTTATTTTCTCTCTTTCTGTGCAAATATAGTGCTTTCTGCATATTCTTACACAAAACTTAATTATTTCCTAGAAAAGGTTAGTTAAAACTAAGAGTTATACTCAATAAAACACTAGCCCCATTACTTACACAAAACTTAATTATTAATAAGCACTTGATAATCTCGGAACGCATATTCAAGAAATGCTGAAATACATTGATGTAACTGCAAACCTATTAAGAAAATGCTTTGTGCTTTGAAAAACAGGCAAACTTACAATATAATTGCAGCAAGTCAAACATTTGATGATCACAAGAATAATTAATTAATCAAAAGCACATGAAAAGGTAAGTGTTGCACTAAATTGACTTGCAGAGACATCCTCTTCTCATTGTAGACAGCTTCACCAAGGAACAAATACAATTCAGCAACAGCCAGGCTTGCTAAAACTTTTCTGTGCACAAAATCTGGGGCAGGGCATTAACTAATTGCAAAATTGGGTCAACGTAAAGACCCAACAGTTGTCAACTGCATCCACATTTTCAATATGATCAAAGACTCCCATGAAATAAATTTTGATCATCAACATCAATCACAAGCTATCTCAATGCTTTCTATAGCACTAGAAACTGAGTGCAGGTACTAGAGCTTCAACAGAAACCAAACCTGGTGAGCTACAGTATCATGGATTATCAAAATCCCTTAACCTATAAATTATCTACATGGGCATAATTCATTCAAGTTGGTTAGATTCCCGCTCAGTTTCCTCATACATGTTTTGTTATGAACAAAAAAAGGGATTTTTGTGCGTGTGGTTATGGACCTAGTTAATTCATGTATGTCACACTAATTTTCACACATAATAAAGAATCATGAACTCAAGTCATAGGTTACAAACCAGAGAAGAAAATGAGAATAGAGATTCAAGAGACCAATGATCATCAAACAGTAACTAGCAAAACTCACCAATGTATGTAGGCAGATCAGTAACAGTGTTTGATGGTGAAGGTGATGCTGCTGAAGGTAAAGCTAATTTCGCTTCCAAAAAAGCTCCAAAAAAATAGTGTTCGGTGTTAGCCAGCTACACATCATATATGTATAGCATTAGAATACAAACATGCAGATGCGTACTAAATACACGAGAAGGTTGAAAACAGCTCGGTATATGAAACTTCCAAGTTCAAACATTATCATGATGTTTGAATCATATTTCAAATAACATATATCTTCATATATAAGACAAAATGGATCACATCTGTCAACATGGTTCAAACATAATACATTGGACAAGACAGTAATGTGAAACTATAAAATAAGAGTCTTATTCATATGGCTTAAATTAGGATTAATTCTTTTTAGGATTTATATGATGAGAAGTCTATAAAGATCAAACTATTCAAAGTATAAAGGGATAGCAATTTGAAACCATACAAGTTACAATAATCCAGGACATGGGTTCTTTGGTTTAAGAAACTAAAGCAAACAGAACACTTAAAAAGTACACGAATCCAACAGAGAAACAAAGTAAAGCTTTCAAAGATTTTGTGGCAGAGAGGTCTTTTACATTGGTGAAAAAGCAAAATAGTGAAACCCCAGAGAGAGGCAGAAGAGCTCTTTAGTTAAAAACCTGGAAAAAAAATCGAAATGGGTCCTTAAAAAAAATGATTCAAGCCAAACCCACATCACAAAACGCAAGAAAATCAAACCCAAACAGGATATTCACATAGAAAAAAACCCCAAAATCCGAAAGTATTAAAAACCCAACTACCGGATTCAAACCAATTGCCCAATACAATTTTCAAATATATATATATATATATATATATAGAACCGTTGAGATTTTCACCGAAAGTGGAAAATGTTGGATTTAGCGCACACAATTTACTTTGTGATAAGATAAAAAGAACAATACACAGATTTAACAATAAGTAGTAACACAAATAGATATCAAAAGCGCACACAATTAATAAATACTGAATATATATAAATAGAAATCTGCAAATAATTAAAGACTCACAGACCAGACCAGATGCTTTAAAGGATGAACAATGAGATCAAGTCTTGTGTTTTACACAATCTCCTTAAAGCAGATTTTGCCCCTCACACTTTCTCTGTGGTGCTTTAAGTTTCGTGGACATCTACCTTCCAGGATAAAATGATCAAACAGCACGAAGATAAAGCACTCAAGGTCGTGCTCTACGAACTACTCAATGCCTCTTTCTCTCTCTTTGACACAATGAATGTACAAAATTCTCACTGTTTGAGTTTTTCTCTGAAAAGTTCTTTTTCTATGAATGAGGGACCATGAAACTATGCGTAACGTAAAACTGAAACACTGTTTTAGAGATAACTACTGTGCACAGACTCTGACTCAATAATAAAATAATAAACTATTATTATTAATTGGATAAGTGGGCCTAGTCCACACATGCTTAAAGCCCAACCCAATATCCAGCCCAAAGCTTATATTTTCTATTATTTTCAATGTGGGACTCAAGGATTTTCACCTCTTATAATAATATCTTCAAGTGAATATATAAAATATCAATTTCTTATTCACTCCATACTATTTTTCCAACAGAAAACAACAAAACCTAGCAAAAATTGCCCAATACGATTTTGCTTAATGCGAAAACGATTCTAGGGATTTTCTCGGGAAAATTAAAAGGGAATGTGTGATAGAAAATATTTAAGGGACTTACACAGAGATAAATGGAGCAAATAGCTTGAAACTGGCTTGTAAGGATGAGGTTTAAGCCTTTGAGGAATAAAGAGCAAGCTGAGGGAGCCAGAGAGAGACCAACACAGGGTTTTTTTAAAAATCGGGTTCAGACTTAGGGTATTTATTTGACCTGAAACCTATCCAAACCCGAAAATAACCCAAAACCGACCCGAAAATTCTCAGACCCACCCAAAACCTGTCGAGTCGGGTCGGTCTGGGTCGGGTTTCGGGTGGGCTGGGTTAAGTGCTCAGTCCTACTAAACTCACCCAATTATTATTTGAGTTAAATGGGCATCAACCTAATTAGACCCAATAATTATTGGGTTTTAACTAAAAACCCATTGGGCCCATTTAACCCAAAAACAATTAACACAAATTCAACCTAACCCTTCCCATCCAAAATAAAAATAAAAAACCTAGATTCCTAAACCCACCTAAGCAAACCAACCCAACAAAACCCACTTGCACGTGGTTCCACTGCCGAACTCTCATTCTCACTCTCACTCGCCTCACTCTCCTCTCCGTATCGATCTCGTATAGCTTTTTCAACCTCAGAAATTCCTCTTCTTCTTCTACGCTCTACCATGGAATCCAACTCCACAACGTAGCGTTTAATCATCGAATGCCAATTCCGATTCCGATCAGCATTCAATTCATACTCCATTGCCTGTGAAGCCTTCTCGGAACAACAGCTTCTTCGTTCTCCGATCAACGTCAAAATCAAACAACTTCTTTGATAGGGTTTGCGATTTGTTTTCTTTATTTCTTTTTTTTTTTCACTCTTAAAAAAAATCTCTCTCTCTCTCTGTCCCTCCCTTTCTTTCTCTTAATTCTTTACTTTAGCTATGAATTTCAGTGTGGTTTCAAAATCGGAAGCTAAGGTTGGTGAGGCTATGGAGAAAAATCTGACTAGACGATACATTCGGGTATGAGATTCACAATCTCTTTTTGCTGTTTGTTTGCCAAGAAAATTAGTTGCAAAAGATTGAACATAGAATTGAGTTTTTCACTTTCGGGAATTTTGGTAATTTTGGTAATTGGATAATTAGGTGGGTTGGGGTTTACTCATAATAATTGGGTTAGGTTGGGTTTGTGTTAGAAGCAATTAGTTAAATAAGTTTTAATTGGGTAAATGAGTTTTATATACCCAACTCAATTATGTCCACTCCAAACTCACCCAAACCCACCCATTTGACACCCCTAAACAAGATAGAAGAGTTAAAAGACTTAAAAGGTTACAAGTGTGTAAAGTGCAATAATAAGTCCACTTAAACGTTAATTAGCTCTTACATATAGTCTTTTTATTTTTTATTTTTTATTTTATATATATAGTTACGTAAGGGTAACAGTAACACTAGTGTAACCGTGTAAGCAACCAAGCGCCGTCAACATGCCCAATTCAGTTCCCTTTGGCCACCTTTTTTTTTTTTTGAACTAGGTTCCTTTTGGCCACCTGCATCTAGTATGCGTTTGACAAACAATTAAAAACTAACTTTTTATTTAAATTATTCACTATCATTGATTTCAAACTTGAACCATTTTATAAAATGGGTAAAGGAAGAGATTTAAGACTTTTAGGGTTGAACTTGGGTTGGACTGAGGTCAAACTGTGATAATGTCATAATTAATTCAGTAATTAATTAATATGAAATAAATAAAATAAATATATACAAATTAAAAATCTCGATTAAAATTTTAAAATATCTAAAAAGATTAATTTTATTTTCAATGAAACTTAGACTAACACTTAAAATTTGTTATGAAAATATTATAGTTATAACTTGTAACATTTCTCATATTACAATATCTTTGAAATACTATATGTTTATCACATTAATATATTTTAACTCTTTAATAATTAATATTGGCAAGTACAATTAAAAAAAAAAAAAAAAAAAATCCAAATATCAAGGTGGCAGCTATAAACCATTCCGGCAAGTACAATCAAGTGGCTTATGCACTGTTTATTTCAGCATTAACGTTTCTTGGAAAATTGTTCATTTTTCAAATAGCAATTTTTAGAAAAAACTATCTCATTTTCTGGTGTTTGATAATAACCTTGAAAATTAGCTTGAGAATATTTTCTAGTGTTTGATAATAACCTTGAAAATGAGCTTGAGAATATTTTCTAGTGTTTGTAATGCAATTTTTTTTTAATATTTCTTGTATAATTTAGAACATATGTATTATGTAAACCAACTAATGTAATTAGTATAAATAAATAAATAAAACCAAGAATGAATTTGGTTTTCAAACTAAAATTTTGACAATAGATACAATCAAAATTAGTTGTCAAATTTTATTGATTTCTACCACTCATCTTGCTCATATATATGGACAATAACATACATACATACATATATATATATATATATCAACCATTTTTCTATATACATAAATTGATAGGGGAATACATCTTTAATAAATACAAATAACAATAACTTTTAATTGTCTACTTTTCTTACTGGTACACTAATTGTCTACTATGGTCAACCACGAGTCTTCAATATTATTCTAAATTATGTATTTGCATAATGTATCTGCATAATATATCATCATTCCATAGTATCTGCATGATGTATCTGCCAACAACTGCAATTCCCCTAAAAAATTATCATTCATTATATAACAATATTATTAATTTACTGTAAAGATTGTCCTATGTAAATGCAATTTAAAGCCATATAGGCACTATGTTTAAAATTTTCATCTTTTACTTCGTTCATTCTTTCTTCTTCTTCTTCTTCTTCTTCTTCTTCTTCTTTTTAAAGCACTTTTATGCGCAAAAAAGAAGTAAATTCTACCTAGAATCCATCAAACCAAAAATTTCTTAGAGAAAAAATAAAATCAAGCTTGAAATTCAAAGCAAAGAATTGGGATTTTGGTAGAGAGGAATGAAATAATTACCGCTGCAAATCTATTCTCTTTTGCAAGTTGGAGCTATTAACCAATCAGTAAGGGAAAAAAAATAGACTAGAATTAGTGACATTAAGGGTGTGAGGAGAGAAAAAGAAAAGGGAAGAGAGAAAAAGTGAGTGAGTGTACCATGAGAAAAAGATTGTTTTCCCAAAAAAAAAAATTTGGGAAAACAACCTATAGAAAATAAGCCTAATTTTTATTAAGGTTTTCCATTAACCAGTTTATTTATTTATTTTGGTGGTAGCAAACATTGGAAAATGTGGAAAACTATATGGTATCAAACATTGGAAAATGTGGAAAACTATCTTTATAGAAGGTTTTCCAGTGAAACAAATAGAGCGTTAACTGTAAACCATTTTGACCATTGCTTTTAATTACCACTGCAAATCTGTTCTTTTTTGCAAGTTGGAGTTATTAACCAATCAGTGAGGGGAAAAAAAAATAGACCAAAGTTAGTGACAGTAAGGGTGTGAGGAGAGAAAAAGAAAAGGGAAGAGAGAAAATGTGAGTGAGCGTACTGTGAGGGAAAGGTTGTTTTCCCCCCAAAATAATAATAATAATAATAATAATTGGAAAACAACCTATAGAAAATAAGCCTTATTTTTATTAGGGTTTTCCATTGACCATTTTTTTTTTTTTTTGTGCTACCAAACATTGGAAAATGTGGAAAACTATCTTTATAAAAGGTTTTTCAGCGAAACAAACAGAACGTTAACTATAAACCAGACCATTGCTTTTAATACCAATGGTCAATAAACCATCAAAGTTCATACCAAACTTCAAATCCTACGAACGTTATAGTCTTCTATTCTTTTTGCTTTCCCCTACTGCCTCAGCCTCTCTCTCCCTCTTTTGTCAGCTCTCTTCCACAATTTTCAAACAAACAGCAGTCTTTCTTTCACAATTTTCCAACAAACAAAAAAGAAGTAGAAGCATATGCAAAAGCTAGAAGCAGATTTGTAGTCTCTCTTCCACAGTTATCTATTCTTCTTTTTTCTTTTTCTTTTTTCTAGGGAGATTTGATGTTGGGAGATTCATTTGGCAATATTTTGTGATTTTTTTAAGGATTGTCAGACTTTTGCCACGTTTTGAAAACCAGGCGGTTTAGCTGCAATTCGAAAGGTTCACCGAAAAAAATTAAAATTTCCAATTTTGGTAGTTTAAAAAACTTGAATGATAGATGGTTTCCTGTTACTGTAGTTTGACTGGCCGATCAAATCCGGATTTCAAAACCTTGTTCACTATTTCTAGGTTTTATATTTTCTTCTCAACTTTATTTTAAATAATAATATAATATAACTTTCAACTTTTTATAAAAAAAATTAGTTTTTAACTATTTGTCTCATATTACGCAAATAAAATACTGAAAATAAGTAATTCTCAAACTAACACTTAGATGACTCCACCTTAGTCCCCTATCCTCAAATGGCTCAATCAAATGAGCTTGGACTTTGAAGTTAGATTAATGGTAATTAATTTGCGTGACTACAACTTCATTTTGGGTATTCAACTAACATGGCAAGTTGGACACTGTTTCACAACCAAGACAGAGAGAGAGTTTCTTTATGCCATCAATTTGCTTGAGTTATGCCTATTAGATTAAAACACTAATCAATTTTTTATGTAGTCGGAGTTCAAACTTTAAATCTCTTATTTGATTACAAATTTTTTGACCAGTTAAGCTAATTGAAACTTATGACATCCATTTCATGAATAAATAAGTTTTTTTTTTTAGAAATTGAATGAATGAAGTTTAAATGACTATTTATATTTACTTTTAATCATACTTTAAAAAAAAAATAATAACGATAAACTTTTTTAAGAATAAAAGAAACAAGATAATTATAGAATTTAGATGATGGAGCATGGTTTGTGGAATATGGAATGTTAGTAGGAAGCAATTATGTATTGTTCAAAAAATTTGGGTTTTTCATAGTTACGTTTTCTAGGCTTTGTTGGATTTCAAATAATATTATCAACAATATTAGTAATCCAAAATAACAATCACATGCAAAAACACAAAATTTATGTGGAAAACCCTTTCTTGTTGAAGGGAAAAACCACGAGACAAACTCCGAATAATTTCACTATTATCAAATCAATTACAATAATTCTTATGTATGTCTCACCGCTATAAAAAATCTCTCTTATTTTTCTTTACTTTCACACACACACACACACACACACACACTAATTATCTCTTTCAAAGGCGGCAACACTTTGCTCTCTCCTTTTTATTTTCTTCTCCATGCATAGCTCTCTCTTGGCTATCTTCTTTTATCTAAACAGCTCACTCTTGGATGCTCTCTCTCTTTTTTCTTATGCAGCTTCCTCTTTCTTTGCTCTTGTATGTACTCTCTTTGTGTCTTCTCGAAGGTGGTAATACCTTACTCTCTCCTTCCTCTTGCGTTCCTCCCAAGCAAAAATCTCTTTTCTCTTTCTTAGTTTCACGATCTATTTTCCCTCTCCCCATAAAGAGGACCCTTGGGCCAAAGCCAAAAGCTATCAAATTCTTTGTAGCATTCTCTATTTATGAAACTCTTTTGCGATTCTCTCTTAGACTAGGAATACATTACCTCTTTAACAAGGAATAAACTTCCTTCCACACCAAGGAATAATCTTTCCTTCTACAATAAGGAAACCCAAATTAATTTTTCCTACTTCAACTAGGAAGCCTAATTGACTTTCCAAGTCACAATTGGAATTTGAATCAATTTCCCAACAATCTCCACCTTGACTGAAATTCCATCAATTGTCCTCAACTATCTTCTTTCTTCTTGGGATAGCTCCACCTTAATCAAGTAGTTCTCTTTTCCTCTTGGAATAGCCCCACCTTAATCAAAGCAATCCCTTCTCTTCCATTTTAATCCACACAAATAGTTATCCACTAAATCAGCCAAGCTTTAATACCACTGTTGGTATTTTCTTTCACAAAATTGTGCGCAACTGATCTTAATAGAGTTAATCGAATAACTCTCAATACTTGTCTATTAAGAAGGTTCCATTCTTCATTCTTCATAGTTTCAGGTTTCTTCCCCAAAAGAGGCAGATGCAATTTCTTCACATAGAGATAATCTTTAATCTGCATCCTCCAATATCCAAAGTCTGTTTCATCAAACTTCTCAATTCCTGAAGTCTTGTCTTCTTCTCTGGCCATCGCTTCCACTCTAACCTTAGCTTTGATACCACTTGTTGGATCTTAAATAATTTTTTCAATACTATTAGCTATCCAAATAACAATTACACACAATAACGCAAAATTTACGTAGAAAACTCTTTCTTCTTGAAGGGAAAAACCACTGGATAAACTGAATAATTTCACTATTATCAAATCAATTACAATAATTCTTATGTATGTCTCACGACTAAAGACAAATATCTCTTATTTTTCTTTACTCTCTCACACACACACACTAATTATCTCTTTCAAATGCGGCAACACTTTACTCTCTCATTTTTATTTTCTTCTCCACACATAACTCTCTCTTGGCTATCTTCTTTTCTCTAAACGACTCACTCTTGTTGCTCTCTCTCTCTTTTCTTGTGCGGCTTCCTCTTTCTTTGCTCTTGCACATACCCTCTTTGTGTCTTCTCGAAGGCAGCAATATCTTACTCTCTCCTTCCTCTTGCGTTCCTCCCAAGCGAAAATCATTTTTCTCTCTCTTGGTTTCACGCTTTATTTTCCCTCTTCCCATAAGGAGGACCCTTGGGCCAAAGCCAAAACCAAAAGCCATCAAATTCTTTGTAGCATTGTCTATTTATAAGACTTTTTTGCTATTCCCTCTTGGACTTGGAATACATTACCTTTTTAACAAAGAATAGTCTCTCCTTCCACAACAAGGAAACTTAAATTAATTTTCCTTCTTCAACTAGGAAACCTAATTGATTTTCCAAGTCACAACTAGAATTTGAGACAATTTCCCAACAGGCTTAAGACTTTTTTTTTTTGGGTTTTTTTTTTTTTGTTTTATGGCTCGTGGAATGATAATATTAACAAGTAAGTTTAAAAAGTTGGATCTTTTATTTAATATCTTTATTTTTAAAAAAAAAATTGGTCTTTCAACTCTCGTGGTGTAGAGGAAGTCTAAATTATCTTCCAAGCAAGCTCTAATAACTGATCCCATGCACCTAATTTATAAGCCTAGCTACTCTATAGAACTGGTGTTTGGTGTTTATAATACATTACATAACTAGAATACAACTAAAAAAGAGCCTAACTTTTGTAGTTATAGACTAGAGTTATAAACAACATACACTAGACACACACAACCAATGTAGGATAAACATTCCTTTTTTTTTTAGTAGTGAAGTTTGGTATTCATATCTATTGATCCATTGGCCACTATGGTTGGTTGTATATATAGGTACATAGAAGGATAGGTTATAATAATGATATTTGAGTTTGGAGAATATGGTTTCATAAAATGAAAATTCAAGGTCTAGAATTTTCTAAGTGAAAATTCAAGTTCTGGAATTTTCTAAGTGAAAATTCAAGTTCTAGAATTTTCTAAGTGAAAATTCAATTCTGGGATTTTCTAAGTGAAAATTCAAAAATTTGAATTTTCTGGAATTTTTTGGAATTTTTTACAAAATTTTATAGTGATTGTTTATAAAGGTTGAAGAGGTTTCAATCTTTGTTAACCGTTTTATGAAAAAATAACTGACTCTCCATACATGTCTTTTTATGAAACATAATCATGTGGGTATAAATAGAGGCTTATATTCACTTGAAAAAGTAACTAACTCTCCATACGTGCCTTTTCATGAAACATAACCCTGTGGGTATAAATAGAAGTTGATTTTCACTTGAGAGAAACACAAGAAATCTTGTGGTCATTCTCCAGAATTGCTATCTGTAAAACCCAACATCTTGATTGTATCCTGGAAACAAATTTGCGATAACCCTTTAGCTACAAAAGTGTGGAGGGCAAATATTGTCTAAGGAAAAGGATATAGTGCCTCCAAGTTATCTATTTTCTATTTGTCTTTTATGTTAATCTTGTTTTTCCATTATTACTTTGTATAAAATCCCCAACATGGTCCATTACGTTTTTCTCTTAGGCAAAAACATAATATAATGAACTATAAAAATAATGAATTAATGAGAGTAGTATTTTTCTCTTGTATAAATAATTTAAGATATGAAATAAATGGAAGGAAATATGTTAGGTTTTGAGGGATATGAAATTTAGTTAAGGAAATACGTTAATAATGCTAAACAAATATATGTATGAAGATTAAATAAATATAAATTTTTTATGACCAAATTAATGTACTTGGCATTAAATTTAAGCTATGGATGAGGCGAGCAACCTCATAGAATATGTGTACCAATATACAAAGATCAAATTAATGAAAAAAGAGTATTCTCATGTATAGGTAATTTAAACCATCAAACCCATACAAAAAACTATGAAGGAAATATATTAAGCTAAGCAAGTGTATTTGATGATTTTAAACAAATATATTCGTGTATACCCAAATTGATATATAGCATTAAATTCATGCAATAAATGTAAAAAGTAACATCATATGAAAATGTGTAGCAATGTATAAAGAGAGGATTCAGATCCTCCAGATTTCATGGGGTACTCTACTAAATAGATTTCTTTAAATCCTAATAACTCTTTTATGATTTAAGGGTCTAGATTCTATCATGTCAGTATTCCATTAACAATACTCTTAAAATAATAAAATAATGTTGTAAACAAAAAAATTGAGATTATTGTTAGTCGAATGCTAATATGGCAGAATCTAGGTCCTTAAATCATAAAAGAGTGGTTAGGATTCTATTGGTAGAGTACCCTAAAAAAATCTAGAGAATCTGAATCCATAAAGAGAATAAAGTATTAGAACTTATTTACCACCGCACATTTTTTATACGATGGTCACTCCACAAGTAGAAGTACTTATGGGATGTTGGGGGTAAGGATCGAAGTTCTAGTTTTCAAGAAGGAGTTTCACATATATAAACACTTAGATTAAGTTAGAGTAGAATTTCTAACTTGCATAAAGAAAAAAAAAGTATTAGAAATTATCTCAACTACAAGCAACTCTTGCTTCTCTCTTGGTGGCCTAACCAAATCATAAGACACGTGCAATAAATTACACTCCAAGAATTCATGTTAGCAAGTGTGCAGTGGCAACAACTATAAAGCTTGCAAAAACAACTCCCACAGCCTAAGAAAAGTAGATGTTAGCTTCAATAAATAAGAGAAAGAGGGAGTAATGACTTAATGAAAAAATGGACACTCATATTTGTATAGTTAAGAACTCATAAACATGCTTTGTAAACCTGCTAATATATGAGTAATTAAGTGTTTTAAGTTAGTGTTTGTAATGTATATGTGCTGTGGTTTTTCATATAGAGTTAATTTGAGTTCCTCTCACATTTTGGTTTCCTTTCCATCAAATGTTAACACTTGGATCACTTGATCTCCAAGAAAAAAAAAACATTTGGATCACTTAAGAACCTACTGAATGAGTGAAATATCAATTGTGGCCATTGGGTGATAAATTTCCGCTTTATTAAGAAATGTTCCTCCTTAAAAGGAGGTGTTGTTGTTTTATCTTAAGGGAAATAATAAGGTTGAAATAAACACCTTAAAATTTGCTTGCTTAAGGGCCTGTTTGGATTGAGGTGGAGGGAAGTAGAATAAATTTGGGTTCCAAATGGACTATTAGGGGAGAATTCTCATTTAAATGTGCTTGAATCAAGGGCCAATGTAGCCTTGCAATGATGCTAATTGATTGTTGATTTCTAGAAGAAATGATGATGTTGGATGAAACTCTATTACACAATGAGAAGTGCAACGTTTACAATATTTTTACAAAATATCATAGGTAGTTAGTTGTTATTGATTCTGATTTGAACCTATCACTAAAATTATTTTTTTTGCCCCCCCAACAAAAACCTCTATTAATCTGCTATTTATAATTTGTTGTAAAAATATTATGGATATAACATTTCTCCTTAGACAATAGGTGTAACATTATCTATATATATATATATATAAAACCAAAACTTTTGAAACTCCCACAATTTTCCATGTCAGCATTTAATTTTTTTTTTTTTCCAATCCATTTATTCACGTCAGCATTATTAATTTAAAAATAAAAATTAAATCCCATTATTTCCCCCACCAAATATGCATTACAAAACCGGTTACTTCTTCAAAACCTAAACCTAAAATCGATACTTCTGCAAAATCGATACTTCTCTTCTCACACCTTCCCCTAAACCTAAAACTCACCCTTTCCTTCCTCCCAAAATGAAAACCCAAAACTCAGATTCTCCTACCGCCGCTGCCGCCACCACGGATTGCTGCCACTGCATCTTTTGGTTTTACTGTATTATGCAACTCATTCTCTACCTGTTATTATTTTCAATTGAAAATCAAACTCCATACCCAATGCCCAGGTACGCTTGCTTTCCTCTTTCTCTTTTCTCTGAGTTTAAGTTTTTCAATTGAAACCAAACAGAGGAAAGGCAGCCTACTTTATCATGAAAACAGAGGAAATATTTCTCTTTTTAATTTGGAAATATGATTTAGGTTTTAGTATTGTGGTCTGAAAAGCCCGCCGGTAATGCTCTATTCCATTACATTTCTTTTTTGTAAAAGAAAGAGACTTGCTTTGTTGGAAAAAAAATGGATATTGTAGAAGTATTTTGCCAATTCCATTTTGGAATTGGCTGAGTAATGGGTGTCAAAAGTTGTGAAATTTAAGGATATAGTGTTGTTAGAGGAACTGTGATCATGGTTAATATGATACTCTTTAAATCTTTATGATCTGTCATCTTTTAGGTCGAATTGTGATGGGTCTTTTTGGGAAGGCAGTTCCAAAAACCGTAGGTATGATTGTGTATTATCTGTTTTGAAAACACTGGATTAGATGATGGATACAATACATCATCCTTTCAAACTTAATACATTATATGATTATTGAATTTTGCATCCTTCATTTTGGATTGCAAATGCCTAAAAAAGGTATTGTATCATGTTTGAAATTTCACCTCAATATCAGAGGATGTAGCTAACCAGTGCTTTTGATTTATAATTAGTTTCTAGAAGGCTTTTCTGTTACATCTTCTTCATTTACTGCATTTCCAAAGGGGCTGTTTATTCAGTTTGGAAGAACTTGTTTTCTTTTTTGGTTGTTTAATTGTTTTGATAATTATTGATTTTTTTTTTTTTTTTTTTGGGTGTTCTTAGGTACCCAAAACAATTCGATTAGATTATTATTGGGTTAGCCTCGAAATCAGGCTCATGATTTGAGTTTTTCACAAAGATAGTACGTAGTGATGGCAGTACACACTGAGCTAAAACGTAACAAATTCGATTGTGCCTCTTATTGCAACTATCGTTGCCCCTGGTGAGTGAAAGTCTGAGTCTAAATTTCCAAATGTTTGAATTTTTTTCACAAAGTTATGTATTTTTCATCGTTTTTTATTATGTCAATTATTTAATTTAAAAGAGATTGTAAAACCCTTGAAATGTTTGGAAACAACATTACATTTGCCTACAAGCATTATATCTTTCTTTTCTTTTTGTTTTTTTGTTTGTTTTTTAAATATTAATATAAATTTGTTGATGTTGGGACTAAAGGATATTAGAGTTAGAGCAGTAAGACACCAAGCTATAAGCCTATAACTACCCTAAAGTGCTTACAGTCCATTGTAGTCGTAGGCCTGCACAAGAAGATTTGGAATGGTGGAATAGGGAAAGGGTCTTTTGTGAACTGCACTCACGCATGCCTTTAGTTTTGGTTTGGCATAAACTTGAAACAAATGCCATAAATATCTAGATTTGTGGCTTTTGTATTCTTAATGTTTGAATAAAACCATATAGTACAATTTAAACATGTTTCACATAAGCTTTTGAGGTCTCAGGTCATGTTGTATTTATATATGGCAAAAGATAATACCATTTTCCACCTTAGCACAATTCGTACTGGTATACTTTTGAAGTCATTGGATAATGAGATGTGAAGAATAAAGGGGTTTTTGCTGAATTCGTTTATTTTTGTTTGTGTTGTTAGGAAGTGGAAGGCTATTGTGGATGGGTGAAGTTGAATCAACCTAGGGAACACACATCCTCTGCTTTAATGGGTAACACTGTTTTTACTATTTGGAATGAATTTAATTTCAATTTCTTTTTTGAGTAAGTAACTGAGTGCAGATTGCATTATAGAAAGTAAGTTAAAATTGGTAATTGTTGTTGTTGGCAGCTGATGGAGACTCACCTCAGCAAAAAGTTATTCAAAATGGTTATCACCAGGTTGAAGAAATCTTTTATTTTTTTTAGGAACAATTTGTTTAGGTGTTGTACGGTTTCCCAGTTAAATTCAAACACTTACTGCATTTGTCATTGCAGTTCACACATTAATATATTTTGAAGGACAATTAATTGGGGAATGTAATGTATAGCATCTAAGGAACTGTATTTTAGTTTTGTTCTTTATTTTTGTGATTTAGCCAACTAATTTTCTTTGTCTGGGAGAAAAAAAAAACTGTTGGAAAATGGGTTTTGTTTTAGAGGTTTCCTAATATTCTCTTCTTTTGTAGGTTCCTGATTTTGCTTACTCTCCAAATCCACACAATGAGTAGTAGAATCAGATTCCAAGTTCAACTTTTGAGCTTTGTGTGAGTGTGTTTTTGTTTGGAGTTCTGGGTCAAATATGAATAATTCAGAATCCGAGCCAAAGCCAAAAGTTATTCCTCGAAAAGAAGCTCCTCCTCCTAGAGCAGCACCTGTATCTGCCTTGGCACATCAAAATGTATGAATACCAAATTAAGAGACTCTAGCTCCAATGTTTGGTTGATTATCATTTGGAGTAAGAAAATTAGTTTTTGAAGGAATTGTTTCCAAAATATGAGAAACTAAACTTAATTGCATCAAATGTTTTGTTTAGCTGAATTGAATGGGAGGTGTAAGTTTTCCCATGATGCTCCCTAATAGTATGAAGTTTGAGATATTTTTAATTTCTTGCCAACCAAACGGATTGTGAATGTTATTTGATTGAATTTGAATCACTTCATTGGGATTTTGCAGAGACAGAGAGAACAACAACAAAAGGATGTTGGCTCTGAAAAACTGGCTTTAGCAAGAAAAAGGCTTCAAGAGAATTACAAAGAAGCTGAAAATAGTTCACTTATTTTCTTTTATGCTTCTAATGTAATTTTACTGGATTCATCAATTTGGCTTATGCTGAAGCTGTTTGTGTTTGTGTGTTTTACTTTGGTGAAGCCAAAAGGCAAAGAACAATTTAGGTGATGGACATCCATGAGATCCCAAAACCCAGGAACGCCTTCTTTGGAAAGAACAAAGGTGGTAGTGGTGGCGGTTCACATGGTAGGCATTGGTGATTGAATACGGCAAATCATACATACTAAAGGGTACACGAGGGAGGCTGGAAAGGCCAAAACCAGTTGTGCCTCTTGCATTGTTTATTGAAGTTAAGAAAACAAAAATTGTACGGCACCCATACCCGAGCCCACTTGGGCCATTAATTCTTATGCGAAGATGCGGCCCATACTCCTATTCTCTCTCTCTCTCTCTCTCTCTCTCTCTCTGCAGGCCCAGCCCGAATCTACATAAGTCACTGGCCCAAAATTTGCCTCCTTGTTTGTGCTCGGCAAGTCCTTACCGATCAATGTTGTGGTCAGCGTCCGAATGTGCCGTCCGATGGATGCCCGGCAGCGCCTTTGGGTGCACCGTTGCCGTGCGTATCTGCAGAAGTGGGAACCAAGTTCCAAAGCCATCCTCACCGCTTCCCACTCCCACCTAACCACCCACTTATGTTCAATGATACTAGACTGCTTGCTGCACTAACTAGAAAGTGATCATAACCTCTCCACTAACTTAGAACTATAAATATGAGAAGTTTGGGGAGAAGAAGGGGTTGGAAAATTTACTAAAAAAGAAGGAGATATAGGAAGAAAGCAAAGGGAGTAGAAGGTGATTCAGGCAGTTGAGGAGAGAAAAGTGATCTCATTGAGTTTCCGTGCCGATGACGACCCAATGTAGGAAACCTAAACCCACCATACAAATAAGTTGTGAGTCCAAGTGAGCCTTAGCCCATTAGCCTCATTTTCGGCGTGCACAATTGGCGCCGTCTATGGGAATCTCTTATAACGTCATAGTTCTACTGAGACTCAATCCCGAAAAGGCAGATGTTTGGGAGACGCTCTGGGAGCGACGCTGAAAGTGGTTCAGCGGGATCTTCTCGGGGATCCTCTTGGCGAGAAAGAAGGCAGAAGAGACGTGAAGACAGGGATCGCGAACGAGAGGAGTAATCTAGCCTCGGGGAGGGGTCGTAGTAAACGCAGCACACGATTTCGAATGCCTCGGGGCACAAGCAACTCGATGAGAGAGACGAAGAACTTGAACGGTTGTGTAGGCTAGTGAGAGACCTGGAGTTGGAGGCAGAGAATAGGCATCATAGAAGGGATGGAGACAACCGAGAAAGAAGAGCCAATACCGTGAGCGTCGTGCTACTAAGGGACCAGGGAATCCAACAACCCATGTACTACATTAGCAAGACTCTAGTTGATGCAAAGATGAGATACTTACCTCTGGAGAAGCTTATGTTGGCCCTAATACACACCATGAGAAAGCTGCCACACTACTTTCAAGCTCATACAGTTTACGTCTTAACCGAGTATCCCTTACAGTCGCTGTTGAGGAGGTTAGACTTCACTGGCCGAATAGCAAAATGGGGAACTCAGCTTGGTTCTTTTGACATATGGTACAGACCCCGAAGTTTGGTGAAGGGCCAGGTCCTTGCGAATTTTGTCGCTGAGTTCTCGCCGAAAGGGAAGGGGGAGATAATTTGCCGCGTGGAGTCTCACCCGTGGAAGGTGTTTGTGGACGGGGCGTCGAGCTTCATGGGGGCTGGCGTAAGGGTTGTCATAATCACCCCGAAAGGAATACGGTTAGAGCACTCATTTAGGTTAGGCTTCAGAGCCTCCAACAGCAAGGCAGAATACGAAGCCTTGCTGGCCAGACTAAGGACAGTTTCAAGTTTGGGTGCCCAGGAAGTAGAGGTGTATTCAGATTTGCGTCTGGTGGTTAATCAGGTGCAAGGCAGTTTTGAAGCTCGAGATCTCCGTATGAAAGCATACCTGGAATAGGTGAGGCAAGCTATAACTAGCTTCAGCACGATAAAGGTTTTCCAAGTGGCTCGAACGCAAAATAGACAAGCCGACTCCCTCGCCACGCTGGCATCATTAGTAGCTGAAGAGATACCCCGACTAATCAAGGTCGAGCTTGTTCCAGAGCCGAGCATCAAGATAGTAAGTGATCTGGGAACTGCAGGGTCGATATCTCAGCAATCGCAGCACTTGGGCCGTGCTGGATGGACCTTATTATTGACTTCCTGGCCGAGGACCGACTCCCGTCTGATGAAAAGGAGGGCAGCAAGATTCGTAGAATGGCCCTTCAGTATTGGCTATCAAAAGACCAAACGTTGTATCGGAGGTCCTTTAGGGGGCCATACCTTTTGTGCTTACACCCAGAGAAGGTGGGCAAGCTTTTGGCCGAGCTTCATGAAGAAGTGTGTGACAGTCATGTGGGAGGACGTTCGTTGGTGCACCAGGTAATGACTCAAGGGTTTTGGTGGCCTCAAATGAAGAGGGACGCCGCCGAGTATGTACGTAAGTGTAAACAGTGTTAGAAACATGCCCCCCTAATCCATTAGCCTGTAGGCCATTTGAACCCGATCAACAGTCCCTGGCCTTTTGCACAATGGGAGCTGGATATCATCGGCCCATTCCCCTGGGCGATGGGTAATCAAAGATTCATCCTGGTGGCTATAGAATATTTTACCAAATGGGCAGAGGTGGAAGCTTTGGCCAATATACAAGACATGGATGTAAATAAATTCGTATGGAAGAATTTAATCACAAGGTTTGGGGTGCATAACTCTCTTATATCAGACAATGGGTTGCAATTCGACAACCGGGCATTCCATGAATTCTACAATGATCTCGGCATCAAGAATAGGTACCCAACTCCAGCATATCCCCAGGGTAATGGCCAGGTTGAGGCGATAAATAAAGTAATTGTGAATGGGCTGAAAAAAAAAAGGCTGGAGGGTGCGAAGGGAAACTAGGTTGAAGAGCTACCTAAAGTCTTGTGGACATATCGGACAACTCCCAAGAGGTCCACCGGGGAGACCCTGTTCTCTCTCGCATATAGAGCAGAAGCCGTGATACCAACCGAGGTGGGTCTGTGCAATGCACGAGTCACGAGATTCAATCCCGGCCAAAACGATGAGATGATGGTGGGATGATTGGACAAGTTGGAAGAATGCAGTGAAGTGGTGACTATACGGCTTGCGGAGTATCAGCAAAAGCTCGTCTAGAGATATAGCCGAGACGTAAGAACAAGGGAGTTTGGCGCCAGAGATTTGGTTCTTAGGAAAACCGTGGGGAATATGCGGGATACGAACGCCGGGAAGCTAGCGCAGACATGGGAAGGGCCTTACAGGGTCATTGCCGTCGCTGGCGCGCGAGTGTATTACTTGGAGGACCTAGACGAGAGGCCACTTCCTCAGCCGTGGAACGTCCATAATCTTAAGAGATTCTATCACTAATGGGCAATGCTGTAAATTGTAAGGTTAATGTAATATTGCACGGTTTTTGCTAATAAAGATGATGGCGTTCATTCGGGCAAACTCTTTCAATTTCGTTGTTGCTTCTCTGTTCGACTTCAATTGTCGAGCATAAAAGAATCCTAAGCTACGAGTCTTAATATGGACAGAAACCTATTTCTCGGTTCGATTCATATCGCCGAACAGGTGGAAACCTAAAAAATTACTCTAAGGAGAGAAACCTGATTCTCGATTCCATCCATATCACCGAACAGGTGGAAACCTTGAAAATTATTCTAAGGATAGAAACATGATTCTCGGTTCGATTCATATCACTGAACAGGTGAAAACCTTAAAAATTACTCTAAGGACAGAAACCTGCTTCTCGATTCGATCCATATCACTAAACAGGTGAAAACCTTAAAAATTACTCTAAGGACAGAAACCTGATTCTCGATTCGATCCATATCACTAAATAGGTGGAAACCTTAAAAATCACTCTAAGGACAGAAACCTGCTTCTCGGTTCGATTCATATCGCCGAACAAGTGGAAACCTTAAAAATTACTCTAAGGACAGAAACCTGATTCTCGGTTCGATCCATATCGCCGAGCAGGTGGAAACCTTAAAAATCACTTTAAGGACAGAAACCTGATTTTTGGTTTGATCTATATTATTGAGCAGATGGAAACCTTAAATTATTATTCTAAGGACAGAAACCTGCTGCCTGGTTCAATCCCCGTCTTATGACGAAATAGGATTCAACTACCCGGACCACTATAACATAAGTGCGAAGAAAATAAATAGCGCAATGAATACTCCAAAACTAAATCATTGTATTAGGAATTAAAGCAGTATCCCGACCACAAAACCAAGTGGCCATTTAAGTATCAAGCCAGGCAAAAAAGCAATTGTTCGGTCACCATAGCCCGGTGACATAAGCGAGCCAACTAAAAGGCATAAAAAGGGGGGGGGGACAAGAAAAGCTTCCTTAAAGGAAGAAGTCACGGTTCGGCAATTAAGAAGCAGAATCTGCATGTTGTTCCCGAGCGCTGGTTTCCGCAAAATGCTGCTGCGCCAAGGTCTGAGGAGGGGTCCTGGCCGAGCTAATCTCTAGAGCGGGGGTGGCTGGCCACTTCCGTTTCCTCCATCTCCAAGTGAGAATCTATTTGCTCCACCAATTCCCTTAGGCTGGTCGTCTCTTCTTCATCAACGGGCCTTTGAGGGTTTTACGAGCCAGGTGCGGGCACGGGAACGGAATCTAGTCGAGATTTCTCAAAAGGGAATCCTCAGGGACTCCCAAAGCCTACAAAGCGGCCAGCCACCCCTCCTCAAAACCCAGCTTCCGAGCATCCCTTATGACGGGTTCAGCTGAGTTCTCCGCATCAGCAAATCCCTCATTGTACCACTTGCTCTCGCTTGCCTCCAGGGCTGCTCTCAGGTCAGCCAACTCCTCAGAACGCACACTGTTTATGCTCACGGCTTCCACCAACCTGAGCTTGGTATCCCCCACCTGGACCTGCAACTCTAAGTACTTCTTTTCTGCAGCCACCCTAGCTTTCTCTGCTGCGGCAGCCTTCTTCACCGCAGTCGAAGTAGCCACAGCCTTTTCCTTAGCGTTCACCTTGGCCACATCCTTAAGAGCTTTCTCCCGACCAACATCCTTGGTAAGATCCTTAACACGCCTATCAAGTATATACGCCAGTTGTGCGGCCTGATGAAGTGACAAGAACAAGCACCAAACCTCGAAAGACAGAACACTGGTAAAAAAAAAAAAAAAAACTTACCGCGATGGTGTGCCATTGCAGCCTCCTACCCATCGATTAATCCATGCCCTCTTCGAAAGCACACACGTCCTTGGGCAGCAGAAAGCCACGCGCCCAGGTTTGGGCGACGTGACCACCTGCCCCCTTTCCCTAAACGTGCACACTTGCGTCCGAGGGGAGAAGTTTGCCATCCAACATGAACGAAGACTGCCACGCGGGTACGGCGCATCACCCAGGCTGACGGGGGTCTATTCGGTTGTACACTACTTTTTTCTTTGCCGACCGGGGGCTGTGGACGGAGGAGGAGGGGTCTGGCCGCGCCCTTGGGACTACTGCTGCTGTGTGGTAGGCCTGGCTCTAGGAATGAAATGGCTGATCGTCATCATCTTCCGAGTCACCATCTCTTTACCTTGGTCGTGTTCGGTTTCAGGGCGGCCGAGAGATTCGGCAACTGCTTCTTCAGTGTCTGAGGTTGGGGCTCCTTGGCCGACGGGACCTTCTAGTTAGACGGGGGCTTCTTGTTGAATTTGCTCGTGAGCTCATTCTCGGCGAGCTCGGGACACATTCTCGGCTGACTCGTCCCGCACAGGCTAGCACTCGTCAGAGCAGATATATCGAGGACCTTGGTCACGGGCCTCACCTACTGTAAACCTCGGGGGGGAGAAAATTAGCATGTTGAATGTCGATGTAGGACAAGAGTGGGCTATCAACTAGCAGGGCTTGGCTGAAAGCTTGCCAGGTGGAATACACGGGATTAACCCCGAGTATCAGGTGGGACGCTCGGAGCTGTCCATCCGAGTGAACAAAAATCTCGGACCTGAGCACGAAGTTCAAATCCCGCACATTCGCGACTCTAACGTCCGGGATGAACACTCTACCGTGATAACCCACACGAATAAGCATCAGAGTGAGTAAAATGTTTACAATACGAGATATACGTACATTCATGCATGAAAATAAATACAAAATGAAAGCAGGTCAATGATCAGGACGAACCCACTTCGCACCTGATGAGGGGGCAGGGGAATTCACCGACAAACCAATTGCCACACACCCGAACAAATTCCCCAGCAGAGTTCCTATTTGAGTCAGGTAGGCAAGAGATCAGTCGTACCCTCATGTCTCTAACTTTCAAATAGTAATTTGTTTTCTTACTCCCACATAAACTGTACATAAGGTTTATGTCGTGTTGGTTTAACTATAAACCGTACATTTGGTTCAACAGACTTGCACAACTTACTACCCGGTAAAAGTTGGGAGGAAGTTGGTCTGGGCACAATCCATAATACCTAAGGGTGTCTACTAGAAGAGAGTCTACGGGAAACCTCACCCCACCCTCCAAAACCGCCATCAAGGAAAAAAAGGCAGTGTTGCCCCCTCTGTGAAAAACGATCTCGCTCTCATGGCAATACGCCACCTCCACATCTGGGGATGTCAAAGGCCTGCCTGAAAGTGGCTAAGGCCGCATCTGTATCTAGAAGGTACGAATATCCCATCCTAAACCCTAGAAGAAAAATGAACGAAGATGCAGAAGTAAAAAGGAAAATGTAGAGAACTTACTTTGGGCTCTAAGATGAGAAGAGATTTTGGGCTGGAGAATGAGTGCGCAGATGAATGTACGGCAGAAAGGGGGTCTCAGAAGGTAGAGAGCGAAAAATTAGAAGAATGATTTGAAACAGGCCTTTTATAGAAGTCATGAGGGAGGTTAGCGACAGTTAATCAGCCATTATGAGGATTAATTAATAGGCCTCGCTAGTCCTAACGCCAATTGGCGTCTGCGCCACCTTGGTTCACAAAGCGTTAGGTAATAATAAAGGGCGAACCAAACGGCCAAATCCTGCACGCATTTTTAGGAACGCATTAATGGGATTTCTAGAGTATCCCAGACATTGCCTCTCTGAGCCTCCCGTGTAACATATGCCGTTTGGACTCCTTGATTCTTGCCGAGGCCCGGGCACAAATCAAGGGGGGCTATTGTACGGAACCCATACCCGAGCCCACTTGGGCCATTAATTCTTATGCGCTGATGCGGCCCATACTCCTATTCTCTCTCTCTCTCTACAGGCCCAGCCCGAATCTACACAAGTCGCTGGCCCAAAATTTGCCTCTTTGTTTGTGCTCGGCAAGTCCTTACCGATCAATGTTGTGGACAGCGTCTGAACGTGCCGTCTGGTGGATGCCCGGCAGTGCCTTTGGGTGCACAGCTGCCGAGCGTATCTGCGGAAGTGGGAACCAAGTTCCAAAGCCATCCTCACCGCTTCCCACTCCCACCTAACCACCCACTTATGTTCGATGATACTGGACCACTTGCTGCACTAACTAGAAAGTGATCATAACCTCTCCACTAACTTATAACTATAAATATGAGAAGTTTGGGGAAAAGAAGGGGTTGGAAAATTTACTGAAAAAGAAGGAGATATAGGAAGAAAGCAAAGGGAGTAGAAGGTGATTCAGGCAGTTGAGGAGAGAAAAGTAATCTCATTGAGTCTCCGTGCCGAGGGCGACCCAGTGTAGGAAACCCAAACCTACCATACAAATAAGTTGTGAGTCCGAGTGAGCCTTAGCCCATTAGCCTCATTTTCGGCGCGCACAAAAACAATAACACTTTTCTTTGTTAATTTACTTAATAACAAAAATTAAAATGACTTATTTGGGAATAGTGATTTCAAAGTGTTAAAAAGTTTGAGGTTTTCAGTAGCGGGAAAATCTAGCGAGGCACATACACTCACACCCAAATCCACAACAATCTTAAATGTCAATTTGTTATTGGTGCACCAAATTCACATTTTCACCAAGTACAATAGGTGGTCTCTTGTGTTTGTTTTGAAATCCAATGGAATACTTATTTTCCTGAAGATTATAGACATATTGAACTTTTTTAATAATTCAATAGTTGGGGTGGGGTTATTAAGAAATTTATTGACATTAAGAGTGTTAGGTTTTACATTGTAAATATTTGATGAATTGGTATAATTTGGTGTTATACTTGATACTAATTTGGCAAAAAATTAAGTAGCTTGAAGAAGTTGAGAAAAGAGAAGAGCCTAAGAAAGGGAGGAAATAGATTCTTGAAAAGCATTGGATAAAGCTTGAAGATGTAAGCACAATTGTATATTTATTCTATTTACTAGTTCTTTTGTAATACTTATTAAACCAAATGGAAGAGCACATTATGATTATTGTAATATATTACTTCATAATATTTGTATTTATCTCATTTTTAATGATTTTATGTGTAATATTTTGATAGTTTCATCACAATTACATGTTTTATCTTATATTAGATCCAATTTAGCTTTCAATAATTGAAATTAGAGAAATGTTTAAGTCTGAACATGTTAACATTTAATTTAAAACAATCTCGTGCATCGTACGAGTTAGCGACTAATTTTTATGGGTTCTTATACTTAGTACCTACACGTGGCATCAATAGTGGGTTTAATGGTCTTGCAAATGATGTGAAACGGCTCTTTTGCCCACCAATCCACTACTCTTTCCATTTCTCCTTGCTGGTTCCTCTTGTTTTTAGTGGACTTGGTCCACCGAAGTTAATCTCTTGTTAATGTACTAACAACGAAATAGTCACGTGACTCTCATATATACTTTAAAAAACAAACTCATCAATACCTTGTTCTGACCGACAGAGCGGAGAGTGAGAGAAATGGTAACAAAACTACGTGTTTGTTTGGATTAGCGTTGGGATGAAAACCTTTAGCATTTTGCTGAAAAATAGTGGGTCTTATGCATTGGTTACGAGACTTGCAAGTACTTTTTTTCAATAAAAATAATTTTAAAACTGGGTACTATTTATATATTTAAAAATTATTTTATTACAGTGTTTTTAGTTTTCAGTAATAAGTATATCCAAACAGAAGCTACGTTGGAAAGAAAAAAAATACCAAAGGTGAAAGGCGGTAACAATGGTGGCTGTAGAATGGCACGGTGGGACCAAGCATACGAACTAAGCCGATTTATTTATCCTTCAATGTCCACTTTGAACCGACCTTAATAACCAGAATATGGCCGTTCTCTTGGGCATTGGTGATGTTGATATTGTTGAACTTGAAGCTGTGATTGCATATGGGGTTTGAACCATTTGTTGTGTCTCTGTTCTCCTCTGTTCGTGAATTTCAACATTACTGTTGTTGCAAATTTAAACAGCGGCGTAAGCTCTCATTCCTTTGATCAGTCTATTTACCCTCATCAATCCATTGGCTGACTCAATTACAACCACTTAATCTAAACTCCTATCCATAATAAGGTGTAGATTTTGGAAAGATGGATCTTAAGGTGAACGAATATCAAGTATGTGCGTGTGTGTGTGTAAGACATGCTAGTTTTTGTATTGGGTTTGATTTAATTTTTGGATTGAGGTTTCTGTGAGACGGTGAGACGATGGCGGGATAAAGCACTGGACATTGAGGTGGTTGTGGTTTTACCATCTCCTTCACTCTCACTCTCCGTCTGCCGGTTAGACTTAGACCAATGTTTTTCTTCTTTCTCCATGTTCATGGTATTGATTAGTTTGTTTTTGAAGTACACGTGACTCTCACATGACTATTCCTCCGTTAGCACATTGATGGTAGATTAACTCAAGTATTGATTTGGCCACAGTATAAAGTTTAAGGAGTAAATTAGCCAATATAAAAGTTTAGGTGGTGTTTCGGCCACTAGTCCAAAGTTCAAGGGATGTATGAGTATTTTTTCCTGTTTAGAAAGAAAAACATGGGTTTTTTTTCTGGGATTCAAGTTTAGAATTTTTTATATTAGACTTTTAGTTTGAATATAATTTAAAATTGTTGAAGTTTAAATGATATGTTTGATCTAAATAAAAAAATTGCTTTTTATTATCCCTTAATTTGAAGAATTATATTATAAAAAATAAAATAAAATTAATAGATTAATTAATTATTTTTAAAATATTGATAATAGACTTTCTTTTTTCTTTTTCTTTTTTTCTTCCAGAAGGTGATAATAGATTTTTAGTTGGAATAGAAGTCAAAATGTGGTTTTTTATAAGAAAGAAAACGTGGGTTGTTGTTTGAGATTAAAGTTTAGAATTTTTTATAATAGACTTTTAGTTTGAATAGAATTTAAATTTATTGAAATTTAATTGATAAAGTTTTGCCTAAATTAAACAATTGTTGAATATTATTCCTTAATTTGAGGAAATATATCCTAACAAATAATATAAAATTAAGTTACTAATTAATGAGAGTAGCTACTTGGCACAATCATGACTTCTAAGCTCAACTTTTATTATATAATAATAATAATAATATATGATATGATATTATAAGTAAAATACTCCTAAAAAGTTTTTTTTTTTTCCAATAAATTCTAAAAAGTATTTATTATTTAAAAGAAGAAGTATTAAATAATAGTTTCCCAGAAAAAAGGACTTTTTTTTTTTGGAGAGATAATATTATAATTTCTCAAAGAATATTTTTTGGGTTTGTGTTAGATTTTGAAGTTTTTGGGTTTGGGTTTGTGTTTGTATTTTGTTTTATTTTATTTTTTGTTTTAATTTTTTTTTTGAATTTCTTAATTTAATTAAAATTGAAATTTTAATTTTTAAAATTTGAATGTATTAATATTAATTTTTTCAAATTTTAAAAATTAAAATTTCTTTTTTAAAATCAAATTTTGTTGTTGGTATGGTTGTTGTTGGCTATAGTGGCATTTTGAAATGCTGCTATAGCCATTAAAATATATATATATATATATATAAGGGTCTAGAGCAACGTTTTAAAAATGCTACTATAGCAATGTTTTATAAACGGCATTATATTTCTATAGTCATAGAGCACAAGCACACACAAACAAGAAAAGTCATTTATTTGGTGCAAGATAATTAGATGGAAAAACTAACCTCCTGGTACAGAAAGTACGATCAGCTTTCCCAACCTCAGCATTTGAATTGGAAGAATCGCTGGCTGCATTTATATCTACAAAACCCACCAGTAATTAGAAAATCTATTGTGTTATGTGTAAGCCAAACAACAACAACAACAATAATAATGTGATGTGTGCCTTCTTGAGTTTATAGCCTAGTGATAGTCAAGCACTCAAGCTTAAGCACTACTAAACTTTCAAATAATGGTTCTCTCAATTTTTATTTTTCTTTTAATACATAAATGGGAAGAGAGAGAGTGACTTCTAACTCTAAAAAAAAAAAGGTGATGCTATTATTTATTTGTTTTTTGAATAAAAAGGTGTTGTTTCTTAAAATGGGAAGAGAGAGTAGGACGAAAATTATTCAGCATCAGCACTACAAAAGTAATGGGAAGAGAGAGTCGGTTATTACTTTTCAAAATCTTAGGATCAAATTGAAAATTTTGATAGATTTTAAGGACCAAATTAATGTGGTGCTTACCCAATAACTATTTGAATTTTCTTTTAATTTCAAAAATTATTTGCGCTACTTTAATTTCATGCTGAATATTTTCCCTTGTCATGACCTATGAAGCACGGGTGCGTTTCGGGACTCGGGTGCGGGTATGGAACTCGACAATTTTTGAAAAAGGTGAGTGCAAGTGTGGCGGGACTCAGCGATTAAAAAATTATTAAAAATATTTTTATTTATATTTTTAATATATTGCTAAGCATACTTTTTCACATTATATAAACATATACCAAATTTAATAACTAAAACATGATGTTCATAAATTAAATATAACCCACAAGATTGAAACTAAAAGTCTACAACCCACAAGATTGAAACAAATCACAAAACAAGCTATTAACTAACAAATAATAACTAACAAATTTAACCTACAAATAATAACTATTAACTAAATAAATTAATAATAAATCAAACCCAAGTTCACAGATCACAAATCACAAATCAAACTAACAAACAAATCAAAAATCAAACTATTAACTAACAAATAATAACAAACAAATTTAACCTACAAATAATAACTATTAACTAACAAATCACAAATCAAACTAAGATTGAATACAGTACCTGAGTTGAGAATGCGTGAGAGAGAGCTGAAGTTTGAATGGCTGTGTGGCTGAGTGGCTGTGTCTAGACTCTAGAGTGGCTGGGATGCACGGACTGAGTGGCTGGGATGCACGGACTGAGTGATTCAGTGAAGCCGAGCAACTCAGAGAGCACAAAGAAGAGAGAGACGAGAGATGGAGTGAGGGAGGGTGTTTGGAGTCTTTGGACGAAGTGAGAGTGCGTGAGAGAGTTTTAGGTTTTAGGTTAAGCCAAACGGTGCGTTTTGCACCTTTTTTTTTTTTTTTTTTTTTTTTGAGTTTCGGCCTAAACTGGCCATATCGGCAATTTCGGCCTATACGGCCGAAACGGCCTGATTTGAGCCACGTCGGCGCGAGTCGGCTTCGCCACGTGGCAGGACGCGGCCCGACGCGGCACGGACGCTCGGTCAGCGACGTCTGACTTGCGTTGCCGCGTTGGGCCGCGTCCATGCTTTCCAGATAGTGACATTCATAATGCCACTATAGCCTAAAGGGAACTATAGTGGCGTTTTTAGGGATTTTAGTGGCATTTCACGAACGCCACTATAGACCCAATTTTTTGTAGTATTATAGGAAAACTAAAATAACCAAAAATAGAATTTCAATGGAAACACAAAAAATAAATAAATAAATAAAGTTTACTAACCTTTTACAATGGAGTATTTTATGAGGGATTATAATATTTTAGGTACTGTTCCTTAATTTTCTCTTTTAAAATTTAGCCATGTGGCTACTTAACTAAAAAATACACTTCCATCTCACGAGAAAAAATCAATATGGTAGAATATTCTGCCATATGGATTTTTTCTTAAGTAGAGAACCTAAAAAATATTCTGTCATATGGATTTTTTCTTAAATAGAGAACCTAAAAAACATTACCTAAGTATTGTACCTAAATTTTCCCCTTTTATGAGTTGTTTTTCATTTACTTTTTGTTCTAGAAGGGTCAATTGGCATGAGGTTTGTGCTGGTGATACGCCCAATACTCTCCACTAATTACCCTAATATATTGATACCCATCAAAAATTTAGACCACTATTACTCACGTTCAATTTCAATATATACAAAGTAGGATTTAATATACATTTCAAAATTCAAATTATATTTGATTAATTTGATGCATATTTATCATTGTGCCTCCTCTCCACTAATTATCTATAGCTTCTTCTCAAAAAAAAAAAAAATTATCTATGGCTTCTTCTCAAAAAAATTAAAAATAATTATCAATGGCAATCTTCAACTACTATTACTCATATTCCATTTTAATTTAAGTAACCGTAATAACAAAATATGATTTAAGAATAATGCTAGAGATACAAACTATTTTACAAAAAAATTTACAAACGGCTGATGTGGTGAGTGATTATTGGTAAATGAAAAGGTGAAATTAATGGTGGGCCTAAATGAAAACTAATAAGAGGCTGGCCACATCAAAAGTTTGTAAAATTGTTGTAAAATAGTTTGTATCTATAGCATTACTCATGATTTAATATGCATTTCAAAACTCAAATGGCGTTGACTAATTTGATTCATATTTATTACTGTGATATGTCTACTCTCCACTAATTTTTTTTTTTTTTTGTTATATACAAAATAGAAATTCTACTCTAACCTTTTTTTTTTTTTTTGGCAAGAAATTCTACTCTAACCTAATCTAAGTGTATATATGTGTGAAACTCCTTCCTGGAAACTTAAACCCTAGTCCTTCCCCCCTCCTACAATTCACAAAGTACTTATACTTGTGAAGTAACCATTAGACATGACAAAATGGGCTAGAATTTTCTGACTCGACCCAATTTGACCCAAAAAATACCCAACCCGACCCGATTTTTTAACCCAAAGCAAAAATGGGTTGACCCGTGGCCCAACCCGTGTTTTCTGCTAGCCAACTTGACCCGACCCAAACCCGAACCATTTTTTTAAAACTTTTTTTTTTGGGTAAAAAAATAGTAAAATTAAGACAATATTGATTTAATTGTTTGTTGTGAGCTTTAAGGAAATAATTGAGACATTTACATAACTGCATGCAAATTAATTGAAAGATAAATAGTTGAGCATTCTGTAATTAGTAAAGATTTTTAGATATCAAATAGCAAAGTACATGCCAAGATAATTTGGTTACAATAGAGTTAAAAATATAGATTTAAAATTGTAGATATGTGAAAAACATGCACAAGTGTGAAAATAGTAAAGCCAAAATATCAAATTAGCATAAATTATGAATGCTTAGACCTATTTTTTAACAATTTATGTCCAAAATAAATGGTTTTTCAAAATAAATTATGATATTTCTTAGAGTGTGTGTTGCTGAACAATGGTATGATATTCATAAAAGAGACCATGTATAAATAAGTAAACAATCAAACTTTAATATATATCTCAAATTAAAATAGAGTGCCAACTATAATTGATAATAGATTATAAAATTAATTTTCAAGATTATAAATTTCTTATATGTTTTTATTCTTTGTTAAATGAGTTATCCAATAAGCTATTTGTAATTTTGTTTTATATTTTCAGATGTTGATATTGTGTAGAAATAAAATTAGTGTATTTATTTTTCTTATTTTTGTGTTATTTTGTTTTAGACAGCAATGTTAAGATTTGTATAATTTTAAAATTATTGAATAAGTATTAATAAATTGAAGTTGTTTAACTGAGTTCATTCTTGATATAAGTGGTGAATTTAGAGTAATGCATTTTATATCAAGTAATTTGTTGCATAACTTTCCAAATGGTAAATACATGTTTTCTTTATTTTTTTTAAAAAAAAATTCATATGAAAAATAAGGGTCAACCCGACCTGATCTGTAACCCAATTGACCCAACTCGACCCGCTTGTTTTGCCATGTCTAGTAACCATTGCACCAAGGGTGTGCGGTAGATACTTTCCACTAATTCTAATTACCTCAATTTATTCATACCCATCACAATTCTCACTCTTCCATTTCAATTTTAGATAAAACAAAGTCAAAATTTCAAAATTCAAATTTTGTTAACTAAGTTGACTTATATCTATTACTATGACGTGTCTAATTGTTTCATATTTAAAACATTATTGATTTTTCGGCTTGATTATTATTAATAATTATATAAAACTAGCCTTTAAGCACACATGTTATGCGTGCTCAAAAACTCTTCTATTTTTTTGGGTAAAAATTAATAATTTGTATCTGTTATAATTTAGACATATTTTTTTTCAAACAAATAAAAAGAATAAACTTTACCAATAAGCAGTAACTGTAATTTCTTTTTTGAAACGTGAGGGAAAAAAATCCTAAATTTTAAGAGTTTTTATTTTCAAATTCAAAATGAAATATGTTATTTGACATTTATGACTCTATTTCTAAATAAAGTTATCCTTCATTAATAAGAGTATTTTTGAACTACATAAAAGTTCAATTCAAAGAGGAGAATCCTCTTATATATAGTATAGATAAAGGGAATAAAGCACCATGCCCCATATAAAATAATTTGTTAACCCTAGAGTATAATAATATACTTGTGTACTTTATTACTGATTATGTTGAATGGTTGATTATACTATACTATAATAAAGATGATGATTATTATTTTTTTCTTTAATGTCAATTTTTAAAAATTTCTCATATAAAAAAAAAAAAAATCTTTCCTAAATTCAATTTCTTTCTTAATAAATTTGAATGAAAATTCCTTTTGAATTACTATTTAAAATCATATCCATGCAGGACAGTGCAAAGCGGAGCGAGTTGGGCAAGTTGGGTGAATTGAACAAATTGTTGCACAAGCCTACACAGGGGCAAAACTACTCAAGGGCTGAGGGGGGCCATGCCCCCAACCTTTAAAAAAAAAAAATACTAGTATGTATATTAACAAAAATATTTTTAATTTTGGCTCTTAAATTTATATACTTGCCCCCTCCTCCTCCCCCCCCCACCCCCCCTTTCTTCAAAAAATTTACAAACTAACCCAAGAAATCTACAAATAGATAACAAAAAAAAATCTATAAAAATAAAAATGCACATATCTAGATAATAAGAAAAAGCTTTGGACAAATCATAAATCTAGTCTAAGCAAAAACAATAACAACAAATCAATTATATATCCTATAAAAAAAATCACAAAAACCCAATAACCTTAATCCAATTTCTCCCTCTCACTTGAGAGCTCTATGCCCTTCTCAAATGACTCCACTCTCATAGCCATAGAGACAATTCCTATGCCACATATTGATCGCTTCATCCACACATTAGTTAAACCTTGAAAATACTAAGACATGCTACTTGACTTGCAAAACTCTTGATTATAAAATCCTATAATTAATTTTTTTTTCAAAAGAAAAAATACAAATAATAATTAATAAATTAATGCTAATAATGCAACTTTGTCAACCTCTAGTATTGATATTCCAATTTTTTAAATTTTTGAACAAAGAACTTCGGCCCCCCTTAAGTTTGAATCATGGTTCCGTCCCTGAGCCTACATGTAACTATTAATGGGATTTCCTTGATATGCTCAAATACTTTATTTTATTTTTTTTGTATCACAATCAAAATAATATGGACACTTTTTAAATAATATAAAAATTAAATTGATCATTTGTTAAAATCAAAATTGGTCTTCGTTCATTTAAATATATATAAAAAAAAAAAGAAAAAAAAAAGCAGAAAATTAAAGCATTCCCTTTCTCTTGATCCATCTTCTTTTTCTTCATAGCATCCTCTTAAATAGGCTATATAGCTATAAGTTTTAAATGAACCTTTTTTCAAGAATCAAATTTCAAAGTCGCCTACAATTTACAAATATGAAGTGGAGTACATCATAGCTTACAACAATTCTTGTAGGTAAGCATTCAAATCAAGTACAAAACAATACCGTCAAAATAATTTAGGTTAAGTGTTGGATTATGAAACTTCAATATGTCTTGATTTCAAGAAAGGTGTTGCAAGTAGCAGTGCTATATGCAAGATCCGGGTAGTTGTTGACCATTAGCAATACCTTTAACATTAGAACATGAGGAGGCCACAACTCCTTCATCACCATGGTAAGTTAGGTTAATGTTGTTGAGCTCAATCTTCTCACAAGGTTTGCCTTTGCTACAGTCAAAAGCAACTGCAATTTTTGAGCTAGAGATGCCCCTAATGTTTCTGTACTTAACATCACGAATCTGAACTTGGGAGTCACCCTGTAGATTAAAAAGGATAACCACCAACATGATAAATCAAATTTTATATAACATATATTTGACATAACCAAAAACCTATGTGGAAAACGTAAGCACACGTGCATAAGCATAACGATATTTGAACGAGAGTTAGGTACCTTTTCACAGTTGTGAGATGGGCAATATTGTTGATCAATAATGATGGGGTTGTTGACATTATCCATGATGATGTCTTCAAAGGTAAGATTGAAAACATTGCTTGTATAAGACCTAGCCCATGTTTTGACCCTCAATCCATTTTGAGTTCCAATGGAAGTGCAATTAGTCACCATTAATCCACTAACATCTTCTTCATTAGGTCCCCCTCCAAGGCTTCCAACACTGATTCCATGACTTGGGCCACACATTACGTTCCTAATGTTTATGTTTTTAGAACCAGGACTCATTGATACACAATCATCTCCGGTGGCTATTGTTGAATCCAAGATTTGAATATTACTTGATGAACCAATATGTATTCCATCAGTATTGGGGCTAGCTTTGGGTGCTATAATATGAATTTGATCAAATTTCATATATTTGCATGCAAAAACGTTCATGTGGGAATTCTTGCTATTGATTGAAGTTAGTTGAGTAATCCTTGAATTGGTGACGAAATCAAATCTCAACGACTGAAAAGCATAAGGAAAACACACAATGTGAATAATATGCATTTAAAACAGAATTACAATTTAAAAGTGTTCAAATTAAATTTTGTGGTTAATTTGACTTATATTTTTAAAAATGGGAATTTTTTAAATAATTTTATTAGTCGTAAATAAAAAATGAACCCAGTAAGTTAATAAATCAAATATATACCTAAAAATAAATATACTAAATAAGTCAACTTCTAAACATATTATGAGAAAGAAAGTATAATTTTATTGAAGAGGAAAGAAATGTTTTTTTTTTTTAATTTATTTTTAGGGAACATAATCTAAGTACAAGGAAAAAAAAAAGCAGATTATAAAATTTTGAAATTATTTGACCTATACAAAAGTCTATTAGATAGAAGCATATTAAAAAAGAACACTAAGAATGACTCATGACAAATGGTCCAGGCACATAATCATGGGCTACTCCATTTTTTGACCCAATTTAAGATGAATTTGTTGGAACAATAACTTACAAGGGAAGAGCTTTGCAATTTGGATCTTTACTGCAAGTATTGTCATCCCACGCAGAGGGACCTAACCCATCCAATTTTCCACCACCCCCGAGTACCAACCGTCTATGTATTGGAAGGTAATCCAATGGTTAACATTATCAGACAATTGAGAAGAAACCAGTTAAGAAGAAAGTATCGAAGAATAAGAAGCAAGCTGAGAAAGAACTAAAGCAAGAAGAAAAGAACTAAACGACATCTGCAAGCTACAAGAGTATTTAAGTTAGAAGCTAAACGACATGTAGTTCTTGTTTATAATTTTTATTCACTTTCATCTCACGTGCTATAACCGTCTCTCACACGTATTGTAACTGAATTACAAACGGGTTGGTTAGTTTGTTAGAGTTTGTTACTCTCTGTTTTGGGGTTTTAGGCACAGAGGTGTATATAACCTCACATAATGTACAGATTCATTTCTATCACAAAGATTAAGAGAAAGTTTCTCAATTCCTTTCTCCAATTCCCTCTTTGTGCATTCATAGAATTCTGTTATTCTTTTCTCTGTTTTGTTACATGGTATCAGAGCTTGAGTCTTCTCCAATGGCGTCAAATGCTCAAGACACTCAAACTGCTCCATCTTCCTCTTCTCAGCAAGAGCTGGCTCCAATGGAAGATCCACGGAGTCCATTCTTCTTGCATCATGGTGAAACACCAGGTGCAATTTTGGTTACTCAGCCATTAACTGAGAACAACTATCCTATGTGGTCGAGAGCAATGATAATGGCTTTGGATGCCAAAAGCAAGCTTGATCAATTCATAGAATCTCCAACACTCCTGTATTTTGAAGGTTTGAACTTTGAACTCTAGAGGTAATGCATGCAATATGTCTAGGTTTGTTATGGAAAGTGTAGAGACAAGAAACATGTCTTGAATGTAGCCTCATAATTAGCAATGTGTCAAAGGCTTGTTATAGTAGGTCCATACTCCATATAAGAACCCTAGGATTTTCATTGACTCTCCATTAATTTTTCATTCACATACCATTTGTGCATTGCTGCTTATCGGGAACCTTTTAAGTTTGAGACATATAGTTCTCACAAGAGGATGAACCTTAAGCCACTTCATTGAAAGACCGTAATCATCCATGGGGCTCTATTGTACACATGGTATTATAGTATTTGAGTGGGAGAAACGCTTGACATTGATGAGGTGGTCCTTCATATGTACTGAATAATTTATTTAGATTTTAGAGTCCTTTTAGGACATAACGCAAATTTACAACAAATTCATAATATCTCTAAATTAACTTGTTACCTCACACATGGGCTATTAATAAAATAGAAATCTGAATGTCAAATTATGCTGATCTCATGTGTGGTGATAATTTAAGAATATTGTAGCAAAATCATTGTGGAGTTGTGACTAGGGATGAAGCCAGAAATTGGAGTTAGTGGGGTGGCTCTAGTTATGTGCGGTAACTCCAGGCTCCTGCTTTGCTATTTAGATGTTGAGGGGTTTTTTTTTTTTTGGTCTTTGATGCGTGTGTTTGCTGCTAGGTAAGGACAAAATTATTTTGCTAAAATTTTTTTCAAGGGCCAGGTTGTTTGTTTTGGGTAAAATTTGTTGGTTGGACTTAATTTTTTTTAGTTTTGTTATTAGTAATTTTTGTTGTTACACTGATGTTTTTGGGCTTGTATATTTTTTTTTTAGATTTTAGATCTATAATTTTTTTTTATGACCTTTAAAAATAGAAAAATGTGAAGGATACAAACTTGATTTATAAATTAATGATGTGGTGAGTGTTATTGGTAAGTAAAAAAAATGATATAAGTGGTGAACTCAAACACAAACTAATAAGAATTTGCTATTTCAACACTTTGTAAAAATATTGTAGAAAAGTTTGTGACTATACTATTACCCTTGAAAGAATCAATGATATTGTTAGGGGCCAAAGTGTAATTTTATAAAATAAAATTGCTAAAATTAGTACCTATACATATACTAATATTTAAAAAAAAAAAAAAAAAAAAAAAAAAAAAAAAAAAAAAAAAACACAATTAGGGGGGCCATTGCCCCCAAAGCCCAAGCTTAGTTCCGCCCTTGGTTGTGACCCTAATTTTATTGTTAATTTTATCACATTTTTATCTAAGAAAATTCATTATTAAAAGCAGAGAAACCATAACAATCAAGTGGTATTGGTTGAAAACATGGGTTTAATATAAAATGCATTGTGTTTACCTAACACTCTTAAATTAGGTTATCACTTCACATATGAGCCATGAAAAAATAATAATAATAAATTGCAGATTGTAGTGAGCTCATGTGTGAGGTGGTAAGCTAATTTAGGAATATTGTTATAAAATTGCAATGACGCTTTGTTGTGTCTTGAACTTTATTGTTAATTTTATTCCATTTTTATCTATGAAAATTCATTATAAAAGTAGAGAAACCATAGTGTAAAAAGTATTGGGTGGAAGAGTCCTTGTTTTGAAGTTTTGTTGTTTATCTATTGTCTAGTTTTTTACTCAATAAAATTCTACTTATCATTTTATTAAAAAAAAGAAAAAAAAAAGAAAGGTTAGTAGGAGTGGAAAACATGGGTTCAATATCAATTTTTCATTGTGTTTACTTGATATTTTTATTAGCATCCATTTCTGAAGTTGGGTTTGGAAAAATGGTTTTTAATGTGATGAATGATGGTGCTGTTACAGATGGAAATGCTGATAACTGTAAGGTATGTTTTGCTTAATGGAATTATGATAACCATGAATCTTTTCTTGGAGGAGTAGCATTAAAGCCTTTTGAAAAAGCTACACAATTGTTTTATAATTTTTGTGTGTGTTTGTCTTTGTAGGTTTTTGAAAATGTATATAATAAAGCTTGTCAATCTGAAGGAAGGAACCTTGTATTAATCTCACGAGGAACATATATGTTGGGACCTATAGTGTTGAAAGCACCATGCTACCATGCAAGGGTCAAGTGGAATTTCAAATCATAGGGACCCTAAATGCTCTTACAGATAAAACATCTACAATTAATGTTTGTAACAAAACAGAGAAAAGAATAACAGAATTCTATGAATGCACAAAGAGGGAATTGGAGAAAGGAATTGAGAAACTTTCTCTTAATCTTTGTGATAGAAATGAATCTGTACATTATGTGAGGTTATATACACCTCTGTGCCTAAAACCCCAAAACAGAGAGTAACAAACTCTAACAAACTAACCAACCCGTTTGTAATTCAGTTACAATACGTGTGAGAGACGGTTATAGCACGTGAGATGAAAGTGAATAAAAATTATAAACAAGAACTACATGTCGTTTAGCTTCTAACTTAAAACTCTTGTAGCTTGCAGATGTCGTTTAGTTCTTTTCTTCTTGCTTTAGTTCTTTCTCAGCTTGCTTCTTATTCTTCGATACTTTCTTCTTAACTGGTTTCTTCTCAATTGTCTGATACTCCCCTCAAGATGAGATTCAGAACTATGTATGTTCAACACATTCATCTTGGAAATCAAGAACTTCAATTGTTGGCTGCATAAAGCTTTGGTAAACAGGTCTGCTACCTGTGTATGTGTTGGAGTGAAAAATAAACGAATCACCTTTTCTTGCACCTTGTCTCTAACCAAGTGACAATCTACCTCTATATGTTTTGTACGTTCGTGGAAGACAGGATTTTCACCAATGTGGATTGCTGCCTGATTATCACAGAAGAGCATTCCAGGCTGTGGATGATCAACTTTTAAATCTTTCAACAAAGCTAGCAACCAAGTCATTTCACAAACTGTTAAGGCCATTGCCCTATATTCGGCCTCAGCTGATGATCTAGAAACTATGGATTGTTTCTTAGACTTCCATGAGACCAATGACTCACCTAAGAAAACGCAAAAACCAGTGGTTGATCTTCTGGTATCTACACAAGAAGCCCAATCTGCATCCGTGTAGGCTTTCAAGTGTAGATCAGACTTTGATGACAGAAGAATGCCTTGACCAGGTGATCATTTGATGTACTGCAATATTTTGTGTGCTGCATCAAGATGTGGCTTTCTAGGCTTAGCCATGAACTGACTCAATTTATGCACAGAGTAAGTAATATCTGGTCTTGTGATTGTTAGGTAAAGTAACCTTCCAATTAATCTTCTATAGACCCCAGGATCATCCAATAAATCACCTTGGAATTTACTGAGTTTCAAGTTCTGCTCCATTGGTACCTTGCTAGGCTTGCATCCTTCCATACCAGCATCCTTAAAGACCCCTAATGCATATTTCCTTTGACATAATGAAATTCCCTTTTCTGATCTAGCAACTTCAAGACCTAAAAAATATTTCAAATTACCAAGGTCTTTTAACTTGAACTCAAGATTCAATGAGGTTTTGAGGTCTTCAACTGCTTGAACATTATTACTTGCAATGAGAATGTCATCAACATACACAAGCAATGCTATGAAAGTCTAATTAAACTTCTTGGTGAATAAAGAATAATCAGATTTTGATTGCTTGAAACCATATTTCAAAATGGTTGTAGAAAACTTTGAATACCACTGCCTTGATGCTTGTTTAAGACCATATAAAGACTTGTGAAGCTTGCAAACCAGATTCTCCCCCTTGCTGTGAAAACCAAGAGGCAACTGCATATACACTTCTTCATGGAGAGAGCCATTTAGAAAGGCATTGTTCACATCAAGTTGAACCAAATGCCAGCCTCTCACAGCAGAAATAGCAAGCAAAGTCTTGACAGTGGTGAGTTTAGCAACTGGAGAAAAAGTGTCAGTGAAATCCAAACCAGCTTGTTGAGTGAACCCCTTAGCTACAAGCCTAGCCTTGTATCTGTCCAAAGAACCATCAGAATTATACTTCACCCTATAAACCCATTTACACCCAATGGCCTTTTTGTGAGGAGGTAATGGTGTAAGAGTCCAGGTTTGATTTGCTTCCAAAGCAGCAATTTCAGATGTCATAGCAGCCTGCCAATTAGTATCCTTGACTGCCTCATGGTAATATGTAGGCTCAGGAATGGTAGAAATTAAGGAACAAAAATGGGCATAAGAGGTGGATAACTTTGAGGAAGTAAGATAAGTGGACAAAGGATAAGGTGTACCTGACTTGCTGGCAGGAAGAGAAGGAGTAAGAGTATTACTGACAACTGTGCTGCACTGAAAATCACTCAGGTAGGCAGGTGGTTTTGACACTCTAGAAGACTTCCTGAGATGAATAGATGGTGTATTTATGGAAGGAATGAGAGGTGAAGGTGGATNTAACAGATTTTTTGTTTGAATCGTGTCAGCAATCATGTCATGTAATTCACCCACTCCAATCGTCTTCCAGCAAGTAAGGTCCTGGATAAAACACAAATTTGACAGAAAAACTAGGCAACATGAAAGTGTCTTGGTTAATTTGCTGACAGAAATTAGGTTGAAATTAAAAGAGGGAACACACAGCACGTTCTCAAGTTTTAAGGTTGCAGTGACTTGAATTGTACCAATATGTGTAACATTGACTCTTTCACCATTTGGCAATTGAACAAAGGTTGATATAGAACTGGTTATATGTGTGAACAAAGATAAAGAATGGACTATGTGGTCTGTGGCTCCAGTATCAAGAATCCATACATCATTACCATGAGCAGCTTTATTGATAGGATTAATGGCAAAAACTGAGTGATGCATATCTAAGGAAGTAAAATCAGACCAAGCAGTACACATATTACCTAAAAGAGCAGAATTAGCTGAATGTAAGGCATCATTGGTACCACCAGATGTAGATGCATGTGAACTGAGCATTGAAATCAGTTGTTGACACTGCTCTGATGTGAAAGGGAATGAATTGACCTGTGGAGGGAATGAATTGATTTGTGGAGTCTGTGAAATATCAACATGTCCTTGATCACCTTCAACCAAGACTTGATTTGCCATGGCCACTTTGCTTCTCTGCTTGTAACCAGGTGGAAATCCCACTAGTTTGTAGCACTTCTCCATAATGTGGCCAAGCTTCCCACAGTGACTACACATAGGCCTCCCTTTTGTATTATTTCCTTTGACATATTTGTTGTTCCCTGGAGAATAATTTCCCTGATTGAATCCTTGATTTCTGACTGCCAGAGCAGTTGATTCAACTGAAGGAGCAACACTGAAACCTAAACATCTTTGCCTTTCTTCTTGAATCACTAAAGAGAATGCCTTATCAATAGAAGGACTGGGCTCCATCATGAGAATTTGTGTTCTAACTTGAGAATAAGAATCGTTCAAGCCATTCAAGAACTGCATAAGAGAATCTTGATGCTGAAGTGCTGTGATTTTGTCATTCACACCACAATTACACTTACCACATGAACAATATGGTAAAGGCCTGAAATTCAATAGTTGATCCCAAGCAGCTTGTAGATCAGTGAAGAATCCAGTGATCGTAGCAGCACCTTGCATCATAGTTGAAATTTGCTTCTGAAGTTGAGAGATTCTTGGTCCATTGGCTTGAGAGAATCGTTTCTTGAGAGTATGCCACACTTCAAATGCAGTGTCTCTGTAAATCACACTAGCAGTGAGATGAGGGGAAACGGAATTCAAGATCCATGAAGAGATCATTGAATTGCATTTTGACCAAGCTTTCTTCTCTAATGGTGTGACTGCCATTGAAGCATTGATAGAGCCATCAACAAACCCTTTTGATCTTTATAAATAAATATATAAATATATATATATATATATATATATTAACTACGACAGTATTTCAAACATATAAAGTTCATTTTATGATAATTTTTTTTTCTTAATTTTATCCTCAAGCCCAAGCATCAATTAGTTGTTAGTGTAGATGCGTGAAATTTGAACCCTATAACCATTATTTGTCAACTATTGACTTTACCAGTTAAACTAATTAGAACCTACAAGTTGGTCATTTGATTCAAGAATATTTGAGAATTAGAATATGCACATGCACCTCATATAATTGAATTTTAGAATTAAAATTTGGCATATTTTGACCAAACTTTATTGACAATAATTTCAGCATAACCATGAGAGAGATTATGATCAAATTATTTGAGACATTATGCTCCTTGTCTAAGACAACAACTAAAATGGTGTTTTATTTTATTTATTTATGTATTAATTATATTAATATTTATTTAATATATTTATATTATAATATATTTAATTTAAAATTTATTTTTCTTGCCTTTTGAGATGCAAAATTACTAATTAAATTTTTGTATTCAAATTATTTTAACATCTCTTTTTCAATCGATAATATAGTTAATCCACTTAATCTTTTTTGGGACATTGTCAATCTTAGATATAATTTTATTAATTTTAATTTTGAAAAACTTAGATATGATCTAAATTTTGTGTTGTATTTTGTTTATTACTAATAACAAATGTAGGGATGAAATGCTCGAATAAGAATATTGGGCTGTGAGCTGCACTTGAGAATGTTAAAGAGCTTGAGGACAGACCAGTATTAGTGAAGGCAAGTGGATTATTGGACCGAGGAAGAGGTCTGGTCATAACAAGCAGGTGATGTTATCCGAGGAGCCACCCTTCCTCGGCTAACAGAGTGGAAGTCTAAAGTCCGACCACCCATCAAGTACTGGGCAGTGGGCAACCATGCTTAGGAGGATAAGTTTCAGAGAGAAGTGAGTCAACGGTGAATGGAGAAATATCTGGGAAGAAAGCTATTACCATCACATTAAATGTTCTGCACCTAACCAATTGGCTACATTAATGTAGAGGTGATACTTGAACAGTAACTTCTAACCTTACAGCTACCCACAAAGACTTCAAGAAAGTGCTGATGGGACAAGTATCAAGGAGATTGACAATCTGATCTACACGTGGAATACTAAGATGAAAGAAAGGAAGGGAGTATAAAAGAAGAAGGATTCCATTACAGAAAGGGATTGGAAAAAAGGAAGAAAACCACTTTGTAACCAAGAACTTGAATATTTGTATAAGTCTAAGAGATCATATATATATATATATATAAGAACATACGATCCTTGGACTTGACCGAGGAGTGTTTTTCTCTTCAATTTGTTTGTCTTAGTTATTCCAGCACCAACTAACCTACTGTGATTTACATTTAACTCATTGATCGTTCCGTAACAGATCCTGAATGTTCAATATGTGTATAAAACAACCTTGAACGTTTAGACCCCAAATTACAAATTATCAATTCAAACTTATAGTCAAACAATTAATGTGCGGAATATGAACATAAGCCAAACACAAAATTGATAAACAATCTAAGCCAATTATAATCACATCCACAACATAAAATAAAAGGCAAAGATAAAGGAAGAGAAATGCAAACATAAGGACAACACGCGATGTGTTATCAAAGTGGAAACCGAAGCCCTCGGCGTAAAACCTCTCCGCCACCCTCCAAGTGGTCAATAATCCACTAGAAAATGTAGTTGGGATACATGAATAGCAACAGACCCTCCAAGCCTAATCTACCAAGGTACCTTAGCCCTCCAAGTTTCTTGCTCCAGTGAGGTTGCACCGAACCTTTTTCTTTTCTAGCTTATCGGATTCCGCTATAACCCATAGCATCAACCAATAACCATTGGTCCCTTCCTAACTGCTTCCTTTAGCACTAAAATACATTCTCACAGACGTCGGTGTGATGAGAAAAGGATTTGGTCAATAACCTCTCAAGGATGTATCAATAGAGAGGAAGAGAGTAGAGGAATTTGAAGAGTCTCTTAGTGAAGATTGGGGATGAGGCAATCTTTTTTTTCTCTAGGATTTTTCTCACAAAATTCTCTCTGGAAACTTTCTACATTTTGTGGGTATAAGGGTCTATATATAGTGGTGTGTGTTTGGAATATGAAGAGTCAGGTTTTCCCAAACAGGACTGGTTGGCGACTTGACCTTGTGACTGGTCTAAGTCGCAAGATAACGGCTTGGCCAGCCTGGGACTTTTGTCCTATAGTGCGACAGCTGGCGTGACCCTTCACCTCCCCGTATACTTCTCACGTGTGCAGCAGTTGGCAGCTTGCAAGCCGTGAGTCAATCGCGAGTCCTAGCCGTGAGTCAATCGCGAGTCCTAGCCGCGAGTCCCTGCTTCTTTGCACATTGTTGAGCAATTCTTCACACTCTCTTCACACACTACCCTTACATGAATCTCACCTAAATACAGGGTTACTAAGTACTAAATTACAAGCAAATTGGCACGAAATAAAGCCAACAAGATAGTTGATAAAATTCAACTTTACAGATCCACTCTCTTACAAATCTATTGTTGTGGGCATTTTAGGCCATTGTCCAAATCTTTTGGGCTGTGGACTAAATCATGTTCTTACAACAAATTTATCCATTGATCATTTTTTAGACTTAATTAATTTTTCATTTTTTAAGTTTTTTATATCCAGATGCATATTTTCTAGTAGGTGTTTCTAATCAAGCAATATTTACAAATAAAAGACACACCATCTATAATATATTTATAATAACTAGAATGAAAAGTAATATTCAAGTGTAGATTGTAGAGCAATAGAACCTGGTATTTATAATATAAAGTTCTATTAATTGCAGCCTCACTGGATAATATGTATCTAGCAATCTCATCCTACGTAAATAAAGACATATTCATTTTATTATTCAATGAATTAACACTGATAAAAATAATATATATTTATTCTAAATATCCATTAATGTGGTACTGGAATGTGCAAGAAAAGAAAAGTTGTGCTACAACGCGTGTGGTATTCTTCACTCGCATATGTATAATGTTTTATTATGTAACTTAGAGGTTAGCCATAACTCATTTTTAAAACATGTCTATTCCTAAGAATATTTTTTTTTTTTCTTATGATGAAAAGGAAACCAAACAATTGAGTGATGATTTAAAATGAATAACTATTCCATTCATAAATCTATTATTATGTTCTATACTTCTATGAGTAATGCTATAGACGTAACAATTTTCATAACAGTTGAATCGACAAGTTTGTACAAATTTTTATATGAGCCTACTATGAGCATTACTTTTTTACCAACTAATAATAACTTGTCATCTTAGTAACTTGTGTAATTTTTTGTCTCTCTAAACTTATACCGGTGTTCCATACGTGCACTTAATATCTTTTAACTTCTATGGGTCCATTCACAAAGCCACCAATATGTAGCGACAAAGCCCATTCTTTAACCATTTCTCGACCGAAAACCTTGAGTCATGATTTAATTGTCTATGATTGCAATCAAAGACTTATCTAGTTCCACACGAGACCGAGCTCTTGCTGGCTAATTTTGATAGCGACCAGTCCAGAAATATGGCTAGATTTGAGCTGTGTAATTTTTATTTTGTAGCCTGTATGAAAGCAACTTCCGACGAGAGTAAATGTGAATAAGGAGCTATAGAAAACTATGTGTGTATATATATGGAAGGGGCATGTGCTTACCAGCGACTTTCAGGGGAAGTACCATGGTCTTTTTGCTTCAAAGTGTATCATGAACTTGATTTTTTTTTTTTTTTTTTTTAATATGCTCTTTTCAAGTAACCAGATTTTGAGGGAATGAACCATTACCAAAAGCTCGGTTTTAATTTGCTTGCAAAATGACAAAGACTACTGACTACCAGCTCATTTTGTATAAGAAGCTTGATTTACAAACAATTAAACTAGAAATCTAGGGGCGAATAGGGCTTAGATTATGGCCGCATTCCAACATTTAATCAACCCTTTGGGTGTAAATTAAGGCATTTACATTTGGTACCTACTTTGCTTCTCTTTCTTTTTCTCCTTAATTTTGGCGTTTGTCTATAGTGACTGCAGTTTCTCATTCGCAAGTAACCAAGAACAAATATTTTCATTGGAAAAATTAATGGCTACTACAATGAATGTGCATATAAACCTAATTAGATAGGATATAAACGTAATGTTAAACTCAGCAAAAAAGAAAAATAAAAAAAAAGAGATACGAGTATTGTTGTAAAGCCCGATTTTAATGAACACCAAATAACCTTTAGTTATATGAGGCAAAAGCTTTATTTCACACTTTATTCATAGAATCCATTAGTAAACATACGCACATTATATCAACAACAAAAAAAGTACACATGCACTGAATCCCCAAAATACAATTTATTAATTTATCAAGTAATTAATTATATATAGTATTGAAAAGGGAATCAATTCTTCAATATTATGTAATAAAATGCCATAAAATACATTTTTTTCATTCTAATAGGAAGAAGACTCTTAAATTTCTCTAACAAACAAAATTATATGTAAGCTATTGATAATTAGTAATTGATATATTTACTCTTTTTTTTTTTTCTTTTTTTTCTTGTTGCTGATAATTGATTCATACTACTTAAGAACTCTTAATAACATTACATTTATAAGACTCTCTTGAGTATTGTAAATTGGAAAATAATTCACTGTAAGTATATTGTTTGAGCAACCACCAACATGTGGTATTTTATTGAATTATGAATAAAATCACGAACCTCATGCTCCAATTATTGGACCATCCTCTAATTATGCATAGTTACACAGTGCATATACGCAGAATTCTCCTTTTTTGCACCGATTGTTGCATTTCCCACAATGCCTCTTATCGTAAGTCACATCCACACACTCACCTCCGCAACATGTCTCGGTATACTTGCATTTCTTCTTGCATGCACCGCAGTTGTTCTTGTCAATGGACAAGTCTGTGCACTTGTTATTGCAACAGGTGGAGTTTTTGCCTCCTACAGTGTAGCATATTTCTTTGTCTTTGTGGCAATGGTCAGCTGCATTTGGGTTCTTCTCAGCAAGGAAGCGACTTAGTCTTTTGGAAGGCAATATTAGTTTCTTTTCCTTAAAGGGAAGCTCCTCTTTATGATAAATGTATGAAGTACTCTCGGTGTGTGGAAATGGTGGTTTTTCCTCCACTTCACCAATGCTCTTCATAGTCACTGTGATGGATAAAGCCATGGTTATGGCTATAATGATGATCACCTTCACAAGTTCCATGGTTGTGTGTGTGTGTGTGAGAGAGAGAGAGAGAGATAGTGGTTTTGGGCTTGAGAAGGTGGTCTTATTCTTTATGCTTTGTTTCTTGGAAGAGAGAGAGCTTTGGTAGCAAATGGGGGGTGGAAGACTTTGGGGTTTATAAACTTTATAGTAGGAATAAAAAGAGGGTTGACGCGGACAAAGTGGAAAAAATTGAGAGAAGCTCTTTGGGATGTGCTACACGAAGAGTATACTCGAATTATAGGCTAAGTCCTTAATAAAGTTCACTAATTTGGGCACTCCTAACTTTGATTTTTAGGTCCTTCTCTTAATAAAATGACTATCCTAGCCTTTAATTATATATATATATATATGACAAAATTTAGGTACAATATCTTAGGTGATGTTCTTTAGGTTCTCCACTTAAGATTGAACCATGTAGTTACTTAACTAAAGAATACATTTTTATCCCATGAGAAAAAATTCACATGGTAAAATCTTAAAACGAGGACCTAAGGAACAACACCTAAACACTATACCTAAGTCTTACTATATATATATATATAATTTAACCTAATGTTCACTTTAGAATAAGTGTTTCTTACCATAAAATTAAGATATCAATGAATTTCTTATATACATATATATGATATGATATGATTTAACGTAACGTTCACTTCAGAATAAGTGTTTCTTACCATCAAATTAAAATATCAATGAATTTCTTATTGATATAGTCAAGATTTAACCTAAATCCTTTCTATTGAACTAGCCGAAACTTACTTATGCTCTTCATTAAATAATGTTTCATTTCATCTAAATAAATGCATATGCATATTGACCTCCAGCTATATGAAAGTCAAAGGGTGATTATGACCTTTTAGCAATGAAGGGGTGCCCCATTGATTGAAATCCAATGTATGTCAAATGGTTGAACTGAAGAAACTTAGGCATGCTGTTAGGGGAAGCAAAGGGGGTCGGCCCTTGAAGGAAACTACAATTAAGCAATCACACCCTGAACATCCTACTACGTGACATGTTTACTTAGTTAAACAAAACTTGAGCTCAAAGGTAGGCATATGTTACTATGTACAAATAATCTCACTTTTTTTATTCAGCAAATAAGTCATGCAAGTAAACTAGCCCTGAAGAATTAATATTTTCACGTTCTTTGTGCATCAAGTATGAATACGATACCAACAACTCTATGATAGAATGCCACATGTCACCATATTATACGCAGAGTTTGACTCAATTTTTGATATATTTTATAAGCCCACGTTCTAAGCTTAATTTATGTTTTGGCGTGTACAATTTCGAGGATGTTGTGTTTTACAATCATGGAGGGTTCTTCCTTTCTTTTTTTTAATCTTTTACATTTACATATAAGAAAATTAAATGATATTTAGTCAAATTAGTTTTTACTCAGCGTGAACAAAGGTAAGGCAGAAATGATAACTGATAAGTGATAACCAAGCCTACCTCTACTTTAGAAAATGACGGAACAAGGTGAGGCAGCTCTTCCCAAATGGCTAAACCCTAAATCTACGTCTCCAGCTCACAATAGATTTGAACCATGGCAGTAATTATACATGCGGTCTAATTTTCAGATACAAAGAAATTGTTAAAGAACAAAATTTAGCTATAAAATTGATAGTAAGCTAAGGCGACAACATTTTTTTTTAGAGAAAAAGACTACAACCTTACTTCATAAAATAAAAATTACTATATATTTTGAAAATCTAACCGTTGAATTGTATGTTCTTTACGCTCTTGGTGCACATATCAAATTTTGTATCAATCAAACATTATTTACCATATAATCTATAAGCTTATATTTTATGTATAATTTTAAACTACAAAAACTTGCAATTTAAACAATTTATTGATGACATAGCTATTGATATTTAATTTTCTAGAAATTTTGCAAGCATAGAGGATATAAGAAAAAGATAATAGATTTGTCAAAATTCACCTCCAATAAAAAGATATTGTACAACCAATTTTGTAGCCTTAGGTTATAACCAATTTTGTAGCTAAATTTTATTTATAGTTAAAACAAAAACTGAGTCGTTTTTTTTTTTTTTTGGTTATCAATAAGGATTTGAGTTTAAATTAATATTACCTACATATAAAATTAAGGGACGGGCTCCTCTCCCATTTGTTATTCTCTAGTTCTCTCCCGTTTTAATGTGGATGAATGCCACATGGAAACAAAACAATCCAAAGGACAAAAAATAAGCAATGAAATTCTCCCTCTTCTTTCTCCACTCTTCTGTTACTTTCACTTGTTTTCTCTCTCTCTCTCTCTTTCTGCTCTTTTTCCTCTTTCTCTAAACAGACCAAACCTAAGCATCATAAGTATCAAAATGAAAGGGACAGAGGATGTGAGTTCTGTGCAACCCAAAGGAAAAAAAAAAAAAAGCCATGAAACAAATCTAATTTTTTATTTGATAATTTTTCATATGGAGCTAAGTCGGCACCAAGATCAGAGCTTGCTGGCTGGAGAAAATCGGTGCTTGAGGAGACCAAAAAGGAGTTAAAGATCTCTATTCTCTCAGGAGAAGCCAAGGAAATACTGCTGTGTAAGGTGGGTGTGAGATTACCATCCTCACCCTTATACCCAAACTTCCATTGGGAGGAACCCAATCTGACCACTCTTGCCAAGAATGATAAAATCCCAAGCACAGCACTCACATCCTTTGTTCTTTTTGTTTTGATGCCTCTGATAGTCTGATGTTTAGGTTTGGTCCATTTGAAAAGAGGGATAAAGAGAGAAAAGAGTTGAAGTGATGAAGAGAGAGCCGAAACAAGAAAGAGAATTCCGTGGCTTTTTTTTTTTTTTTTTTTTTCTTTTGGGTTGCATAGAACTCACATCCTCTGTCCCTTTCATTTTGATGCTTATGATGCTCAGGTTTGGTCTGTTTAGAGAAAGAGGAAAAAGAGCAGAAAGAGAGAGAGAGAGAAAACAAGTGAAAGTAACAGAAGAGTGGAGAAAGAAGAGAGAGAATTTCATTGCTTATTTTTTGTCCTTTGGATTGTTTTGTTTCCACTTGGCATTCATCCACGTTAAAACGGGAGAGAATTGGAGAATAACAAACGGGAGAGGAGCCTGTCCCTAAAATTAATTAATGTCTTGATTTGATGATGAGAGCAATAATTAAGAAATGGATGTTATAAATTCAAATCTTATCGTAAAAAAGAAAAAAAAAAAGAATTAGAAGTCCAAATAATACTAATATACCAAAGAAAAAACTAATAATGCAAATTTATTGTTCTTTGAATTTAATGTTTCATTATGCTTTATGGGAGTAATGGCCATTTTATATGTTTAATTGGTGATCTAAATTTGCATAAAATTATCATTTGTGTATCACATGAGGCATTGGCTTCAAATATGTTTGGAATTATCTTAGTCCAACACGTAATGTGACAATCAAAAAAATCATTTACATGTAGTGTAGGGTCACAATTTGTAGCTCAAATCCAAAAGATATGGGGAGCAGGCCCAATGAGTCTAGTACAATAAATTTGTAGAGAGTGGGTGAAAGAACTGAACTTTTAATGAATTTAACAACGGTTAATAGGAATTTAAAAGATGAATAAATAAGAAAGATATGTAAAGACTCAATGAACTGTTGTCCGAGGAGATGGGTTATAAGAGAAATCAATAGAACTGAATGCTAATACAGATTTGAATACTACAGTCGTTCTTTTCTCCTTTTTTTCCCGATCCCCCTCTCATGGGAGGTCTTTTACATTATATAGTTCCTTTCAGACTATCCTGATCGTACACTTATTAACCATCTAAACCTTCACTTGAGTGCATACCCTATCAGACATCTTCTTTAGCTCTTTCTGAATAGTGGTAGCTGAGATTATACTGTTCAGGAGTCCTCTCCACATAAATGCGGCTAGAAAAGTTGCTGCAGTACATTTAATGCGGTGGTAGCAGCTTTTCTTTCAGATATTTTTGAGCTCCTATCACCTTTGTACGTGCCTGAAGTTCATCCTTATCGTTAAAACTTCTTAGAAGATTACCTAAATTGCCCAAACACAGGTTTGACCGATATTCATCGTATCCGAGAAAGAGCTACTCCTCGGATTATATTCATCCATTATTTTCTTACGTGATTCTCAACTTTGGGGCCTTTCCCAGTCACTTACTCCTCCTCGGACATGTCCACGTCCTCGGATAAGGACCAATGCCCAATATGCAAATTTGGGCCCTTATCCCCACATGTAGTTTTAGTCACATGATTTTTTTAACAAATCATGTGGCTTGTTTAAATACTACATATGAATAATCATATAAATCACTACATAATAGGTTGAAAAAGATAGTTGTAAACATATTTAGAGTTAAACCTTGTCATTTTGACAAAATTTATTGAAGCTTGAATAAACTAAAAAGATTTATGTGTGTTTAGTCAACTTATTTGCTTAAATGTGAGATAAAAAAGTAATTTTAAACAATAAATTGTCTTATTATCTGGCCAAACACCTACATAATTTAGGGGACAATAATTTTAAGATACCAATTATCAAGGAAAAAAGTTTACCACCAAATTATGTTGGAGGAAAATTCTTCCAACCCACTACGAGGAAAAGACTATTTAAGTTTATTTTTAGTCATGTGAATATTTTAATGAATCATATAATTTATTTAAATAATACTCATAGATGGTCTTGTGAATCACACTGTAGGTAATTAATTTGAGGAGATCCCTCTTAATTAGTTTGGAGAAAAACCATTCTTATTTTAAATTCATAAATCATTAATACAGAAGTGCAAGCAAAACTTTTCATTGCTTGTGCATAATTTCCTAATTGGGTTTCTTTTTTGTGTGATAATTTGATAGTTATAATGGGAATGAGAGTTTTTTTTTTTTTTTTTTGTTTGTGCTTACAAGTTACAACGAGCGGAAGTGATGGAATTTGAAACTCAATTGTTCTCATGGAAAAAATCAGACAATGTCAATAGATTACAATACTCTTGACAAAATACAGACTTTGTAATAACAATGGGTGATGGGTTAATTTTGAGGTGGGATTTTATTTAAAGTTTCGGTTAGGTATTTTCAATATGGTTTTCATTTATTTCGATTTATAAGAAAGTTATTTTGATTAAGTATTAGGGAATGTGTCATTAAAGTAACACTTGGTATAGTCAAGGCTTAGCCAAGCGAGAGAGAGGGGGGGGGGGGGGGGGGAAGTGGGGACCTAGCAAAAACTCATTTAATATGGGAGCTAAGATTAGTTTGCCCTATCTTGGACTGGATTTATAGATTCTTTTGCCTCCTATCAAGTATAAATATAACATTTTATATAAAAAATTGGTTAAAATATTATTTTCATCCCTACAATTTCTACAAAGTTCATTTTCATCCCTAAAGGTTTGTACACATTCCAATTTATATCTCTCTTTTTGGATAATACACATTCCAGTTTATATCAATTCTTCTACTTCCGTTAACTTTTATCATACATGACCTAATGGAAAACTGAGGTGGTATTAATTTTCAAATAACTCACCACATTTTTCAATTGCCTTCAAGTAAGTAGTACTAGTACGAGGAAGAAGAATAACTCAGGAGCTCTATACAATCGTCATCTATTTTTTAAGTTTACTTCTTTTTTCCTTTTATTTTTATTTTTATTATAAGAATCACCTTTACTCATAATTTAAAAACAATTGATTATAATGAGATATCTAGAATTTGGTGTGTCAATATTAAGGGGGGGTGTTCAAATTATAAAAAGGTTTTGTCAGAAATCTTGTAACTCAACTAGTTGATACTTTTTCGTGTGTTCATGACATCAAGGTTTGAATTCTTTCTCCTCTTGCAACTACTGAATTATTAAAAAATAAATAAAAAATTATAGGAGTACATCGCAACTTAAGTAACAGTTTAGAATGGATATTGCAATTTACCCGTGTCTTAACTCAAATCACACCGTGTAAAGATAAGATAGATTGAGGTTCAGTCGTGTGAGTTCCTCATTGGATGAGGTATTAATTTATATATAATAGATAAAATAATTGGATTAGTGAAAGTATTTTTTTCCCAATTTCAAAAAAATAATTGAATCAACCAAGATAGGTAATTAATGTGGATGTTTGACAACTTTAATTAACTCGTAAGATTAAAAATAGAAAAAAAANTTTTCATCCCTAAAGGTTTGTACACATTCCAATTTATATCTCTCTTTTTGGATAATACACATTCCAGTTTATATCAATTCTTCTACTTCCGTTAACTTTTATCATACATGACCTAATGGAAAACTGAGGTGGTATTAATTTTCAAATAACTCACCACATTTTCAATTGCCTTCAAGTAAGTAGTACTAGTACGAGGAAGAAGAATAACTCAGGAGCTCTATACAATCGTCATCTATTTTTTAAGTTTACTTCTTTTTTCCTTTTATTTTTATTTTTATTATAAGAATCACCTTTACTCATAATTTAAAAACAATTGATTATAATGAGATATCTAGAATTTGGTGTGTCAATATTAAGGGGGGGTGTTCAAATTATAAAAAGGTTTTGTCAGAAATCTTGTAACTCAACTAGTTGATACTTTTTCGTGTGTTCATGACATCAAGGTTTGAATTCTTTCTCCTCTTGCAACTACTGAATTATTAAAAAATAAATAAAAAATTATAGGAGTACATCGCAACTTAAGTAACAGTTTAGAATGGATATTGCAATTTACCCGTGTCTTAACTCAAATCACACCGTGTAAAGATAAGATAGATTGAGGTTCAGTCGTGTGAGTTCCTCATTGGATGAGGTATTAATTTATATATAATAGATAAAATAATTGGATTAGTGAAAGTATTTTTTTCCCAATTTCAAAAAAATAATTGAATCAACCAAGATAGGTAATTAATGTGGATGTTTGACAACTTTAATTGCCTCGTAAGATTAAAATAAAAAAAAAAAAAAAAAAAAAGGCTACGAATAAATTATGATTGTCTAGTTTGTTGAGATTCAGCATAGTTATGTGGGATTTGTCTTCTCAAGATCATGAAAATCACATCAACTTATCAGCTATTCAATTGATTGTTTCTCAAAAAAAAAGAAAAAAGAAAAGAAAAGCTATTCAATTGATAAAGATCTCAGATCTGCACGCAAATTGTCCAAACAATTCTCATCTGCATCCAACGCTAGAAGGAGAATCTGTACTTCTCCAAGCGTAATAAGATCAAAAGTGGTGAAATGTGCACAAGAATTGACCTGAATATTCCTCTTATGTGAGACTGCAATTGTACTACATTCCATTCCAGTTTTCCCTGTACATTTGGCATTCCACTGAGGAATATAAAAATGGGATCTCATTATAGTCGTCAAATGCAAGCTATGGTCACCAATTGGAAGCCAAACTGGACCCATGGTCGTCATGATTGACTTAGTGTTTTCACCATCAGAGGAGGCACTTTTTGTTTATCAGGATTTTGATGTGTAGCTCGGAATAGCTGGTAGTTAACAGAGTGCAGTTCAGAATCATCGTGATGTATGTAGCAAAACGAAAAACTTGCTAGTAAGCAACTTAGGGTATTTGCTTTTTGATAATTATTATAAGCAACATATGGAAATAACTAATGCATTTTTATCGCTAAAAATATTTTTAATGTTAAACAAATTCTAACAAGAGGTTAATCGTTAAGTGTCTTATAGCTTAATTGACATTTTTTAGTGTTTTTAATAGAGATATTTAAGGTCTAAATCTCTCATTCTCAGGAAAGATTGTTCAAGTCTTCAGGAGGGAACTTCACACACACACACACACATATATATATATATATCATAAATTAGACTAAAGTAAAATTTCTATTTTGTGTATTAGAGAGAGAGAGAGAGAGAGAGAGAGAGAGAGAGAGAGAGAGAGAGAGAGAGGTATGTAATTATATCTAATTAATGTTGAAATTACAATTTTATGAGGTCCCCGCAACATGAAAAATATTAAAGCTTGAGAGCTAAGCAAATTATAAGAGAGAGCGAGGTAGGGTTTAAATTACATACATGAAGCATCAAAATGATGTCATTAGTCATTACCACTCGCCATCACTGGAATCCCAAAAAATATTAATGGTATGTTTGGATGACAGGATTTGGGTACATAGATTTTAGATTTAAGTAATTAAAATCAAAATACCTTGTTTAAATCATTTACAAAGAATCAATGATTTGAATTTGACAAATTTATCAAGTGTTTTTTCTAAAGAGAAAATATGGATTTCATTCAAGAAGAGAAATTGAAGAGGGAAAGTACAAGACAGCCAACAAATTCATAAATTAGGGAGGGTGTTGATGGTGTAGTTGTTGGAGCAATGGAGGGAACATTCCCTCTAGACCTGTGAGGTTCCAGTTGACCTTGTAAAAAGAGCAAGATTGTGAGCTGCTCTGTTATGTTCCCTTTTCAAGTGATGAAGTTTCCAATTGCAAAAGGAGTGGAGAGAGTGGAGGATCCCTTGAGGATGTGACCGAATTCTTGGTCAAGTATTTTAAACCTTAAAATCTTTGAATTTCAAATAACTTCTTAATTCATAAAATTTTAAAAATTCATATAATATACTTAAATATTTATGGATTTCAAATTAAATAATTTCAAATTTATCACTTTAAAATTGAAATTTAAATTCAAAAATCCAAACGTTTCTATATAAAGCTTACTAATTTTTAACAATGTAATAATAAATAAATAAATTTATGAGAATCAGAAAACTCGAATTCGCTTCCCGGGTTCATATTTCTTTATCACCTAAAACGTGAATTGAACACGCGTCTCCTTCTACTCACATACAGTATTGTTTCTTTTGTACTTCTTGCCAAAACCTCCTTTGGGATCTCCATCTTTCCCACTGAAAAAATCACAGGCTTTTCCATCCATGGAGTTCAGACCCCGCAATTACATTGCCGAACGACAATCCCACGCGCTCCCTCGCCTACGCGCCCAAAACCATCCTCTCGCTGCTCCGTCCTCACCTCTCCTTAGCCAGGTCCAACTCACTGTCTCTCAAATTTTCCGTTTCTTTTTCGTTGACCTTAAGCACTTGTTTGGATGCTAAGAAAATCTAGGGGAAAAAAAAAAAAAAAACCTGTTGCAACCGAAATTTTCAAATTTAGATTAATTCAGTCTCTGCGGCCAGTACGCCCAATTGGCTTAGTATTTTGGCGCCAGAGTCTGACCATTATTTCGTTTTCTCATGAATAAATTTCTCAGCAACCAAACAGAGCATACATTATTTTTCGTTAACTACAATTATATACGTGCTACTTAATGATACATAACAAAATTGATATTAAACCATGTAATATATATATATATATATTTTTTTTTTTTTTAAATTGGCTATGGCTAGGTGGTGAAATTGTTAAATCAAGAGTATGCAATTGCACCAAATAGGACATGGATGTGGTACTGTTTAATATGCATTCTATAGACTAAGCTATGAGTTTGGGGGTTACAGTAAGACTGCCTACTAATCACCGCTCTCAAACCCCGCAAAAGTGGGAGATGGGTACACAATCTTTTTAGACTAAGCTATGAGATGCATTGCAGTTGTGTTGGAATATTTGAGATATATGTATATATGTGCACTTGTGCCCACGCATGTGCGTGGGTGCCTATTTATGCATGCGCTCCCATGTTTATCTATGTGCGTGCATATGTGCTAAGAATACCTACCAATCATCTCTCCCGGACCCTGTAGAATTGGGAGCTAGATACAATCTTTTCGGACTAAGCAAAAAGATGCATTGCAATTGTGTTGGATATTTGAGATATATGTATATATGTGCACATGTGCCCACACATGCACGTAGGTGCCTATTTATGCATGCACTCACATGTTTGTTTGTGTGCATGTGTGTGTGCTAAGACTACCTACCAATCACCTGTCCCAAACCTTGTAGAAGTGGGAGCTGGATACAACCTTTTAAACTAAGCCATGAGATGCATTGCAGTTGTGTTGGAATATTTCAGATATGTACATAGCTGTACACATGCCCATACATGCGTGCAGGTGCCTATTTATGCATACGCTCACATGTTTGTGTGTGCTCATGTGTGCGTGCCTGTTTATGTTTGTATGTTGTGTTGGAATATGTGAGGTGTATGTATGTATGTATGTGTATTTATTTATGTATTGCATGCCTGTCTTTTCTGATCTTAAGGTGAATTTTGAGGTGTTACATCAATGCATCATCATGTTATAAATGTATTGATTTGTGGATTGAGTTTGGTCAACAAAGTGTAATTTTCTCTTGACAAAGTTCAATTATGTCTTATAATAGGTTGATGTTGTGGATCATGGAAACAATGACTTTTTCGACCCACTGAGGAGATCAGATAATAATGCGACAGTTTCTAAAGATGATTTTCAAGATCATGAAAATACTTCTAGTGAAACTTCTACTCAACTCCCGACAAAGGAATGGATGTCTTTCAAGAGATTCTTAATGCAGAGATTTCCTGTCTCCAAAATGGTTTCAATTTCTTCAGTAAGTATATGAATAATTTCCCTTGGAAATTTCAACTTCCTAGTTGATACTTATATGTCTTGTAGTTTTTGCTGAAGACCAAGGACATGTCAAGTGTTTTTAAGCCTAGCATACTTGTGTTTTGGTGGTGCACTGATGTCTACATCATCAATTTTAACTTTGTACAGTTTTCATTATAAAATATTGCTTGATTATGGTTTCTCTGATGAAAGTTACTCAATTTATTAAAAAAAAAAAAAGTTACTCAATTTATTACTGGCCAATTTAGGTTTCAGAACCATTAACGATACTGAGGTATATAAAGTTATAGTCACGTTTTACCTATAAAAATAAAGTTATAGTCACGTTTTGTTGCCAGAAGGGCTTTCTTTATTTATTTTTTAATCATTTGATGTTTTATGCTAGGATTTATAAAGACTACTATAGTGCTGAGGTAACGCATTACTAAATATTATTCTTTGGTTAAAGGAGTGCATTTAAATTTATTACCACTCATCAAAAGATTTGGATTATATTAAAATGGCTGTTCATAATGATGGTCCAGATGTTGGTTTCACCTTCTAGTCATTTCTAGCATACATTTAAATAGAATCCTGAAATGTTTGAAGCATTGTTGATGCATGGGAGACTACTTATAAAAAAAATTGTTGATGCATAGAGACAATGCACTTAGATGTTACTTTATTTTTTGTAGTTCCAAAAAGGCCAATGTTAAAGATTTTACCTGAATTCAAGTTTCCAGTCTTTGTTGGGCTGTAATGGTTCAGTTCATCTAGTTTTAATATTAATGAGTTGACCATCAATCATTATAATACTTTCTTTTATGGCTTCCTAGTTAAGCATGATCTTCCTAGCATTATTGAATCAAAATTTTTGGCAAGAATATGTTAGGAAAACTACAACTTGAAAATGTTGTGGTGAAGTAGGGAATACATATGGTTGTCAGTTGTCCTGAACAGTTTCATCACCTGCATTATAGGGTTGAGAAGGATATCTATATGGGTCAAGATCAAGTTACACTTGGTATAACTCTTTATTTCTGCTGCATCATTTAATAACTTTTTCTTGGACAAATATATTGAAAACTCATCATGGGTTACATGTTTTCTTTGTTCTTAATATGCATGCAAAATCTATATTACCAATCCATAAACTCATTTTATTATATAATATAAAAAAAAAATTGAAATGTAAATTTTTTTATAGATTAGATGGTTATTGATCTTTGATCATATTGATAGTTTGCAAGCATGGAGGGAGGATATAAGGAGACAATGTAGTCTAACAGTAGATTTGTAAAAAAAAAAAATGGTTATTAAATGGTGTAACATTAACAAAGGTTTTGGTAATTTAAATTTGGACCTATACCTCTGTGTGTGTGTGTGTGCATGTGTATAGTTATCAAATTTTGAAGTAGAGCTGCTGTTTTTTCTCTTCAAATTTTCTTCTTCTAAGACATAACATTTTCCCCCTTTTAAATTTATTTACAGATATCCAATGTGATAATGAAAGGTGCAAAGGGTATGGTGGCTTGCTCTCCTCTGTTTTTCTTTAGTTGATATTGTTAGAATTATAGTTAAATGATTAAATTTACCATTTCTAAACAACTTAACTTTTGGGGGAATTGGTAAATTATCATGGTATTAGAGCAGCAGGTCTTGACTTTGATCCCTATTTGCACTCTACCTCCTATTTAAAATGTTAAAACTTCCACGTTTTAGGCTCCACTTATTAAGGGGGAGTTTAGACTCACACGTGTGAGGGAAGCTTTAGAATTATGGTTGAAAGCTTAAATTCACTATTTCCAAGCAGCTTAAGCTTTTGGAACAAATAGTAATTTAAAATATATCAAGTTTTATCAATGGCAAGAATGCTTTGTTTATTTTAGTTGGAATTGCTTAAATTTCTGTCAGGAGCAACCATATTACTTTTAATTGCAGTTTTGTGATGATGCCAATTTGCAGCATATGATAAATCTTCAACAAGTATGCATCTAGAGGAACTAGAAGATCCAGAAAAATATGCTGAAGAGGGTGTCAAGGTCATCACTCGGCAAGAGTATGTCTCTCGATTGCATGAGCTCAAAGATGAAATTAATCGTTCTTGGCGTGCTAATGACCGTGTAACATCTTTAAAGTTATCTATAAAGGTGAGTTTAATATGATATGGTCAACTTTTTGTATATATAATTTTTTTTTATGCCTTTTTTGATTACTGGAAATTTGTGGGAATGATCAAGCATCTTTTTGTTATATATCTCTTGTTCTTTAATATATTTATTAAGAAATCTGTAGCAGTGGCATTTTATTTATTCACTAAGAAACAGTTGGTGAAGTTAATTTAGCCATGCTTCATTCTCACTTTGGCTGAATGTTTCCAATTAATTGGTATATGAACTTGATCTATGATGCCTCATATTGATTACTATTTGAGTGTGTGTGTGTTGTGGGTGTGTATTGAGCATATATTGGGTCAATCTAGTCTTTATATACAACTACAAGGAGTTTCAACAATGACTACTTTAGTCCATTTGGGTATAGCGCAAATGTAGTTAGCATTTTTGCTTGCGTTGTTACAAATGGCATCAAAGCCAACATGGTAACCTCATGTGGGCTTGAAGACATTCCACAACGTGGGGGAGATTGTGATGCCTCAATTTAAAATTGAGTTGGTTGAGTGTGTGTTGTGTGGATGTGTGTTGAGTCTTGCAATGGGCATATGCTGGGTCGATTTGGGCTTATAAACAACTACAAGGAGCCTCAAATATGATTAGACTTGTCCTACCCATTGTTACCTATTAAGTTAATATCTTTTTCCTTACATTACCAAAGGAGAGTGAAATAACAAATAAACGATATGTCATCAAGTGATATCACATTCCTTCTTTCTGCAGGTTGCTAGGCTTTTGATGGATACATCAATTTTACAATTTTATCCTACACTTTTTGTTCTTGCTATGGATATAATGGATATGCTTGGGGATATGGTATGGAAGCGAATCATGTGGAAAGCCGAATTTGCTGAAGATGGAACCAGACTCTGCTCCTTACCAGGTCTTTCATCATTTTCTGTCTCCCTCTCTCTTCTTTTTCTTTATAGTAATGCAATGGGATTTATGCATCTAAAGAATTGGAAATATTAAGGCAGGACATGCATAAATAGCATGGCTCAGTTGGAACAGAATTATGAGATCTGAACTGACGTGGCCATTGAAATATAAACCTGATGTTCTGCTTAGCCATTGTTTTCAGTCAGCTAATCTGACTGCTTATGATGAAAACTTGTTGGAATCTTTGTGAACCATCTAGAATTTGCATAGGTTGTGAAACTTAGTCTTTATGGTATTGGTTGGGTATGGACCTCACGTTTAAAGGGTTTGCCTGGGGCATCTTAAGCTCCAGCTATCTGGTGACAAAGTTGAGTCTTTTAAAAGCAGATTGTATTTGGTAAAGCACTCACATTCTTAGGGAGGTTCAGCATTAGGCTAAAAATTGCTCCTTATTACTTTAAAGTTTGAAGAGTCTCATGGTAATTATCATGGGCTCCACACATTACTAGGGCGGTTCAGGACCAGGAATTAGAGTTTGTGATCTTATATTTTTTACTATTTATGTTCCACTTTTATGTGTTGGGTTGGCGAGCATAGATTGTTATGGTCACATTCCAGAAATCATGGTTTTGAAGTTGGCCTTGAGGTCAAATAGAAGTGTCTTTCTTCCTTGGAAGGCATTTGGAAGGTCAAAGCTCTGTCAAGAGTAGCTTTCTTTACTTGGACTATTGCATTAGAGAAGATTTAATGACGGAGAATCTTAGAAAAACAAGGATTGTTGTGGTTGATTTGTGTTGCATGTGTAAGACTAGCAGGGAGACAGCATACCATCTTCTTATTTATTGTAATATAGCAAAGGTCCTTTGGTTTTTTATGCTCTGCTTATTCAGTAATATGTGGACTATACCTGGAACAGTAGTTGAATTATTGGCATGCTGGATACGACAGTTTGAAGGACTGTAGTGGCGAGATAGAAAAGGTTGTTCCTTTATATGTGTGGTGCATTCGGATTAAGTGGTAGCTACAAGGTTCTTTCATTTTTTCAAATTTGTTGGCGTTCATTGAACTCCTAAACTCAGGGGTCTCAGTGTCATTTCCATGTACATGTTGTACTATTAATTTCTAATAAAATCACTACTTCTTTGAAAAAACAATGATAAAGAAGAAAAAACAATTTTCTTCTCTAATCATTTTTTTCAGATGGAAGAAAATGGGTCAAGCTCAATGTGAGTGTCAATTTCTATGAGTTGAATCTAAATTCTTGATGGATTTCTAGGAGAAACATTCATTCTATTTTCTGGAGACTACTCTTTGAGTGTGAATGATTGATGTAAGAAGCCTTGAAGTGTTCTATGCATATCTGGGTAATCTTTGGTATAATAACATGTAATGATCTCTCTGTTCATTTCATTCATGCATGGTTTTAAGAATTTATTGCTGATATTTTCTCAAATCTTATTACTGTATGTTAACATGATTGAAGGGCATGGTAAACTGCCATGTTGTGAAGAATGAATGAATGAAGTAAGAGCCTGTTGGGTGGTGTTTTTTTGTACTGGTAGCATCTAGAACAGAGCAACAGATCTTCAAGGCCTTTGATAATTCAAACTTAGTTGTGGCTCTTCCTTTTCTGCCCTTCTTTGCTTTTTCCCCCTACTTGTTGCTGAATATTTTATTTAATCCTTCTTCAACAAGTTAGGTCTACGCAGCACAACATTGTTAGTTTTATTTTTTTGGTAGTGGGTTGATAGTTTTTCCTGATTTTTTTTTTATTATTATTTATGGCAGATAACTTTCAAGCAAGTGACATTTGCTCTGATGCCAAAGAAACTTGCAATAATTGGTTCTGCAAAATTGGTTCCATCCGGGAGCTTCTTCCACGCATGTGAAGTCCTCTTTTCTTAGTCTCTATATTTAGTATCCTTGTAGTATTGACTGTTGCTAGTCATGCCAAGTTGTAATCTCTTCTACTTCTCTTGCTCGTCATTTATTATGGTCTTTTTTTTTTTGCCTATGCTTTTCTCCCTTCCCCCTGGTTCCTATGTTTTGTTAAAGAAAGTGTTATGTTTGTTTCTAGTTGGCAATTTATTTCAATCACTAAGGGGGTGTTTGGATTATTTTTTTTCATCACTCAATTTCCGTTATTCGTCACTCATCACTCAATTTCCGTCACTCGTCACTCGTCACTCATCACTCATCACTCTAAAATACCATGTTTGTTTGGCACCATCACTCAATATTTTCACACTATTTGTGGGCCCCATACCTGTCACCCGGTGCAGTTTTTTTTTTTTTTTTTTTTTTTCTTCAGTACCCAAACTCACCGAACCAANTATATGAATTGCCACAAAATAGTCACAGGATAGCAATTGCTGGGGAGAATCAGCATGGGCTTGAAATTATTTACCATATGGACGAAATGAGAAATCAACCGTGCTGGCTGGTTATCATCATCTTTCGTATTCAAAAAATCACCATCATCATGTAGATTTTGTGAAATTTCAAACAGCAGCTGTATGGATGTTGGATCACTTATAGAACCGTTCCTGCTCAATGAAATAAACATAAACTATAACTGCTACCTGGAAATCAAATCAAATCTTCAAACATACCAAGAATTAGAAAGAAATCCAGGTCATAAAGTATAAGGAGCCAACTAGATATCTATATTTAGGTTCTCACTGGATTTTATCTACCAGATACTAAATACAAATACATCAAATCATGAAACTTGAAGGATTGGTAGTTGATGTTTCCAGATATATGAACCTGGACTCTCCTGTACATTTCCTGTGTACTGAAGTATCTCTTTTTTGCAATATAAGTTTAATTTATGAAAGAAAAAAAATTCCAGATATGAACTAATAATAAACCTACCCTGAGGATGACATTCCATGTTTAAGTTAAGACATCTATATGTATACAATATTGAAACCCAAAAAAAGAGAGATTCCAACACTACCAGGTTTTTGAAACCCAAATTCTGTCACATAACATTTGTTCAGATTGTTCTGTAAATCAGTGCCTCACATGTTCTAAAAGTTACTTTATGACCTAAAATCATTCAATCACATTGTGTCATTAATCCTTCTTTTATTTATTTATTTTTTAAGGTAAAGAGCTTCATTGAAAAAAATACAAAACCAAAGCACATAGGCAGTGTACTGTGGAACCATCAAAATGTCTAAACTAAATTGCAAGGAAAGTACAAGAATCAAGCAAATCATGCAACAAATTAAAAAATAAAAATAAAATGAATCAATCTCTCATTCCCTTCAAACGGATCATGGTCCAAATTACCACACTTTTGTGTCTATTGAACTTGCTCAACCAGCTAGCTAAAAGCTCCACAACCCCCATGGCATAAACCAATGAACCCCAAATAGTGAAAACATCATAGTCCACATCTCTAGCTACAGGGCAGTGTAGGAGTAAATGAGCAATAGTCTTCCAATTCCTCTTACACATACAACTCAATTTCCATAGTAAGGACCATTAGTGTTACTTCAAGGCTGTCTTTGGCTGCATGGAAAATTTGGATGAGGAACTGGGTGGAATTTTACTGCTTTTTTTTTTTTTTTTTTTAAAAATCCCCATGAAGTTTGGCTCCAAATCCATCCATCCCAAGGAGTCGCCTGCTTTTCAACCTGAGTGCTTATGAAGACCTTTCTTACCTACCTACTGCTATCCACCTAGGGGTAAGACAGGTAGTGGCTGGTCCAGTAGGCAGGTGGAACCAATCCCAGTGAAGGGTAGCATAGGAAAGCCAGGCACATCAACATAAAGATCAGGCTTTAACTAGACAAAGCAGGGTATGAAAACATAGTTGTTGAATAATGTACCTTGTCGCCATGTTGAGGATATGCATATTGACAATGCTCCGTGAGCTCCCATACATTATATCTAAGATCTCCAGAAAATGGTTCTACAAAGTAGCATTTACAATTAATCACCCCATTTTTAGTTCACAAAAATGTAAAGTGTCTCAAACTACACAACATGAAACAAAAAAGGCAAATAAAATTACTATTCATTTACAATTTTATGAAATATCAACAACAACAACAAAGCCTTAGTTCCAAAATTTGGGGTTGGCTATAGATCCTCAACAGATTAGATTGGGTTAGTCACATGAATTCTTTTCCTCAAGAGATTAGATTCAAGACACCCACACACATGAAAAATAAATAAATAAATAAAAGCTACTATGAGAGTAAGAAGCATACCAAGGTGAATACATCCTCTACGACCTTGAAATGAGTAAGAAGCTTCACCAAGATGGATTGCAAGCTTGCCAATTCATCTTCAGTGACCACTTTATTGTATGCTCTCTTTGAAATACCTCCTAAAATGGTGTTCAGATGGTTATCCTGGCACAAATGAATAGATTCAGAGGATATACAAATGCTCACATCCACGATACTGCAAGCAAGCTTGATAACAGAACAACTGAAGTTGGAAGGATATCAAATAAAAAAATCAACATTGCAGAGAGAGCCCAAACAAGCTTCATCCTAGAAAACATAGCCTAACTATTCTTACTGCCTTGGACCCAAAGTTATACCTATGTCATAATAATTCCAACAAAAAAGCCGTAGAACTTAGCAAAGTAGAATACTGAGGTTATTCAAATTAGTCACTATTGTACCAAAAAGGGAAGAGTGCCTAACTCTCTCTCTCTCTCTCTCTCTCTCTCTCTCTCGATAAGCAATAAATTTCATTAAATAGCACAAAAGGGGCACAGCCTTACTACCTTAGTACTTGGGAATCTGGATGCATATAAGATCAAAAAAGAGAGTAGAATTATCCTTTCATAAATTTAACTTCTTTACAGTTAACTAGTATTAAAACAAGAGAAAGAATAATTAAAAACGACATGGAAAGTTACAACAATGGCATTTGATTTTACTTTTTTAACTTGTGCTGGGACTTAGTTGCATTTAAAGAATTATATACAACTAAGTTGCATTTAAAGAATTAATTACTTTAGATTGTGCTGGGACTCAGTTGCAATTAAAGAGCGTGTTAATTTTACATAGAATTAAGAATTAAGTTCAGTTTACTTCAACTGAACAAGACTGCCAGTGCTGCAATAGCATTGAGGGGAAAAAATAATAAAGAAGGAAAGAAAAACTCATAATGAGTCAAAGCACCAAACAAATGTTCTACTTAAGACTGTTGCATGTAGGAAAGAGTTGTGATAATTTAATGCCACATCAAACAAAGATAGTCTCAAAAAGTGTCACAATAAATACAGTTATTCATAGAACTGAATTGAAAAACAGAACCAAAGGCCACCCAAACTTACCATCTGATTTTGAAGAACAATATCCACATAAGCATCCACAACCTTCAGGTACTCATCAAGGCTATTCCTTTCACTCATAACCTGATATTGTATTTATCATTTAAACACAGAGACTCATTCATAAAACAAAGATAAATAAAATATTCCAAAACAACATAGCATTGGGAATTTTAGGACCTATAATGTATTTAAATAGCTACAACATCAACCATTACTATTAAATATTATTTCTTCCCTACCATAAATGCCAATAAATAATTGTGTAATCTAAAAAATAGTGAAATTTACATTTCAAAAGGTTACATAAAACGTGACTCATTGATAGAATGAACACACATACCACTCCAAAAAAAAACAATAATGAGTTGAAGAGAAAGAACCCAAACCTAAGATTACTCTTAACATACCAAAGTAGGGTTTTATATAAGAAAACTAACTATGTTACAAAAACTCATAGAATGTAAAAAGTAAATTAAAAAAAAAATTAAAAAAAAAAATGTTGAAATCAAGCAAATAGGCGTAGATTACTCTACAGACCTGAGTAACTTTATCAACCACAGCATGGACAATGTCCCTTCGAGATTTCCTTTCAGAAAGCCTGAATCCAAGTAACCTGTAATTCAAACACTACTCCCACCACAAAATAAATGAATAAATAAACTGCATATCAAATATCAGGATAAATAAATTAATTAATTAACGGCCAAAGTAAAGGAGGTGCCACTTCTTATGCAAAGAGTCATTAGCATAAGAACAACACCTGGTCAAAGGAATAATCATTGCTGCATTCAATGGTATGAAGGATCTCCACAGCACTTGAAGTAACAACTTCAGCAGGAAGTTCCTTAAGTAGATGATGCAGAACAATTGAGAGGCAAGAGAAACTCCCAAACAACTCCACTTGATTCATTCCTAGCCCAAACTCCACAAGCACATTACCTACTTGCCTCTTGCAAAACATACAGTACAAATGTCATCAAATAAGATATTGCAGAAAGCAACTAGTTCATGTCAGAGAACCTACTATTAAGGTTAAGATAACTTCATTAGCGCACTCTTAGATTTCTGGATAGATGTAATGGAAGAAATGGCTTCAGAAGAATCAAAATAAGAATTTTGAAAACAATTCTTATAAATCAATATTTTCACTCTTGCATTTTAGTAGTTCAGAAAAAACATATTAACAGTGATATGTAGAACCCTACCATATGCTAGGGTTTGAGACAGGAAGTATGAGTATCACATGAAACTCCACATATACCTGAGAAGCATCCTTAAATATGCATTTCATAATATACTCAATGGTTGGCTCCATCAGAGTGACAAGCAATCTTCTGTTGTTTGTAATATTTCCTTGTGTTGTTTCCTTGGCTGATATGATCCGCATCACTAGAATCTTGATGTCGTTAACACATTTAACTAGGTATCCTGTCAAATTATTGTCAGACATGCAAGTGTAGATAAGAATTGAAAGAAAAGGGGGAGCAGGGGGGTGGGGGGGGGGGGAGGACATATGAATAGCCTGCTACACATGATCCGCAAAGGAACATGTCTCAACAGGATTATCAATTACTAAATGTAGAACACAGCACAAAAATCCAGGTCAAGTCACAGGATTTGGGCACACCTTCAGATTAGCAGGATTCCAATTAATAATTTTTTACACCTGTCTAAATTGCCTCTATAAAGGTGGAAATCATCTTGGGTTGCACTGGTGCAGCATTTTCTTTAATGAAGTTACACACACTAAAAATAGGGCAATCAGAGAAGTCCAATATTCAGTGAAAATAAGAAAAGAATATGTAGTTAGGGAATTATTATATGAATTTCACCAAGAACTGCAGAAAATATTTTCAGAGGGCATAATTTCCATTCAACCATTAACCAATAAGGATCTTTTCCTAAATGGATATTCTGAGTTAAAAAGTAGTAAGATAAATTTAAAGCTGTATAGCCACCAAAGCAAGTATCAGTTTCAATTCTAGCAATAACTAGATTCAACTCAGTCTTAATTTGGGTTTTTAATCCACTGTCAGCACATTGCCCAGCCAAATGTCAACAGAATCTAGGATATATGAACCTGGACCACACTGGGCCAAACCCACTCCATGTTATGCCTAATCCATGGCACATGCTAATAATGTTTGCATACTTGAGCAGGAATGCAACTAATGGGACAGCACGTCATTGGTCAGTTATGCATGCATTTTCTGTATGCATGAAGAATACAAATGTGTACCTATATCACATGAGGGCAACTTCTGGGCACAGTGGGCCATATACAGACGACAGTAGGCAGATGCCAATGGATCTGCTAACCCTCTTGTCATCATAACCAAACGCTGGACACTGTCTTCAGGTTTGTCAACCAGGAAACGCCAGCAAGGCAATAAAGCCAGCTCTAAATAACTGAAGTCCAACATCAATCAAACAACCAATTAAAGAAAGCAAAATCTCAAAGAAAGAGAAATTGAGGAGAAAAGCCAAAATAAATTCTAAAAAGCATTTGTATGAAAAATACAACGAGGCAGATATAGAGAGAAATTCTGCCAAATAACTTTGGAAGTCTATTGGAACAATCACATATCAAGAAATTGGGTCCAGTGTGTGCTGCTCCTGTATGCATATGGGTTATTTTCATGATTATTAGGGGGTGTTTGGATTTTTGATTTCCATAACTCAATTCTCAGTTTCCATAACTCATAACTCAAAAATGGTGGGACCCATAACAAAAGGGTTGTTTGGCAAACGATAACTCTGTTTCCATAACTCTGTTTCTATCACTCAATTTTCTGATTTTTGAGTTATGAGTTATGGAAACTGAAAACACATTTTGGCTGTTTTCAGTTTTCATAACTCATAACTCAATGGCAATATTGTAATTAAACACACATAGGGGATCCACAAATAGTGCTCAGCCGCACCTTTTGACCACTTTTGACTTTGTTTTTTTTCTTTCTTCTCCTGGGTTGGCTGTGCGGTTCTTTTTTTTTTTTTCACTGGTTCGGTCTTCATGTTCTGGGTTTTTTTTTTTTTTTTTTTTTTTTCACTAGGTTCGGTGAGTTTGGGTACTGAAGAAAAAAAAAAACCATCATTCAAAAAGAAAAGAAAAGAAAAGAAATTCTTACTCATCCTCTATATGCCATCCAGAGAGATTGGCAACTTCTGTCAAGGCTACTCTCCAAGTCTTCACATCATCAATCTTATCTTTGAATCGATTTTCATGTTTTGCAAAAGCTTCCGCGAAAGACCCTCTCTGATACCTGACATCACTAGGATCCACATAGTGGAACACAGGAAGGACTGTCAGCTTCTTCTTGTCCATGTACTCAACAATCTTTGCTAGTTCGATCAAACACCAACTCGACGAAGCATATTGTTTGGATAGAACGACAACAGCAATTTTCGATTCATCTATTGCTCTCAGGAGCCCTGAGTTAATCTTTGTTCCTTGCTCGAGCCTCTCATCGTCCCTATATGTGAATATCCCTTCTTGCTTCAACCTATAGTATAGATGGTTTGTGAAATTGTTGCGGGTGTCGATGCCTCTGAAACTGAGAAACACGTCGAATTCGTATTTGCATCCAGGGGTAGAAGGAGGAGGAATAGATGACGAGGAGGAGGAGGAGGCGTTTTTTATGGCCAGAAAAGCCATCGGAAATATGCCAGAGATATGTATTAAAAATATATTAAACTAGTTCTTTGAAGAATTTAACACAAAAAAGAAAATGTAAATTGAAGAAGAAGAAGAAAGCAAATTTGAGCTGGATTTTAATTTGAAGAAGTGGAAAAGAAAAAAGGAGATGGATATACGGGCTTGAAAAAGTGAGTTCACAGATTTTTTATGAAATTGCAGGGAAGACTGAAGATCTCAAAAAATTTCTTTTGAAATAACGCTGGATTCATGAATCAGTTACAATAAAAAGTGTCTTTATAATTAAGAAGGAACTGGGACGGGCTCTTGAGTTGAGTCTTTGGAAGTGACAGAATGATTGAGACTTGAGAGGAACAGGCATTAAATTAAGGGTTTCAAGGAAATTTTTATCGTTAGTGAAAACCTATCAAAAATTTTAACCGCTTTTTTAATTATTGATGAAAATTTTTCTAAAATGAGTCGTTAATATATGTATGTTGTGATGACATATATTAATCGGACCTTTATAGTACAACATTAGTACAAATTTCTTGTATTTTAACTTAAGAAATTTTTATTTTATATGCTCAATTTTCAAAACACCAAATTATCTTTTTTTTCACAATATTTCATTAAAATATCAATTTTTCTTAACTTTTCAAAATTTTTTTTTTATCTTCCTTCGCACACAACAATTATCATTCAATATTTTCCTAAAGAATAAATAACTAAATGAAAAATAAATGGTGTCCACGTAAATTTACACAATTATTAAAGAAAACTTGTAAATTTACACAATTATATATGGACTGATGTGGGTCATTTTTAGGCAAAATTATGTAAATTTTACACTTTTTTTATTATACACTGATTGATGTCAATGCTCTAACCATCCTAACAATGAAATAAGAAATAGACGTGGTAAAAAGTTGGGTCAAGTTCAGTCTAGGTAAAAACAAATGTCATTATAAGAGAGTTAGAAATGGGTCGGGTCAATCGGGTTGCGGAGCGGGTCAGAACAACCCATATTTTTTCAAATGAAATTTTTTTTTTTTTTTCTTTGACCAGGTGTTGTTCTTATGCTAATGACTCTTTGCATAAGAAGTGGCACCTCCTTTACTTTGGCCGTTAATTAATTAATTTATTTATCCTGATATTTGATATGCAGTTTATTTATTCATTTATTTTGTGGTGGGAGTAGTGTTTGAATTACAGGTTACTTGGATTCAGGCTTTCTGAAAGGAAATCTCGAAGGGACATTGTCCATGCTGTGGTTGATAAAGTTACTCAGGTCTGTAGAGTAATCTACGCCTATTTGCTTGATTTCAACATTTTTTTTTTTAATTTTTTTTTTAATTTACTTTTTACATTCTATGAGTTTTTGTAACATAGTTAGTTTTCTTATATAAAACCCTACTTTGGTATGTTAAGAGTAATCTTAGGTTTGGGTTCTTTCTCTTCAACTCATTATTGTTTTTTTTTGGAGTGGTATGTGTGTTCATTCTATCAATGAGTCACGTTTTATGTAACCTTTTGAAATGTAAATTTCACTATTTTTTAGATTACACAATTATTTATTGGCATTTATGGTAGGGAAGAAATAATATTTAATAGTAATGGTTGATGTTGTAGCTATTTAAATACATTATAGGTCCTAAAATTCCCAATGCTATGTTGTTTTGGAATATTTTATTTATCTTTGTTTTATGAATGAGTCTCTGTGTTTAAATGATAAATACAATATCAGGTTATGAGTGAAAGGAATAGCCTTGATGAGTACCTGAAGGTTGTGGATGCTTATGTGGATATTGTTCTTCAAAATCAGATGGTAAGTTTGGGTGGCCTTTGGTTCTGTTTTTCAATTCAGTTCTATGAATAACTGTATTTATTGTGACACTTTTTGAGACTATCTTTGTTTGATGTGGCATTAAATTATCACAACTCTTTCCTACATGCAACAGTCTTAAGTAGAACATTTGTTTGGTGCTTTGACTCATTATGAGTTTTTCTTTCCTTCTTTATTATTTTTTCCCCTCAATGCTATTGCAGCACTGGCAGTCTTGTTCAGTTGAAGTAAACTGAACTTAATTCTTAATTCTATGTAAAATTAACACGCTCTTTAATTGCAACTGAGTCCCAGCACAATCTAAAGTAATTAATTCTTTAAATGCAACTTAGTTGTATATAATTCTTTAAATGCAACTAAGTCCCAGCACAAGTTAAAAAAGTAAAATCAAATGCCATTGTTGTAACTTTCCATGTCGTTTTTAATTATTCTTTCTCTTGTTTTAATACTAGTTAACTGTAAAGAAGTTAAATTTATGAAAGGATAATTCTACTCTCTTTTTTGATCTTATATGCATCCAGATTCCCAAGTACTAAGGTAGTAAGGCTGTGCCCCTTTTGTGCTATTTAATGAAATTTATTGCTTATCGAGAGAGAGAGAGAGAGAGAGAGAGAGAGAGAGTTAGGCACTCTTCCCTTTTTGGTACAATAGTGACTAATTTGAATAACCTCAGTATTCTACTTTGCTAAGTTCTACGGCTTTTTTGTTGGAATTATTATGACATAGGTATAACTTTGGGTCCAAGGCAGTAAGAATAGTTAGGCTATGTTTTCTAGGATGAAGCTTGTTTGGGCTCTCTCTGCAATGTTGATTTTTTTATTTGATATCCTTCCAACTTCAGTTGTTCTGTTATCAAGCTTGCTTGCAGTATCGTGGATGTGAGCATTTGTATATCCTCTGAATCTATTCATTTGTGCCAGGATAACCATCTGAACACCATTTTAGGAGGTATTTCAAAGAGAGCATACAATAAAGTGGTCACTGAAGATGAATTGGCAAGCTTGCAATCCATCTTGGTGAAGCTTCTTACTCATTTCAAGGTCGTAGAGGATGTATTCACCTTGGTATGCTTCTTACTCTCATAGTAGCTTTTATTTATTTATTTATTTTTCATGTGTGTGGGTGTCTTGAATCTAATCTCTTGAGGAAAAGAATTCATGTGACTAACCCAATCTAATCTGTTGAGGATCTATAGCCAACCCCAAATTTTGGAACTAAGGCTTTGTTGTTGTTGTTGATATTTCATAAATTGTAAATGAATAGTAATTTTATTTGCCTTTTTTGTTTCATGTTGTGTAGTTTGAGACACTTTACATTTTTGTGAACTAAAAATGGGGTGATTAATTGTAAATGCTACTTTGTAGAACCATTTTCTGGAGATCTTAGATATAATGTATGGGAGCTCACGGAGCATTGTCAATATGCATATCCTCAACATGGCGACAAGGTACATTATTCAACAACTATGTTTTCATACCCTGCTTTGTCTAGTTAAAGCCTGATCTTTATGTTGATGTGCCTGGCTTTCCTATGCTACCCTTCACTGGGATTGGTTCCACCTGCCTACTGGACCAGCCACTACCTGTCTTACCCCTAGGTGGATAGCAGTAGGTAGGTAAGAAAGGTCTTCATAAGCACTCAGGTTGAAAAGCAGGCGACTCCTTGGGATGGATGGATTTGGAGCCAAACTTCATGGGGATTTTTAAAAAAAAAAAAAAAAAAAAGCAGTAAAATTCCACCCAGTTCCTCATCCAAATTTTTCCATGCAGCCAAAGACAGCCTTGAAGTAACACTAATGGTCCTTACTATGGAAATTGAGTTGTATGTGTAAGAGGAATTGGAAGACTATTGCTCATTTACTCCTACACTGCCCTGTAGCTAGAGATGTGGACTATGATGTTTTCACTATTTGGGGTTCATTGGTTTATGCCATGGGGGTTGTGGAGCTTTTAGCTAGCTGGTTGAGCAAGTTCAATAGACACAAAAGTGTGGTAATTTGGACCATGATCCGTTTGAAGGGAATGAGAGATTGATTCATTTTATTTTTATTTTTTAATTTGTTGCATGATTTGCTTGATTCTTGTACTTTCCTTGCAATTTAGTTTAGACATTTTGATGGTTCCACAGTACACTGCCTATGTGCTTTGGTTTTGTATTTTTTTCAATGAAGCTCTTTACCTTAAAAAATAAATAAATAAAAGAAGGATTAATGACACAATGTGATTGAATGATTTTAGGTCATAAAGTAACTTTTAGAACATGTGAGGCACTGATTTACAGAACAATCTGAACCAAATGTTATGTGACAGAATTTGGGTTTCAAAAACCTGGTAGTGTTGGAATCTCTCTTTTTTTGGGTTTCAATATTGTATACATATAGATGTCTTAACTTAAACATGGAATGTCATCCTCAGGGTAGGTTTATTATTAGTTCATATCTGGAATTTTTTTTTCTTTCATAAATTAAACTTATATTGCAAAAAGAGATACTTCAGTACACAGGAAATGTACAGGAGAGTCCAGGTTCATATATCTGGAAACATCAACTACCAATCCTTCAAGTTTCATGATTTGATGTATTTGTATTTAGTATCTGGTAGATAAAATCCAGTGAGAACCTAAATATAGATATCTAGTTGGCTCCTTATACTTTATGACCTGGATTTCTTTCTAATTCTTGGTATGTTTGAAGATTTGATTTGATTTCCAGGTAGCAGTTATAGTTTATGTTTATTTCATTGAGCAGGAACGGTTCTATAAGTGATCCAACATCCATACAGCTGCTGTTTGAAATTTCACAAAATCTACATGATGATGGTGATTTTTTGAATACGAAAGATGATGATAACCAGCCAGCACGGTTGATTTCTCATTTCGTCCATATGGTAAATAATTTCAAGCCCATGCTGATTTGCCCCAGCAATTGCTATCCTGTGACTATTTTGTGGCAATTCATATAATTGGATTGACATACGTTGCTGCTCTTTATTTGTTAGGTTGACTATGGAACAGAGATGGAACGCCATTTAGCATTTTTAGTTGAATGTCGTGGAGCTTTTAGTAGCTTAAACGAACTTAAGGTATGAATTTTTTCTTTTCTTTTTCTGAAACATGGATGAGCACAGTATCTATTTTTAATCTTATGGTCTTTGATATTGTGATATTTGTTAAATATAAATTTTAAGAAAAAAATCTTATTTATGTATCTGCATTATGCTTTCTGATAACATGGCATTACTTGCTTCCCTTGTGAAGCTCATCTTCCTGAATTTTCATACATTATGCAGTTTTAATTTATAGGATTATACTCAGACACTGAATCTATAGATGAAGCCATCCAAACATTACGCAGTCCACTTGTTGTCTGGAAAATTATGTGTTTCAGAAAAGAAATAGCATCAACCCAGTTGAGGTAGAAGGATTCTTGAGGATATTCTGGTACTTAAAAACTTTCATGCCCATATTTTTAGGGCAAGTTAGAAGTTAGAAGTTAAAAAAGGGAAAAAGGATTGCTTTGTATAAATTCTTTTATGTAGATAATAAGATAACATAACCCAATAGCTCATGCTTTCATGTTCAAGAGAAGGGTTCAATGTATGCATGGGTTAAGACAAACTGGTTGCTACTTGCTACCTGTAAGGGTTGCAGGGGTACATGCTACACCCAGAGAATTTGGTCTTATTCATGTAGTAAAGTGAGGAGGTACAGCTTGGTTCTTTTGGGGCATCCAATCTTATTTATTAGGATAAAATGGCATGTAAGTATTGAATGTTTCTTAAGGCAAAATAAACCAACTTCAGAAAGAGCTATAATTTGCTTAGAAGAATAAGAAAAAGGGAAGGAAAAAAAATGAACTCATGTAGACGTAAGGTTTTTTTCCCCCAATATGTCTTGTTCAAATCCCTGTCTTAGCACCATTTCAGGTTTTGCATTCAAGAAGGAAACAGTTACTAGAATGTCCATTTAACATTTCACACTAATGATAAATGATCATATTTGTTTTCAATATGCTTACACTTGAAAAGTATTCAATGTTTCATAAGGAAAAATAAACCAACTTCAGAAAGAGCTATAGTTTGCTTAGAAGAATAAGAAAAAGGGAAGGAAAAAAAGAAAAAGAAAATGAACTCATGTAGACTTAAGGTTTTTTTCCCCCCAATATGGTTTGTTCAAATGCCTGTCTTAGCACCATTTGAGGTTTTGCATTCAAGAAGGAAACAGTTACTAGAATGTCCATTTAATACTTCATACTAATGATAAATGATCATATTTTCTTATCAAAAAAAAAAAAAAAAAAAAGAAGTAAATGATCATATTTGTTTTCAATATGCTCACACTGATTCAGCACTTCAATTTTCTGGCAGGAAACCCTTGTTCACTCCAGCAATTGTTTAGCGATTAAGGCTTTGAAAGATGCAAAAAAGCATCTTAGTTTTGTCAAATCTTGCATAGCATTTAGTGAAGTCACATTGCCTTCTATTTCAGCTTGGGTTAAACAGTTATATCTTTATCTTGAGACTGCTGAGGTAATTTTTATTCCTTTAACATCATTAAGTTATTGAAACTAATCTGAATATTGATACTTATTCACTTCAACGTTTCAGGTTGCCTTGTTATGTGGTTTAGTCTCTCATTCAGATGGACTGATAGATTCCGCAATCAACTGTTTGCTAAGTTTAGACTTGATGGATGGTTAGTTCATCTCTATTTTGTGAAGCTCTGTATAAGTAGATCTTCAACAGCATTTGTTGTGTGTGTGAAAACCAAGGATGACCTCCCTCCTTTAACGTAGGGCCTATAAGGCCATTCCACCCACCAACCCCCCTCGTTTCTTTCCTACTTTTTCCTTAACATCTAACAGAAACATTGCAATAAAAAATTAACGTTGTTTTGTGTGTGGGGGTCGAATGTAATGACCACAAATTTAGTGTATTAATCTATCTAAATGAATAGCAGATGTTGCACCTATTCTGGAAGGTCCTTGGCACTTTGGTAGCTGATTTTTCTTTCTCTTGCTCTAAGCAAGCTGAGAGTATATTTTTATACATATCAAGCTACATTAGCATTTAGCACATAGATAAAAACAAATATACAGAAATATGTGACATTGTAGTAAGTAGCATCACAAATATTTACACAAATATGTGTGAACATTAATTAACTATTGCTGGCTATTGAAATGAACAAAGCTCTGCAATGAGATATGGTTCTTGAATACATACCTATGTACATATTTATATGCATACATGTTCAAGTGTGTGTGTGAACATCTTTCAGGAATTATTTTTTTTCTGTTGCTTTATTGTTCCTGTTATTTTTGTTAATTTCTTTACTAGGAAGATGCACTATAGAGCTCAAAATTAGTACAAAAGATTACATGGAATCTCATTCTCAGACAAATAGTACCCATTGCCAATGTGTTTTATACATTTTTTCTTTAAAGATATCCTTTCTTAATCTTCCAACTTGCTAATTTTTTATGTGTTTTTGTTTGTTTACGATTGCTCATAAATTTTATATTTCTTTATTTACTGATGATGTAATGGTCATTTTGGTTGTAAATATATCAAAGATGAACGTTTCCAAATTAAATTCGTTGCTCAGTTGGATTAATTGCATCTGTAGGGTCCCGGACATCAATTGATGTTGAAGGCATACTCTCTGCAATTCAAAAGTTATGCAGCCACTTGGTTATGGTTCCAGGTGATTAATTCTTCTTTTTAATCCTCATCTTATATCCAAAATCTGTTTAGAATATGGATAAGTTTAGCTTAAGTTGCATGTTTATTTGAATGGTTCTCTTTTGGCCATTTTCTGATCTCTAAGACTAGATCTTATCTGAGAGTGGAATCTTTCTTAATTTTTAGTTTTCTACCAATGTTTGTGAAAATAAAAATTTCTTAAAAAAATGAAAAATGGAAACTCATTTTCAGATTATTAGCCAAATCTAATCTCATTTTGAATGATCAGAAACACTGATGAGCTTTTTTTTTTTTTTTTTTTCATGTAAAAGCTTTAGGTTTAGCATATTCTGCATAAGGTCCCTCACCTCCGTTTGCCACCCCAAGGGAAAAACAAATCCAAAGTAAATAAACTTTAAGGACTTTTACGTTGAGTGATAGAAGTGAAGATGATGACCTAGTTATAACTTGTTTCTGAAATAAACATCAAGAAAGAGTACCTGAATTTATAAAGTTGGTGATTCCTTATTGGCAGTTATGGATGGTATCAATTTGAACGACAAAAGTAAGTTAGGATGCTGAAAATGCAAGTGATTGTGTTATTCTAGTCCATCTAACTGAGTTTTGGTATATACCCTCTAAGATGATATATGAACACCTATCGAGGTAGCTCTATAAATTCAGATATATAGAAAGACAAACAATAAACTACATTGATGCACAGAGTCGTCATAATGCATTTGTTCCCTTTCAGTAATATTTTTGGCAAAAGTATTGATAGTTTGATACACAGAGTTCTCTTAATGCTACTTAAAAATTTTTTAAAAAAAAAGGGGGGGGGGTGGGGGGGGGGGGGTTTCTTGATGCTCCAAAGACAGGGCTTTCACTTAAGAAAGGGGTTTTCTAAAATGAGCTAAACAATCATATATTTGAGAAATTTTCTGTTGACGTGACGTTGTGTTACAATTAGCAATCTGTGTGTTTTCCAAGATCACAGTTTGAGATATCCTTCATACACTTTTTTTCCCTCACTTCATATGTTCCATCTGAAGGTAATTCTGAGCAAGGAGTCACCTACTTCCCAAATAACATACTATCTCTTGTTAATTCCAGATCTTGGTAAGCCTTCCATTGCATATTATGTCAACAACATTGCTCCATTTTCTCTTCTTTTCTTTTCCGTCTCTTTGTTATGGTCGTAGGTCTTAGTTTGATAGTTGAAAATGTCACTGCAGGATGACACCAAGAATGAGGACAAGAGTTTTTTGTGCAATTCTTACATTGACAGCTACACTATCTCAAAGTAAGCTCCCATACCATGCAGATCATGGAGAGGTATATCTACACTCTTCTTTTTAAATGTGTTAATTTTACAATTTGAGAAATCCAAACTTTCAGACTTTTAAAACATGGTCAGAATACTGAAAATATGGGTCAAAAGTTTTGAAATGTGTGGATTTGAATTTCCTTATTATCAAAATGGAAGAAGATCTCATCTTCATAGTTTTTGCTTATGTTGGTGTCATCTTTTGTAAATATATTAGTTTCATTAAGCTTCGCAGGGATTTGCTTACTGACATGATATAGACTCTCACCAATGGCCTTTAGGCCTAATGGCTCTTCAATTCAGCATAAGTTTGGAGAGGTGAGCGAGGTTGTGGGTGCAAATCCCACCTGGTGCATTAATTAATTACCAAACCAAAAGAAAAAAAAAAAAAAAAAAAGGACGAACACACATTGGCAAAGATAGTTTTCTATTATTAAGTTTTGCCTTCATTGACATCATTTAATTTGAAAAAAAAAAAAAAAATAGTATTGACGGTTTAAAAAAGAGCCAAAAAAAGATAAACAAATATTTGTTAAATTAAAAACGATTAAGGATTTGATTTTGTTTTATTCCATAAGGCCACAGTTGGGCTTTGTGGAGCCTAATTGTGTTTGATCCAGATTATGACCCGACCCAATATAAAAGTGCTACGGTTTATGGGATTTTTTCTAGAGGCTTAGTCCATGGAACAAAGGTTTGGGCCAGCCCAAGCCGGAGTGCTCATGGACAAGCCTCCTTGGGGCCTCTAGGAAAAAAAATTTGGCCCGTTTTTAGCTAATTGGTGAATCCTATGTGCAGGATAGAAAAACTATTGTTTGGAAATTAGGATTTGGTATGTTGTTGTGAGAGAGAAAACTATATTGCTGCATCTTATATTTTTTCCCAGTGAATAGTGAAATCCTTGTAACTCAATAGACGTAAGCAAATTGTTGAACCACATAAATATTGTCTCTTGTGATTGTTTGCTTTGACGCATATTTTTTTTCTCTATTTTGCATCTCACAGATCTGGAAATTTCGTGTATATTCCCTACAGCTACTACTTAATATGCATATACAATTTAAATTTAGCTGACTCATACATGAATTTTTAATTTTGCTCCTTGTCAAATAACATGTAGTCCATGAAGAGTATTTGGAATTTGCATGAACGGGGTGAAGTAACCATTGTAAAGAAAAAGCCTAGTTGTGCTGTTATATCTCATGTCTCCTAATAGATTATTTCTTTTTCCTCCCAGATTCCTGGAAATGACCTATTATTTTTTGGTGATTCATCTTACTTACGTGAACTTGTGTCCTTTGCTGAGTATGTTCTTCAGAACCTGGTTGATACTGTTCAGCAAGAGCCTTCACAGGTAACTATGCCTTTCACTATATTATTGTATAAATTGACAATTTTAGATTTTACTGATGTATGATGCTGAATAAGGCGGCTCGTGGAAGCATGGCACTTGAAGCTTGCAATTGCATTGCATCGTCTTTCATGGTAAGCTCCTCTGTCATCTTTTTGACTAGCTATCAATTTTAGTAGATCAATCGTCAAGACTCAAAAGGAATGGTACATGACAAAGCAAGTGATCTGGGAGTAGGTTTCCCATGATGGTTCTTAGGCAGGCTTGTCCAGAGGCAATCCACTTTCAAGCAATTAAATAAACATGGAAAAATGTTGGTTTCCTTTCTTATGAATCTGATAAACCTTGGTTGCTCTGCTTGTCCTGCAATACTCTCTCCCACAGCTTTGCCGTGCTGTACTGTGCATTGCCCTGCAATGTGTACTTTTTTATTATTTTTTATTTTTGTTCGTTTTTCTTCCTCATGGCTCTCTCTCTCTCTCTCTCTCTCTCTCTCTCTCTGTGTGGCAGTTAAGCAATGAAATATCCCAAGTCTGCTCCAAACTCATAGAGACTGCCAGGTTATGTTTGAGCGCCAGTGACAAATATCTGCAGTCAACCATTACACTTTTAGACATAAACTTGCTGACGCCCATGGTGTCACCATCCATTACTGTCTGAATGATAGATAAAGGTATTATGATTTGTTAAATTGGAAGTCCACCTTGGAAATGTTCATTCTAATTCATAATAATTCTTTGATTGTGACAGTACTCAGTCTTTTCACAGCGTATAAAGTTTGTAAGAAAATGTATATTTTGTTCATAGAAGATATATGTCTTCATGGAAGATGGGGGATCAACACAATTGTAGATGCTATTGGATTTAATAATGATCTGGGCTCTTGGAAGAAGCAGAGACAGTTCTTTGGGAGTTTTGAAGCCTTGCAAAGGAAATTAGCTAGATTTTATAGTTTAGATGAGTATAGTATTCGTTTTCGTTGTACAGGAGATACTAACTGGGCATGGTTCTCTTATTTCCATCTAACTACTTTTACATGATATTTCACAAATAATTGAACATTTGAACATAGCTACAATCATTTATCTTTTTATCTTTTTTTTTTTTTTTTTTTTTTTTTGGTGTCTGTTACAGATATGTCAAATAGAAAAATGGTGTGTTAAATAGATTAAGTGTCATAGTAAGTGATCAACTAAAGTAAAAACTTATTCAAAACTTACAGATATGTCAAATAGAAAAATGGTGTGTTAAATAGATTGCTTTAAGTGTCATAGTAAGTGACCAATTAAAGGTAAAAAGTAATTTAAAATGACCATCTCAACAACTTATTAGTGGGAATAGAATTTCCACCTCATAAGCTTTGATAGCATTTCTCTTTTTATTTGGTTTTCTTTTTCTTCTCTTTTTATTTTGTTTTTCCTCCACTTTCATTTTCTCCCTCCACCAAGTTCCCCAGCCAGGTCTTTCTCCTTATTCACCATCTCTTCATCTTCCTTCATGAGAATGATAAGTTTTCCCAATCCCATTTGCACACATGACTATTTATGCAATATAAGCTAATGATTTGACACAATTAATTAATGCACAAAGTTTGTTGATGACACTTTTTTCAAATCTATAGCCATATCAAAACATTAATTTCAAAAGAAAGCCAAAGTCCAAACCCGACAAAGCCCATATATACTTTTTTAAAGGAAACATTTTTGGGAACTATGTATTTTTATTTTTATGTGAGATAGAAATCTTACTTTAATCTAATCTAAATATTAAATCTAAATGTATATGTGTTAAATTCTCTCTTAAAGACTTGAATTTTACCCCTTATTTTTCACCTAACAAGAACTTCATACTTGTAAAATGATCATCATGTTAAGAATGTGCGACAATGAAAATTATGTTAACACGTGGGGCAGTGAAAATTATGTATTGAAAGGTAAAAGATCATTTTTGTCATTTATCTTGGATTTAATAGAAAACTTTGCAAATGGGCTTGGGATATTTGCATAGTCTACCAAACACATGTATAGTCCATTGTCATAAAAGCCGAACACATTGAGAGGACTTGTTGTGTTTGCTGAATTCTTTAACACCCATTGCTAACTTGTTTTTTACCAATTTGTTTTACTATTTAGTTTATTTTTAGTATTATTCATGAGTTTTATTATATTTTTTGATATTATTTATAAGACACACTGTACTATTCAATTAACATTTTTCTTATTTACAATATTTTTAATAATAAATTTTTAATTTCAATAAAATAAATAGATTCAAAACATACCTCAGTCCCTAAAAAATTCAGACCTGAGACTCTTCATGATTTCTTGCATTTAGCAAGTCTAGGAGTAGGAGGCATCATTCTCTTTGGGGAAACGCGCCAAACCAAGACAGATTAATTGAATTGCCTTAATCATTTCCAAAATCATTGCCACCTGCAAAACTCACTGCCGAAAGTCCAATCAAGTTGCCACCTGTGAAAAACTTACAAAATCAGTTGAAAAATCACATCTTAAGACTTAGGCCGTTAGGTACGGTACATTAAGCAATACTTTCCAGTTTTTAAGCAATATTATATGTATTTTTATATATTTTTTTCCTATATATATTTCTAAAAAATACAAACAATATTATTAGAACAACGTTACCAAATAGCCTCAACCATCCTAAACAAAGTTTCTTTTTAAACTTTTTGTATATCTTTATATTAAATATAAATTTTGTTTTAGATTGATAATCCAACGTTAAAAAAAAAAAAAAATCAATTGTGATATCATTAAACAAATGTTAAAATTTCAAGTTTTTATAATTTAATATTGTGTATAAAAAATAAGTTTATTAATCAAATAGTAAATCACATTTTCTTTGAACGAAATTTAATATGTACGATAAGAACATAAAAAATATGAAATTCAATAGTTTAATTTTCAAAATATACATAATATATATATATAAATAAAGAAGCTTGAAGAGTTTGCCATATTTTGCGCTAAAATACAAAAAACGTCTGCAAGCTAGGCATAGGGGAGGGACTAAAAAAATCTTGTGACCAACAGAGCAAAAGCCAACATTCCTGTTCAAAACAACTTACACATTTAATGTCACTTAGAAAAGTCCGATACCAATTATCTCAAATTTAATAGCTTACTCGGAGGCGATGGGATGGAGCTAATCAAACAATGGCAAACTGTATAAGACCAAAACAACCTCAAAATCTTGATCGATTTTAAACCTATCACCATCTGATGTTGATTTTCATAATTTTACAAATTTTAACAGGTGCAGAAAGTTACCCTACCCTTAAATGAACTAATTAGATGGGGATAGACCAACCATATTGCCTCAAAAGACATAAAACCGTAATAACAACTCTTTATGAAATCCCACTTCTCTAAGCTTGTATTTTGCTACTACTAGCTGATCATCAAAGTGGTCCTCTTGAAAAAGAAGGTATTGGAAATTTGGAGGTACCTCTCAAAATTTATTTATTTTTTTAGCTGAATCTCACAAAAGTTTTTAACTCCTCATTAGTTATTACATAGTTTTTGTCAATCCAATACATTCAGTAGAAACTAAAACGAATTTTCTATATTTGGAAGCACAAATAGGAAGTCCTCTTTCTCCCTCACCACATCAGTTTACTCACTTTCATGATTAGAAATTACTTTGTTGGAAATCCCCTCTTCCTTCTATTGCAAGTTCACTCATCAAGTGTGACTTCAAGGTGCACTGTTAGCCTTCTTCACTCTTTGCATTAAAGTGAGTAGCAAACTCGATTCCTTGACTTGAACCCAAATTTGAAAGCCAAGCCAATTAAAGCTCAACACATGGTAACACAATAAGTAAATTACAATAATGACCCTTTCAAAGTTGAATGCCAAGTGAATTTCAAACGTGACATGTCACTAGATTTTGTTAGTGAAATGGCTAGGACAAGCACAAAATTAAAATGAAAAAAAAAAAAAAAATCAAGAACAATTAAATTTCTAAGGACTAAAATGAAACAGTAATAAAGAACAAAAAGAGATATCTTGGGGACAGCAAAATGTATTTGTATTAATCGCTATATTAACCAAGTATTCTGCCGTAGTAAACGTCTTTGGTAGCGGTCAGTAATTAAAGTCGCCTTTACAAACTAAAAGTCGCGTTATTACAACAATTATAACGTTGTGAATCTTGTGATTAAAGAAAAAAAAAAAAAAAAAAAGAGAAAATAAACACGTATATATATCATATCCCACCCGCAACGCAATTCGCAGAAAACACTTTTCTTTTTTCCAATTCGAATCCAACCCTCTCTTCTTCTTCTCTCTCTCTCTCTCCGTGGCTTTGGCTACACAATATCTGATCCAATCGGAGGGTCGAGAACAGAGCAGAATGGATCTGGAGGTTGTTGGGCGCCACGCGCTGCTCTTCGACGACGACGCCACCGCCGCCTTTATCAACACCAGCGACGCCCTCGTCGAGTGGAACTCGCTCTCCATCGACCGCTACGACGTGCGCCACCTCCTCTCCAGTCCTCCGCCGCCGCGTAAGCTCCGCCGTCACCACCGCTCCGAAGATCCTTCGCTCGACTCCGAGCTAGATCGCGAGCGTTACCTCGATTTACCGACGCCGTCCGATGAAGATCAAGAACAAGGTAAAACAATTACCGCATGATTTTGCTTTTAATTATTATTTATTTATTTGGTTTTTTTTTTTTTTTTTGTCGAAAATGAAGTAGATGATGGAAATGAAATTCGTTGGATTGGATGAAATTAGATTGTTCATAATAACCTTACTCCAATGGTTCTTTAGGCTTCGGTGGATCAAGGTTTTAGGTTTTATTTTATTTTATTTATTTTTTAAAATATTATTTTAGGGATTAAATTTGTGTTATTGTGGTGACGACATGGTTATGTATTGCCTTTTTTAGGATAAGATCCTCTCATTTGATCCGAGATAGTCTAGGGACACTAGTGTTGTGCCACAAATTTTGTTGTAACTCAAACTCTGACATGGTAGACAGTAAGTAATGGAGAAAAAAATAGAGAAAAAGTGGCCGAATCCACTTGAAAGTGATTGTTCACCATTCATAGCCGACCACTTTAGTAAATTGTGGCAAAAAGTTGTGGTTGTAGAAGAATTGTATAAACCTTCCAATTCCCTCCAATTTTAATTCAGACGCGCGGCACATGACATTTATTTGATTTTTATGGTTTACATAGGCATTTTAAATGCCACTTGTCTTACACTTGTTTTAGTGTTAGTTGTACACGTTCTACGCTTAATTAGTGGAATGATAGAGTTGCAAATGTTTTTTTTTTTTTTTTTTTTTAAAAAAAGG
>NW_027069608.1:205862-394611 GCF_002906115.3 Quercus suber
CCCCCCCCCCCCCCCCTCCCCCCCCCCAAAAAAAAAAAAAAGAAACCGAGTTAACATTGCACCACTAACAATCATATCCAGGTGATTAAAATCCGAGGTCTGTCAATTCCTTCACTTCTATAACTTTTACATCTCCTTTTTCCTTGATCAAAGCATAATATTTTTTACAACATGGAACCTCCAACCCCACCTTTGGTGGCAGTGGCACTGAAGTAAACCTAGGATACAGGCAACCAACCTTAAGCCACCTATATCAAGTAAGTGATGACTCAAACACTAGACCTCAAACTTGGTACACCAAGGCTTCACCATTAGAGCAGCCCTCACAGAAATTCAACCCTATTTCAATCAATCAAGTCCCTAAAACGGGGGGGGGTTGGGGGGATGAATTTAGCTGGGAAATTCAGAATGTACTCTGTAATGCTTGTTTGATTATTGTTGAACATTTCGGTGTCGCCATTCTAAGGTTCCAAGAGGAAAGGTCAATCAAGTACCAATGAGTTCCTGTTTAAATGATACTTCCTCCTTCCATTAGAATTTTATAGGTATTCAAAATCCTCTGTGTGTGTGTCTCTGTGTGTGTGTGTGTGTGAGACTTACCAGTTAAAAAAGAAGAAGGGAAAGGCTGAGTGGCTGGTTGTTATGTACTGTTGCCTCATGGGTGGGGCTTATACACTAACCTTCATAAGTTAATTTTTTTTGTTATTTTATATTACTTAGACTTTTTGCCACTGGGCATAATGCCCCATCTTATATATATTATATATGTTCTTGGGTTGAATATAATGTTTTGGTGAAGTGAGAGTTCCTTTGGAGGGGAAACATTTTTGTAGTGCTCTTTCTTGTCAACTGCAATTTTGCTTAGTGATGGGGCCAAGAGCCTTGTAGATCAACTGACACCTCATGGTGTTTCCAATGGAGACATCTAGGTTTCAAATGCTCCCACCCCCATTGAAGCTATAAAATTTTGTTGAGTGATGGGTTTAGCTGCTTGTTTGCATTGACATTATAATTTTTAGCAACACACACTTCCCCATTTGCAGGATGCGGTATAGTTTGCAACAGTTTCAATCTCAGAGAGACTACTTAGAGTATTCTTGCCTCAGTGTGTCGTTTTTTAGGTTCTTGTCTTTGCCTTCTCCCACTGATGTATTTATGACAACCTTATGGGCACAAAAGTCTATTTGAGATTTGATTTTAATTTTTTTTTGTTTCCAGATTTACAAGATGGTACCAAACCAGTAGTTGCTGGCGGCTATAATGCTGTTGCCTTTTCATATGGGAACACTGATGAAGCAATCGAGCAAAAGAATAATGATGCTGAGTCTGGTTTTCGTCCTCCCTTCCAAGTACCGGAGAGCTTACTTCAAAACCTAGTAAGTAACCTGCCCCTGTATATACCATTCACCTTTTATTTTCTTAGTATTATCTGAATATTGTTGTGTTTTCTTTTTTTGGATAATTGAACAGTCTGGCCAAATGATAATTGACTAAGGTGCATATGTTATTCTAAGGCTTACCATGTCTAAGTTTCAGATGCTCGGAGCAGGGATGGACTTCTTGTGAGTTGTGACCCAAGGTTGCCATCACGGGCACCTTGTTTCCTTTTGATGTCATGACAAATGGGCCGTGCAGGTGGGATTAGGATGATAGAAAATTGTTACTCTGTCAGGAATCTTTAGTACTCGACAGCAAGTTGGATGAGGCATATCTACATGGAGTTCTGTTTCTTGCTCGTTATGGTTATCCATATATATACATATAGATATATATCAGATTTAATGCACTAATCTTGGGCTATAAGAATTATATTTTTTTGGACACTTTGCTATGCAAAATTCACATATTGAAAACGAAACTTTTTATTTGTTTTGTCTGTGTTTCCAGCCACCAACAGAGAAGATTCATCAGATCATTGCAAGAACTGCTATGTTTGTTAGCAAACATGGTGGTCAGTCAGAAATTGTTTTGAGGGTCAAACAGGGGGACAACCCTACATTTGGGTTCTTGATGCCAGATCATCATCTCCATGCCTACTTTCGGTTTCTTGTTGATCACCAAGAACTTCTCAAGCCTGACAGTGGGGACAAATCTCTAGTAGAAAAGAATAACGCTGGTCTCGATCAGGCTGGTAGTGCTTTGTCTATCCTTGGTTCTGTATATGGGTCTGGAGAGGATGAGGATGGTGCAACTGAGGAAATTCCTGAATATAAAAGAAATGAATTAGAGGAAGCCGTCAATGCTGGTAATGTTACTGTTTCTCATGGATCAGTGCAGGCAGTCTCTTCTGTAAATGTAGCTGGGAAAGATGTGGCGATTGCCAAGGGTTCAGTTATGAGTTTGAAAGAAAAAGCTCCTATAATAAAACGGAATCGTTCCATCAGTACAGTTATGGTTGGAACTAGAAGTGGGGTCAGAAAAGAAGCTGATGCCTTGGGCTCACTTTGCACTGCTGGGGACAAATCACAGGCTTCTTTGCTTAGCACGCCCAAGGTTGAACAACCTATTGTGGAGCCTCCATCTGATTTAAAGAGAGTGGTTGACAAGATAGTCGAGTTCATCCTGAAAAACGGTAAACAATTTGAAGCTGTTCTTGTGGAACAGGATCAAAAACATGGAAGATTTCCGTTCCTTCTGTCATCCAATCAATATCACCCTTATTATTTAAAAGCTCTTGAGAAAGCTAAAGAGGTACAGTTATCTGTTCCTTGTGCTCTACTAATCTTAGGCTGTTTCCATGAATCCATGAGATTCTTGTTGCTAAAATGAAGTTTATGGGTTGCCATTTGCAAGAATATAGAAAAGGAGGAATGTGGTATAAGCATAATTTGTACAACTGCTGCTTGATAAATATGTTTTTTCTGTCTATTTGGTGCCAAAATTTGGTTTCATGTCAAACTGCGTCTATAAATCATATTATTATGTTGCCTTTTAATGTTTTTCAGTGTGCATTGAGCGTACCATGTAAGCACTTTTGATTAATGAGTGAATATGTTTGGCACCAACTTATTTGGCTTTTTGTTGAAAGTTGGTTAAAGTGTGGTTATACCTAGAAAAAGTGAGGCTTTCAAAAGCTGTACATAAGCAAATAAGCTTAAAAGCTAAATGGAAAATCCAGTGACAAAATGATACATCTTAATAGTTGAGGAGAGCACCTATATTTAATTCTATCTTTTTTTAATTTGACTTCAAATGCCAATATCATTGTCCTAAAGTTTTTTGGTTTGTTGTAATGGCCAATGACCTGCTCAAATGGAATCTCTTCCCCTTGTGAGAGCAAGGTGGATTGGTAGAGCGTGAGGTCATGGATTCAGGAGCCACTACATCCTTATGTAATTATAAACAAAAAAGTTATGAAGTTTTTGTAACCTTGATGTTGTTTATCATATTGAATTTTGTTGTACTTATCTCAATGTATTTTGTTTTGTTGGAGACATGTTATGTACTGAACAAATTCCATGGGTTCTTCTTTGACCTCAAATTTAGTTGACCTATAAAATTCATGAAAATCAAATCAAAATGGGTTTTAGTCTGTTGTTTTTGATAAATATTTTCGAGTTAGAAGCTCTCAGCTACCATGATATATCTGTCTGTTTTTGCTAACTGATATCTTTTGTCGGTCCTTTCTTTACAGTTGAAATTACCTGGCAAGGGCTCTGATTCAATGGGGCATCAGGTGGAGAAGAAAACTGCTGTACCAAAAGAAGGTGATACTCTGTCCAGAGGATCTTCTGATCTTGATATACCATATAGTTATGACAGGAAAGAGAAGTTTAAGATGTTTATTGGCAAATCAAAGAAGGATGGGCAGGATCCTCCTTCCAAAGCCACTGAGCCACAAATTGGAATAAGTATGGATGCAGCTTCTGCTGCTGCAATTCTTCAGGCTGCCACAAGGGGCATTAAGAATCCTAGTTTAGAAAATTTTCCTAAGACATCATTAAATGGTATTGGTCGAGGCCCTAGCAGTGATGGTGGACACACCTCAAGCTTTGGGAGTCTCCGTTCATCTCAACCCCAAAGTTCCATTTCAAAGCCAGATCAAAAGGGGGAGCCTAGTGTTTCTGTCCCGGTTGCCAAGGCTATTGCAGAGACAGCTGCTATTGCAGCTGCAAGTGAGGCTGACTCCTCTGAAGCATGCCTGACAAGAGAGCAGAAGCTGAAGGCTGAGAGATTGAAACGGGCAAAGATGTTTGCAGTCATGATAAAAAGTGGAGCTGCACCATTGAAGACGGAACCATTGCGTGGCTTATCAGCTGAACCATTAGGGTCTGGAATTTCTGGATCAGGTACTGAGGTTGAAAATTTTGTGGGCAAAGAAAGAGAAGGCAGTTCAGTTCCAATCGATGTGGATGATAAGATTGAGAAGTCTGAAAAGAAAATTTCTGTTGATGAATATAATGAACGGCGATCTAAGAGGAGTTACCGTTCCAGGTCTAAAAGACATGAAGAACAAGAAGAAGGGGAAGTTGAGGAAGATAAAGAAGAGGAAATAGAGGAGGAACAAGAAGGGGAAGATAAAAGGGCTCACAAGCACACTCGGAAAAAGCACCGGTCTCATCGGTCTTCACACCACAGTAGGGAAAGGCATAAGCACTGGAAAAGACATTCTTCTAAGGACAGAGATTCTCGACATCGGCGTAAGTATGATGACTCTTCTGATGATGAGCATCAGTACTCTCGACATCAGGATGAGCATGATACTCCCTCCAATAAGGAGCATCGGCATTCTCAACATCGTCGACATCGGGATGAGCGTGACTCTTCTGATGATGAGTATCAGCACTCTCGAGATCGGGATGAGGATGATACTCTCTCCAATAATGATCATCAGCGTTCCCAACATCGACGTAAACATGATAGTTCCTCTGATGATCAACATCGGCACTCTCGACGGCGTAAGCATCATAGCTCTGATGATGAGCATGAACACCGAAGCAGATCTGTTAGGCATAGGAAATCTCAGTCTGACAAAGAAATGGACTTGGAAGAAGGAGAGATTGTTACAAAATCAGATCAATCAAAAGCTAGTCAGGGTGATGTTGCTAGTCGTGAAGCTTCTGTTGAATTATCAAAATCATATCAAGATGGAGGGGCCCCATCTCAGCCCTCTGAACCCACCGAGATTTCTGATGACCTTAGAGCTAAAATTCGAGCCATGTTAATGGCAACCTTGTAAGTAGCATCACACATTATAATTTTCTTGTTTTGTAATGGTAAAAGTTTTAATCATTACCCTAATTTTAATGAGCCAAGAGTTCTTATATTCTTGTTCCTTGTGAGTCATGGTTCTTAGTAAAATCTGTTGTGAATTTGAATATCTTGTGATGTTAGCTTTATTGTATACTAATTAAATCTAATTAAGTTGTTCGTGGTATCATCAAGTTAATGTTGGAAATCAATACCTTCGCTTCCACTTAGCACATCTTTTAGTTTCTTTATAGAAGTATCTGGAAGGAATGCGCGTCATTAGAATACAAGGTAAAACATTATCACCTACTATTTTTGCATTTGCCCTTGCATTCGAGTAGTGATCGAAAGCTTTGAAATTCCATATGGGCTTTCCTTGGAAGGACATGAGTTGGAACTGCCTAACCCACTGAGTGTTCTGTTAAGTATAGTTCTTCTGGGTGTTCTGTATTGCTGTTAAATCTTGGGTCTGATCTGGACCACTGAAATTCGACAATTGTTGTTTTTCAGACTAGGAGTCTGCCTGATGCAATCCATTGGTTTTTTATAAGACAGTTTTTGTAAAGATTTGTGCCATAACAGTAAGGTATCTCCGATTAGTTTGTTGAAGGAAAAAAAAAAATGAAAGAGAAGGGTTGGGGGGATGAATTTAGCTGGGAAATTCAGAATGTACTCTGTAATGCTTGTTTGATTATTGTTGAACATTTCGGTGTCGCCATTCTAAGGTTCCAAGAGGAAAGGTCAATCAAGTACCAATGAGTTCCTGTTTAAATGATACTTCCTCCTTCCATTAGAATTTTATAGGTATTCAAAATCCTCTGTGTGTGTGTCTCTGTGTGTGTGTGTGTGTGTGTGAGACTTACCAGTTAAAAAAGAAGAAGGGAAAGGCCGAGTGGCTGGTTGTTATGTATTGTTGCCTCATGGGTGGGGCTTATACACTAACCTTCATAAGTTAATTTTTTTTGTTATTTTATATTACTTAGACTTTTTGCCACTGGGCATAATGCCCCATCTTATATATATTATATATGTTCTTGGGTTGAATATAATGTTTTGGTGAAGTGAGAGTTCCTTTGGAGGGGAAACATTTTTGTAGTGCTCTTTCTTGTCAACTGCAATTTTGCTTAGTGATGGGGCCAAGAGCCTTGTAGATCAACTGACACCTCATGGTGTTTCCAATGGAGACATCTAGGTTTCAAATGCTCCCACCCCCATTGAAGCTATAAAATTTTGTTGAGTGATGGGTTTAGCTGCTTGTTTGCATTGACATTATAATTTTTAGCAACACACACTTCCCCATTTGCAGGATGCGGTATAGTTTGCAACAGTTTCAATCTCAGAGAGACTACTTAGAGTATTCTTGCCTCAGTGTGTCGTTTTTTAGGTTCTTGTCTTTGCCTTCTCCCACTGATGTATTTATGACAACCTTATGGGCACAAAAGTCTATTTGAGATTTGATTTTAATTTTTTTTTGTTTCCAGATTTACAAGATGGTACCAAACCAGTAGTTGCTGGCGGCTATAATGCTGTTGCCTTTTCATATGGGAACACTGATGAAGCAATCGAGCAAAAGAATAATGATGCTGAGTCTGGTTTTCGTCCTCCCTTCCAAGTACCGGAGAGCTTACTTCAAAACCTAGTAAGTAACCTGCCCCTGTATATACCATTCACCTTTTATTTTCTTAGTATTATCTGAATATTATTGTGTTTTCTTTTTTTGGATAATTGAACAGTCTGGCCAAATGATAATTGACTAAGGTGCATATGTTATTCTAAGGCTTACCATGTCTAAGTTTCAGATGCTCGGAGCAGGGATGGACTTCTTGTGAGTTGTGACCCAAGGTTGCCATCACGGGCACCTTGTTTCCTTTTGATGTCATGACAAATGGGCCGTGCAGGTGGGATTAGGATGATAGAAAATTGTTACTCTGTCAGGAATCTTTAGTACTCGACAGCAAGTTGGATGAGGCATATCTACATGGAGTTCTGTTTCTTGCTCGTTATGGTTATCCATATATATACATATAGATATATATCAGATTTAATGCACTAATCTTGGGCTATAAGAATTATATTTTTTTGGACACTTTGCTATGCAAAATTCACATATTGAAAACGAAACTTTTTATTTGTTTTGTCTGTGTTTCCAGCCACCAACAGAGAAGATTCATCAGATCATTGCAAGAACTGCTATGTTTGTTAGCAAACATGGTGGTCAGTCAGAAATTGTTTTGAGGGTCAAACAGGGGGACAACCCTACATTTGGGTTCTTGATGCCAGATCATCATCTCCATGCCTACTTTCGGTTTCTTGTTGATCACCAAGAACTTCTCAAGCCTGACAGTGGGGACAAATCTCTAGTAGAAAAGAATAACGCTGGTCTCGATCAGGCTGGTAGTGCTTTGTCTATCCTTGGTTCTGTATATGGGTCTGGAGAGGATGAGGATGGTGCAACTGAGGAAATTCCTGAATATAAAAGAAATGAATTAGAGGAAGCCGTCAATGCTGGTAATGTTACTGTTTCTCATGGATCAGTGCAGGCAGTCTCTTCTGTAAATGTAGCTGGGAAAGATGTGGCGATTGCCAAGGGTTCAGTTATGAGTTTGAAAGAAAAAGCTCCTATAATAAAACGGAATCGTTCCATCAGTACAGTTATGGTTGGAACTAGAAGTGGGGTCAGAAAAGAAGCTGATGCCTTGGGCTCACTTTGCACTGCTGGGGACAAATCACAGGCTTCTTTGCTTAGCACGCCCAAGGTTGAACAACCTATTGTGGAGCCTCCATCTGATTTAAAGAGAGTGGTTGACAAGATAGTCGAGTTCATCCTGAAAAACGGTAAACAATTTGAAGCTGTTCTTGTGGAACAGGATCAAAAACATGGAAGATTTCCGTTCCTTCTGTCATCCAATCAATATCACCCTTATTATTTAAAAGCTCTTGAGAAAGCTAAAGAGGTACAGTTATCTGTTCCTTGTGCTCTACTAATCTTAGGCTGTTTCCATGAATCCATGAGATTCTTGTTGATAAAATGAAGTTTATGGGTTGCCATTTGCAAGAATATAGAAAAGGAGGAATGTGGTATAAGCATAATTTGTACAACTGCTGCTTGATAAATATGTTTTTTCTGTCTATTTGGTGCCAAAATTTGGTTTCATGTCAAACTGCGTCTATAAATCATATTATTATGTTGCCTTTTAATGTTTTTCAGTGTGCATTGAGCGTACCATGTAAGCACTTTTGATTAATGAGTGAATATGTTTGGCACCAACTTATTTGGCTTTTTGTTGAAAGTTGGTTAAAGTGTGGTTATACCTAGAAAAAGTGAGGCTTTCAAAAGCTGTACATAAGCAAATAAGCTTAAAAGCTAAATGGAAAATCCAGTGACAAAATGATACATCTTAATAGTTGAGGAGAGCACCTATATTTAATTCTATCTTTTTTTAATTTGACTTCAAATGCCAATATCATTGTCCTAAAGTTTTTTGGTTTGTTGTAATGGCCAATGACCTGCTCAAATGGAATCTCTTCCCCTTGTGAGAGCAAGGTGGATTGGTAGAGCGTGAGGTCATGGATTCAGGAGCCACTACATCCTTATGTAATTACAAACAAAAAAGTTATGAAGTTTTTGTAACCTTGATGTTGTTTATCATATTGAATTTTGTTGTACTTATCTCAATGTATTTTGTTTTGTTGGAGACATGTTATGTACTGAACAAATTCCATGGGTTCTTCTTTGACCTCAAATTTAGTTGACCTATAAAATTCATGAAAATCAAATCAAAATGGGTTTTAGTCTGTTGTTTTTGATAAATATTTTCGAGTTAGAAGCTCTCAGCTACCATGATATATCTGTCTGTTTTTGCTAACTGATATCTTTTGTCGGTCCTTTCTTTACAGTTGAAATTACCTGGCAAGGGCTCTGATTCAATGGGGCATCAGGTGGAGAAGAAAACTGCTGTACCAAAAGAAGGTGATACTCTGTCCAGAGGATCTTCTGATCTTGATATACCATATAGTTATGACAGGAAAGAGAAGTTTAAGATGTTTATTGGCAAATCAAAGAAGGATGGGCAGGATCCTCCTTCCAAAGCCACTGAGCCACAAATTGGAATAAGTATGGATGCAGCTTCTGCTGCTGCAATTCTTCAGGCTGCCACAAGGGGCATTAAGAATCCTAGTTTAGAAAATTTTCCTAAGACATCATTAAATGGTATTGGTCGAGGCCCTAGCAGTGATGGTGGACACACCTCAAGCTTTGGGAGTCTCCGTTCATCTCAACCCCAAAGTTCCATTTCAAAGCCAGATCAAAAGGGGGAGCCTAGTGTTTCTGTCCCGGTTGCCAAGGCTATTGCAGAGACAGCTGCTATTGCAGCTGCAAGTGAGGCTGACTCCTCTGAAGCATGCCTGACAAGAGAGCAGAAGCTGAAGGCTGAGAGATTGAAACGGGCAAAGATGTTTGCAGTCATGATAAAAAGTGGAGCTGCACCATTGAAGACGGAACCATTGCGTGGCTTATCAGCTGAACCATTAGGGTCTGGAATTTCTGGATCAGGTACTGAGGTTGAAAATTTTGTGGGCAAAGAAAGAGAAGGCAGTTCAGTTCCAATCGATGTGGATGATAAGATTGAGAAGTCTGAAAAGAAAATTTCTGTTGATGAATATAATGAACGGCGATCTAAGAGGAGTTACCGTTCCAGGTCTAAAAGACATGAAGAACAAGAAGAAGGGGAAGTTGAGGAAGATAAAGAAGAGGAAATAGAGGAGGAACAAGAAGGGGAAGATAAAAGGGCTCACAAGCACACTCGGAAAAAGCACCGGTCTCATCGGTCTTCACACCACAGTAGGGAAAGGCATAAGCACTGGAAAAGACATTCTTCTAAGGACAGAGATTCTCGACATCGGCGTAAGTATGATGACTCTTCTGATGATGAGCATCAGTACTCTCGACATCAGGATGAGCATGATACTCCCTCCAATAAGGAGCATCGGCATTCTCAACATCGTCGACATCGGGATGAGCGTGACTCTTCTGATGATGAGTATCAGCACTCTCGAGATCGGGATGAGGATGATACTCTCTCCAATAATGATCATCAGCGTTCCCAACATCGACGTAAACATGATAGTTCCTCTGATGATCAACATCGGCACTCTCGACGGCGTAAGCATCATAGCTCTGATGATGAGCATGAACACCGAAGCAGATCTGTTAGGCATAGGAAATCTCAGTCTGACAAAGAAATGGACTTGGAAGAAGGAGAGATTGTTACAAAATCAGATCAATCAAAAGCTAGTCAGGGTGATGTTGCTAGTCGGGAAGCTTCTGTTGAATTATCAAAATCATATCAAGATGGAGGGGCCCCATCTCAGCCCTCTGAACCCACCGAGATTTCTGATGATCTTAGAGCTAAAATTCGAGCCATGTTAATGGCAACCTTGTAAGTAGCATCACACATTATAATTTTCTTGTTTTGTAATGGTAAAAGTTTTAATCATTACCCTAATTTTAATGAGCCAAGAGTTCTTATATTCTTGTTCCTTGTGAGTCATGGTTCTTAGTAAAATCTGTTGTGAATTTGAATATCTTGTGATGTTAGCTTTATTGTATACTAATTAATCTAATTAAGTTGTTCGTGGTATCATCAAGTTAATGTTGGAAATCAATACCTTCGCTTCCACTTAGCACATCTTTTAGTTTCTTTATAGAAGTATCTGGAAGGAATGCGCGTCATTAGAATACAAGGTAAAACATTATCACCTAATATTTTTGCATTTGCCCTTGCATTCGAGTAGTGATCGAAAGCTTTGAAATTCCATATGGGCTTTCCTTGGAAGGACATGAGTTGGAACTGCCTAACCCACTGAGTGTTCTGTTAAGTATAGTTCTTCTGGGTGTTCTGTATTGCTGTTAAATCTTGGGTCTGATCTGGACCACTGAAATTCGACAATTGTTGTTTTTCAGACTAGGAGTCTGCCTGATGCAATCCATTGGTTTTTTATAAGACAGTTTTTGTAAAGATTTGTGCCATAACAGTAAGGTATCTCCGATTAGTTTGTTGAAGGAAAAAAAAAAATGAAAGAGAAAATGAAAAAGAAACAAACCCAAATACATGGTAAGGAAAGGAAGGTTCTCAACATTCTTTATTGACTACCCAATGCTTTTTGGAAAACTCTCTTATGGGGCTTTTTTTTTTTTTTTTTTGAAAAATGTTAACAAGCATGGCATAGGTGGTTGTTAAAGTTGTATTAAAGTGGATATCATTTAATAAAAATATTAAATAAATAAAAGAAAATGACAAAAACAGTCATTTAATGACATAAAACTACGGAAAAAGATAAATTTGTACCAAAAAAAGTGTTAAAAGGCACTTTAATGTAGGGTGTCAATATTCGACCCAATTTACGAACACGACACAAACCTAATACGGGTTTTTTCGGGTTAGGGTTGGGTCTTGGTGGGTTTGGGTTATAAACGGGTCGACCCAAAAGTGACACAATAAGAAACGTGTCATAAGCGGGTCAACTTGTGTAACCCGCAATAGACACGTTTGACATGCCAATTTATTTGTGTCAACCTAAAATGAACCACTTAACACAACCTGTTTAACTTGTATAACAAATAAATATTTATTTTATTTTAGATTTGTCAAATACCTTTTATATCCAACATATATTTTAAATTTAAAAAGAAAAGTAAGTAATTATAAAAATTTACAAGGGATATAATTGGAAATTGAAACTTTACAGACACTAGAACTACTAATACTTTTTTTTTGGCATAAAACTTACACAAATAAAATTGGATGAGCTTGTGGAAAATATTATGAATTTGGACATCAATAAAGAATCTATGGATGATAATTGTGGTCATAATTAGAATTAGTCTATTGTTTGCTCAAATTCTTTCAATATTGATACTTAGCATTTGGCGAATTCCAAGAATATTATATTTTTTGTTGAACTATGTTATTTTATTTTTGTTAAACTTTGTTATTTTGAATTTGAGTTGATGTGTATGCACTTCTTTTGGAGTGTAAAGAGTTTATTTTTAGATGAATATTATATTTTTATTGAACTATATTATTTTGAATGTGGGTTGAAAACTTGAAATGTATGCACTTTTTTTTGAGATATAAAAAAAATTATTTATAGATGGATATTATATTTAATATTATGCAGGTTGAAATGAGTTGTGTTACATTCGTGTCAACCCAACATGACTCGTTTATTAATGTGTCAAATGGGTTGGGTCAAGTCAACCCGCCTTATGAATAGGTCGGGTTAGGGTTGAAAGATCATGACACGATTATTAAATGGACCAGGTTATGATTGAGTCATTTAGTCGAATACTCCTACCTCGACATGACACGAATCCAACACGCTAACCCAAATTGACACCCCTGCTTTAACGCAACCTTTTTTTTTTTTTTTTTTTCCAAAATAAGAGAAGACAATGTCATCGAGTCAAGTCAACAAGCGAATTGCTCTATGATGCATGCCTCGGCCTCTCACAAACAAGTAGGCTCCACAAGTGTGGGACCTACATCCTTGTAAGAGGCCCATCCCATTTAGCGGGCCTAAGAAAAATTTTCTCAATCACAAGGTTTTGGACAATTCTCCTTGGTAAGGACAATATTTATTTATTTATTTTTTACAACTATTATGAAATGTTGTAATTGGAGCAATATTATTTGTTTATTTGAGTTTATTACTAATACTATTTTGATTTGGGTTGTTAAGTGCCTTTAACAGCAGTTTTTTGACTACTTTTTCTTTTTTTCTTTTTTCTTTTTTTAAAGTTTTATAAACTGTGGAGCCAGCTTCATAGAGGGGGAAAAAAAAAAAAACTCTAGAGGTAATTTTATATCTTTTTCTTTCATTTATCCAATTTTTTTTATTAAGTAGAACCCGCATTAGTTCAACCTTAATAAGTACCGCACAGTATTACCTTTTAATTTTGCACCAATTACAACCTATCATATTAAAAATTGTAAAAAATTTCCCCTTTCTTCTTCGTGTGTGTGAAGGAACATAAGGCCACAAAAGTTGAAAAAGAGTAGGGGTAGTTTCACTAAAAGGTCAGTAATAGCATATAGACCAGACTTGGTTGATTGACTAGTTGGCTACGGAGAAGAATTCTGAAGTTTAAGGAATCTCTTTGAACTTTTGTAGTATATATCTCAAAGTCAAACCGTGGATGTCTTCAACAAGACGCAACGACTTGAAGAGCCTATTGGGTAGATCATACTACAACAGCCAAAGAAATCCGGCGAGCGTGGGTCACATCTAGGATCCTTCCTACCAAATAATTATTTTATACAAATTCTTTAGTCTTTTAGGTAGATTTGAGGGGTTTGAATCTATAATCTTCGCTTCATGATAATTGAGTTTTATTATCAAATTAAGATAATAATTAGTTTTTGGTATAGGTAGAATTTAAATCCACATTTCTTATTTAATGATTTAATTAAAATCCACACAAATTCTTAAGTCTTAAGCACAATATGTGGGCGAAATGAAATGTAACTCAATATAATATTAATCTTTTAATCCTATGAAAGTCGAGTACAAACTACAAATTGAGGCTATTGAGCTGAAAAGTAAGGTTTCACTGTCAATGGGCTGATGGCCCAATGAAAATCGCTCATGTATGTGTGCATGAGGGTTTATTTAATTTAATTTTTTTTTTAAAGAGAATTTTAAGAATCGGATGCATGATTTAATCAGGCTATTCAGTATTTAAAATTTGTTTTGGGCAAATTGTAGCTTATCCATATGTGATTTGGCCAAGATTTAAGTTGCCTATAAGGTTGACAATTTTGCATCATCCTGCTTGATCCTCCCCTCCTCACTTCGCCCCATGCAGATTCTTCCAACACTGCAAAGGTGGTGGGGCGGGGATAGGGTGAGATTTTAGCTAGACTTTTTATAAAAAGTCTCATCCCCGCCCTACCCGGCATTGATAAAGGTTAAATTTTAAAATTTTCATACCCTAAAACCCTATTATTTAAACAAACATATTATCAGTTTATTTTATTCTACCTAATAAGGTTTCTTTTTCTTTTTTTTCTTCTCTCTCTCTCTCTAGCAAGGTTGGAAATCAAGTACCAATTTTAACATTTTCTTTTGTCTTTAGTATAAACAAATTTATATACTACTGAATCATTGATTTTGTATTATGAGATTTTTGTTTTTGTTGTGATATTGTCTTATTAAACGCTTTAATAATATTATTCAATTTTTGAAAAAAAATTAGTTTGATTTAATAGGATAAATTTATTTGTAATTTCAAGTATATTTTTATTAACAAAACAAGTTTTATTAAAAACAATTGTAATAGTTATCAGTAAATTAATAAAAAGTAAAGTTTTACGGGGGTGGGGTGGAGCTTTGTGGGGCCCTAAGGGGCAGGAATGTGGCAAGAAATTTTTTTTCTTCATGCGGGGTGAGGCAAGGATAGAGTAAGACAAAACTATGTGGGGTGGAGGTGAAGACCCCATCCTTTAGGCCCGCCCACCCTATTGTCATCCCTGGTTGTTTTTTTATGGTTTGAAATTTGACACTTTACCCACCCGAGATTAGCTTAGTTAGAGTTCTGTAATACACATCTATTAAAAAAAGGGGTTAAATATATAGTTTTTTTCCACTTTTATGTCTCTTTCCTCAACAAATAAAATAAATAAATAAATAAAAATAAAATAAAAATATAAGGTCAAATAAGATAAAAAAGAATTAAACGGAATATTTGTATCATGAGATTTCAAACCACATGTAAGCAACTTTAATTTTGGTCAACCACAAATAAGTAAAGTGTCAAATTTCAAATTACAGATAAACAACTTAAATTTCAATTAAACCAGTAAGTTGTAATTGCCCAAAAGGTTTTTACAAATTTTGAGCCCTCCCACATGACAAACTGGCATTAAAATTCTTGTGAGACAATTGAATTTCACCTGAAAAGCTTTGCCCAATGGAATTTCACCACCAAAGATATAGCATTACCTTTTTGCTTTTTCATTAAACATTAACAAATTCTATGGCGCTGCATTTTTCAAAGTTCAGAGCCTTTCTTCTTTAAATTCCTGCCTAAACTGTGCACCCTACTATGCGTACCACTTACCATGTTGAATTGTGTACGGTCTCACTCAACAATCTTATTTATTTATTTTTGTGTAATTTTCCAACAAGATCATTAGTAAATGTTAAATTATAGTGCTATACGGTGATTTTTTTTAATATTTCAATAGTTATAATAGGATGAAGATTTGAATTTTAATATTTCTGTTAAGAGATGACAATTAGTTGAATTACAAAATCCTTTATGTCAAACTGTGATTTTTAATGAAGTAAAACTCTCTCTCTCTCTCTCTCTCTCTCTCTCTCACACACACACACACACTCACAGAGTCTCTCTCTCAGTAGCTGAATTTGAATTGGGGTAATAAAAAACCAGTTGAAGACAGGACACATTTGGTGACCTTGTCAAAGTCAAAACTGATGGTAAATGAGTTCCTAGATGGAACTATGGTTTATTGTTGAATCACTACTTTAAGGCTTTAACATATTCCCATTGCATGCTCAGTTTTGATTATGTGTATTAAGGGGCCAAAAAAGGCATGGTTTGTGCCTTTATCTTACCAGTCTTATCATAAAAGATTCATATAGTCACCACCAGAGAGATGGAAACTGGAAAAGTGAGTGAGATATGGGATGTCATGTGCTCTTGGAGTAGAAAAGTGAAGAGATGTGGACTTTTTGATATATGCTTTCCATAGTTTTTATACCTAATTAATTTTTTTTTCTCTGACTTTTGATTGAATCTTTAGAAACGGTTAAAATACCTTCTAAAAACAATTGGCTTCAACCTTTGTTCCATCATATATTAATTTTCCAATTTTGACTAAATAATTATCATAAGTATTTTGACTTATTGATGGTAACTTAGGAAGCGAGAGATGGTTTTTAGTGAGTCCTTGATAAAGTCTTTTATATTTGAATAAAGAATAAGGATTGTGGTTTGAATCTCACTTAAAGTAAAACACAAAATTCACAAAAGGTGTTTTACTCTGATGGTAAAAAACAATAATCATGGAGTGGAATTAGCGGATACTATAAATTTAAATCCTATTGCACGTGTTTGTGTTTGTATATATACAAAATACTTATAGACATGGACGGAGCCAGAACTTGGAGTTGGAGAGTAGAAAAAAAAATCATTAATAGTCAAAACTAAGAGAAAATCCAATCAAATTCTAAATTGGAGTCTAAATATCCAATCATCTTCTATTTTGTTATGAATGTCAATTTTGATGACATTCGTAGCTAAAAATGCTCACTCTGTAATTTCTCACTCTCTCTTCTCTTGGTTAGGCTACTTAGTTGCTTAGGATTTTTTTTTTTTTTTTTCTATCTTTGATGTGTGCATCTGCTATTGGGTAAGGGAAAAAATTATTTTGTTTAAAATTTTTTAAAATGGTTGGGTTGTTTGTTTTAGGTAAAATTGGCTAATATTGGGCTTAATCTTCTTTAGCTTTGCTATTGTTAATTTATTTTAAATTTTAGATCTATAGTTTTTTTATGGTCTTTAAAAGGATTAATGATATTGTTAAGGGGGGAAAAATTGCTGAAATATAATTTTATTGAACAAAATTGCTAAAACAAGCACCTATATATATATATATATATAGTAGTTTTCATTTATTTAATTTGGAGGGGCCATTGGCCCCCAATGCCAATGAATAGCTCCAAGTCCCTACTTATGGAGAGAGAGAATAAAATAAAAAAACATGTATGAAAGAAAAGGTTGCATATACATGTTATAAAATAAACTTTTGTTTCCCTTGTCTTGCCCCTCTTGCCTTATATTTTTCTAGTTTCTAACGTATGTGCACTATAATCTCTTGAGAAATGCTATATCCATAATAATATTACAATAAATCTTAAGTAACACGTTATTATTAGCTTTTACAAGTGCGAAAAATGTAATTTCAGTAACAAGTTCAAATTACAATTAGTAACAACTTACCACTTACAATTTGTTATGAAAGTATTGTATAAATGTCGTGAATGTACATAGCACTTCTCTTATCTCTCTCTCTCAAACATAAAGCCATATTCAAACCTAAAAGGAGAGAATGGCCTGGAAATTATAATAAATAAAAAGAAGAAGAGAGATTTGAAGCGAATTCTATTATGATTAAATTTACTATATAAGTATTCTTTACATTTTATTTTATCACTCAGAAACAAACTATTAGTTTGTAAAAGAATAATGTTTGTGTCATCCTAGCATCACCCTATTTGTTTATGTTTATTTAGAGTATATAGAGTTTAATTTACACGCACTGTACATGCATGCCTAGAAAGTGGCTGCGTTGTGTGCATGCATCATTTCTATGTGACGTTGACTTTACACATTTGTTCCTATGGGCAACAAATTTTTCAATGGAAATGTGATGCGGCTAATAGTTAGGCATCAAACAAACAAACATGACTAACTTTTAGCTTTTCAAGAAAATTTATAAATATATAATAATAAGTTTAAAATTTATATGATTTGCCTTCATGAAGGAATTTTTTTTGATATTATATCATCTTCCAAACAAAGCCTTGACGGCACCGGCACGAAAGTTATAGGAAATAACTCTATTAAGCTTGGGTAAATCCTGAATTTATTTTTCTTTTTTGCTTATGGCTAATTTGTGTGCAATTATAACATTAGGACTATCCAACTCACACCTAAACCCCACAAAACTACTCAAGGTCGGACCCAAGATTTTAAGCGGGGGCTGGAGTATTAAAAAAAAAAATTCAAATAGACATTTATATAGTATTAAAAAATTATAAATACACAAAATCATTGTTTCTAAATACATTAAGATGAAATCATCTACCAACAAAGACAAAGACAAACAAAATAATTTTTTTTTTAATACTAGGCTGGCTAGGAATTTTTTTTTATTTTTTATTTTTTGAAGTTAAAGAATTTACAATGATTGTGCTAAAAATTTTAGTTTTTAGTACCTCAAAAAGTTTCTTTTTCTATTTTACCACCTCATTTTATAGTACATCTAATATCAAATGTTTTTTTTTTTTATCACTTCATTTAAAATAATATAAACAACTCATTAAAATAATAAGAAAGAGAGAGAATTTGAGTTTTTTAATTGAAGAAAGAGATATAATCTTAATAAAATATTGTATTTTATTTTTAATAACTTACTTCAGTCAACTGGTATTTATATCAGTTTACTGTAGTTGCAAAAAATTTAGATTTAGCTTCTCCAATAACACATGATTTTTTTGTCATTTTGTTAAGTTTTTAGGTTGGATGGTTACTACTTGGATTAGGCTAGCTAGACTAATTGGGGAGAAGGGGCCCAACTACAAAATAAAATATAGAATGAGCAAAAAAATAAAAATATTTTGGACCTAGGGGGGCCCGAGCCCCTTAGGCCCCATCCATCCCTAAAACTACTCGACCAAGGCATGCACAGAGCTAATAAAGTCTGTCGGATTTAAGTAGTGGGGGGGATTAAGATCGCACTTGGTGCAACTACCCCCTCCTACTCACAATTTTTTTTTTTTTTTTACTATTTTCACTTTTTAACTTTAACTTTTTAATTTTTTCTCACTTTTTATTATTATTCAATGGTTGAAATTAAAAGCTGTTTTTTTCAACTCTCAATCTCAACCATTGATAGTTATTACATTAGGTGCAATACTTTAGGAATTGCACTTGATCTCAATCTGTAGTGGGTCATTTGACTACGGGTGCACTGATTGGAATCAAATTGATTCTTAATCTCTCTTTACTCTCACTCTAGTAGTTCTTCAAGGGAACTAGGTCTCCAATGATTCTTCGAGAGAATCAACCTCCAATAGTATCTCAAGAGAACTAATCACTTTATTATTCTTCAATAAATTCCACATTACAATCAATTCAGTCTTATACTCTACTCACCAACTAACAGAGTACAACTACTGCTTAACTACAGAGTACAGTACATTGCAACTTAGTCACTTAACTAACTCAACTAACTCTATACAAGTATCCACTGCACCTAAGAATACAGCAGTAAATACTGTACCAGAGCCTTAACATGCACGCAATAAAATCCAATCATATCAAGTTGAGAGGTGATTTTTTTTTCTTATAGAAATCAAACTCTAACTGGCCCATTTGACTCTCAATCGCTCATAGTGGTGTCATCGTTTGTAGTCTGTCACATGAGATTTGCTAGATTTAGCAAAGATCTTGTGCCAAATTAGCTGAAATCTTGCCAAATTAGCTTCACTTATTTTATAAGGAAAGAAAATCAAAACATGGCATGTACTGATTGGTGGAATATAGAGTGGTACATAAAAAGTAGTACAGAGGATTTGCATTCCAAACTAATACAGATTTCCGCTATGCGCCACCAATGAGAATTAATCTAATAGGCTCAACCAATTTGACTTCCAAAATTTTGATGACTTGCCAGTTGACAATCCATAGTCCAACAATCAGCATCAAGTGTAGGTTTCTACCATTCAATTCAAACGGGTTGAGTGGTGGGTTGGTGGAAAATCTAATAGAATCTAACTCGTGTATATATACCCTAAACAAGGAGAATTTGAAATTTAGATATTTTCGTTGAAAGCATCAAGAAATGCCAATCAGTTGAGTTGTAAGACTTTTGACATAATTAAAATTTTAATTTAGTCTTTGAAATTTTGTAAGTTTACTATATTAAACCCCCTAATTAATTTAAAGAAGTCGCAATTAAATTTTTTTGCCAATCCGACTAATGGAATTTGATGGCATGCTTCACATCTTTACTCATACTTGCACGCTTGCCTCACTTCTTATCAAAAAAAAAAAAAAAAACCTGCTGGATGAATTACCGTGATCTGAAACAATATTGTATAATCTTTCCACCATCAACACTGTCAAAAATAATAATCTAATAATCAACCTTAAAACCTTGAAGAATATTAAGCTCGTACTTTTTTTTGGGGTTAAAGAAACAACCTTACATGAATTTTATACTAAGTATTAAAGTGTGCAACTACATTTGCTAAAACTTAAGCTAGTATAAAATCTCATTTTAAAAAATTATTAAAACATTTAATAATAAAATTCCTAAAATAATCCATTTCTATTATCTACAATATATTATTAGAAGAAATGTGCAAGTTAACAATGAGAATAAGAAAATATTAAGTGACTACGTTCCTTAGAGGCTATTTGGTTCACCTATTTTTATAACTCAATTCTCTGTTTCCATAACTCAATTCTCAAAAATAGTGGGATCCATAGCAAAATACTTGTTTGGCTGCACAATTTCTTTGTTTTCATAACTTTGTTTTCAACACTCAATTCTCTAATTTGTGAGTTATGAGTTATAGAAACTGAAAACACATTTTGGTTGTTTCAGTTTCATAACTCATAACTCAATAGCATTTTTGTAATTAAACACACATGGGAGACCCACTTGTCATAACTCAGCCGCACCTTTTTGACCAATCTGCCTCTTTTTTTTTTTTTTTTTTCCTTTCTTCTGATTAGCTCGTCTTCTTCTTCAGTTCTTCCTTTTTTTTCTTTTTCTTTTTTTCCTTTCTTCTTTCAGTGGGTTCGATCTTCACCTGGGTTTTTTTTTTCTTCAGTGGTTTGGTCTTCACCTGGTTTTTTTTTTTTTTTTTTTTTTTTTCACTGGGTTCAGGTTTCTGTTACTAAAAAAAAAAAAAAAAAACTGCACTAGTGATAGGTATGGGGCCTACAAACAGTGTGAAAAATATTGAGTGATGGGGCCAAACGGGTGTTATATTTTAGAATGATGGGTGATGAGTAATGAGTGATGAATGATGAGTGATGGAAATTGAGTGACAGAAATTGAGTGATAAAAAAAGTGGTGCCAAACAACCTTTTAGTGACTAAGAATTGTTTGCCTAAGTTACCAAGCCTACTGAAAGTGAATCAATTAAGCCGAAGTGCATCATCTCGAAGTAAAACAGTGAAAAGTAAATCATCTCGAAGTGAATGAAACTAGAACAAATCATCTAGAGTTATAGTAAATTGTAGGAAATGTAAAGGATTCAAGCTTTATTAGTTGATTACTCTAACACTAAATTGATTCGAAATAAACAGGAAATCATATCAATCTTCAATAAACAACTAAAAATTGCATCAAACTACCTGAATTCTTGATTGAATGATAACGCGAGTACAAAAGAAATGAACTTAATTACAAGCATTTCCCTCCCAATTAATTATCATTCAGCACATGTCTAGCAACCTTTAATAATTGCCGAAGGTAATTGGTACAATAATCACTCAAGACAACTGCTACATATTTCAGATTGATGCCACTTGTCATCTTTTCAAGTTAAGATCCTTAGTCATGCCATTTCCGATTTGGCAAATTATGCTTAAATCCAATTTCCACATGATCCATGTTTGCCTTGCCAAGTGTCTTAATAATAATTTTATTATTTGAACCAACAATTATCATTATCATCTTCTTCTTAGAGTTCCAATAGTTGAAACTTGAACAGTTTAAGAAGGAAGAGAAACAAGTGATGAGGTATGTGTCTTAACTCTTAACTCTTAAGTAACAAGTACTAAAAGAGAAAGTGATCTTTTGTTTTGAGGATCAAGTTTAAAGAATGAAAAGCAAAAAGAAAAGTGATCTTTTGTTTTTGTTTGTCCTGTGAGTTCGTTGGAAAAAAAAAAGAATCATTATTTTTATTTAATCAGAGCATAATTAGGTTTTAAATTATAAAGAATACATCATAATTTTTAGAAATTAAGGCTATTAGAAATTTAAAGATTATTAGCATATTAAGTATTAAAAAATAATAATAAAGAAATAAAATTTCTTAAATGTGGTCCCAAAATAAAACAAATGAACATTTTTTTTTTTGTCTTGAATGTAAACTCCAATGCAAAAGTCCATTTTTTTTTCTAATCCACTTGTATGGTTGAAGTTCGAGTGTTCAACCATGAGAGAGAGAGAGAGAGATTTAAATAATTAACTCTCTAAAAAATTCTTGAACATTTTACACATAAATTAACCCCGAATAATTTAAATTTAAGTGGGTGGATTGTACCCACTACCTAGCATGTTGTTCGCCCACTGCTAACCACCGATCACAGTTAAAGGCAAACCTAACCTTGCATTCTTTGGCCTAAGTCAAGTCTATGTCTATGTTCTTATTTACAAATTAGCACGGCTCAATAATGTCTGAATCAAGCCTCCTAGGTCATCCTAATTAAGCACTTCAATTATGGACAAGTAACCTTTTGAACAATAGAAGTACTAGCATGTTGTTCGCCCACTGCTAACCACCGATCACAGTTAAAGGCAAACCTAACCTTGCATTCTTTGGCCTAAGTCAAGTCTATGTCTATGTTCTTATTTACAAATTAGCACGGCTCAATAATGTCTGAATCAAGCCTCCTAGGTCATCCTAATTAAGCACTTCAATTATGGACAAGTAACCTTTTGAACAATAGAAGTCAATATTTGATCACAAATCTAAGCTCAAGGAAATGGAGGTGTAAAGAAGCTGAATTGAAATTGACCTCTCAAAACAGTGGTTGCTCAAGAAATTTTTTTCAGGCAGGTCATTAAAATACTTGAATATATTAAATTATTGAAAAAAAAAAAAAAAAACCCTCAAAGGCATGAAGTTTTTACATTTTCCTTTTATGAGTTTATAAATTTTGAAATTGTTACATGATAGTTCAGTTGTCATCTATTGCTAATGTGAATAGATGTGACAATTTTTTTTTTTTTAAGCATGCATAACATTTTTATTTTTATCCAGTTCTCGTTATCTATCTGTCATTGTTTTTATAAAAATGTTTTAAACTAAATGAGAAAACTCAACTCACTGGCACTATATTAATTGTTGACTTACAGAATCACACTCTTCCATTCATAAATAATACACCAAGGGTCTACTTAACCAATCAAATGCTTGAAAAATTACTTGCGCTATTTTTTTTCTTGAATCATTAATTTTATAATAAAAAGTTAATATAACATAATAACAATACATACACATATAACAAACTATCTCTATTTCGTACTTATTAAATTATATAAAATTATATTATATTTATATGTACACATCTCACACATCACAATTCACACAAATAAATAAATAAATAAATAACACACAAAATCAGTATCAAATACATACTTGCACACATATAATATAAATTTATAATAAAGAGAGAGACACGTACAACTTACAAACACTTATTATTTACTCTTAAAGTCAGAGATATTTCATATTTGTGATGAAAGTGTGCAAGATTTAAGTTATGGTGTAAAAATATTTTTTCGGATAAGTTAAACGAGCAAAAAATATTATACATACATATATACAGGGGTCATTTGAAGTTGAACCCCTAGAGAGTGTGTGAGGTCACCCTTGCCTCAAAAAATTGAATAGCAACTATTATGACAATATAAACTGTTAAAAAACTATACATAAGCAAATGTGTTAAATAAAATAAAAGAATACATTCCATTACTCACACAAAACTTGCGACAAAAGTAAATCTAGCCTATCACATCGCCTTAAGCTTGTTCAAATTCATGGTCATAAAATTTACAGGAATGACAAGATGTGTGCATGTAAGACAAAGCTCAATCATATATGATTGACTATGTGGTTGTGTGAGGTATTGATCCAAGCTAGCGGACAATATTGGTATATATGAATATCTAGATCTATTCCTCTTTCTTTGAAGTCCAACTTACTTATCCTGAAAAATTTGAAGAAAAAATAAATCATGTGCTCAATTTTACCTGAATCTAGAAGATTTTCTTATGCAAATAGTAGCAATTTTACTATTTTGGTCATAGTAGAATAATTGAAGGAACCCTAGTTGAAGTTAGGGTTACACTTTAAAGTCTTAAAGTTCACATTGTCTGAGCTTTGCATAGACCACTAGACAACTCGGATTCCCCACTGGCACCCAAATTATTGCCCCCCCCAAAAAAAAAAAAAGATATAATTTTGCTCTTTTTTCTGTGTACTACTTTTACGTGATATTTGAACATTATCATTTTAGAAAGTGTGAAGGCCGTGACTATAAGATAAGATAGTAATGACTAATGTGTAGACGAGTTACTTTTTGTAGATTTTAATTAACATGTCATCATGGAATGATGGTTATCACTATTTTTCAGATTGTAAGAAACTAAAGGAAATTCATTGGTTAATTGCTAATTACCCTTTACACCATTTCTACAGATTGTGAATTTTCTTCCTGTAGCTGTTGTTGTTGTGGTTGTTATATTGTTTATTACTAATTACCACCCTACTATATTTGGAAGTTTCTAATTAAAAATAGAAAGAAAGAAGAAGATAGAATGATTAAATAAAAAGGGAATCAAATAGGATGGGAAAAAAAGTTTATGTTCTCAATGTATTCATAGGAGTTTATAAAAAAGATTGAATAGAGAAGAAAATAATTTTTTTTTTTTTTGAGAAGAAAGAAAATAAGTTTTATTAGTATATGAATATCCGTTACTTTTTGTTTGTCCTTTCAGAAAGTAGGGATAGAATCAATATTTCACATTGATTACGTTAAAGGAATGAGAACTCTTTTTCTCATTTTTGAGAGGAATGATTAGGAAAGACTTTCATTTTCTTTTCTACTAAATGCCAAATAAAAAATACCTTAAAAATCCTTTCCAAAGCATTCTTCTCTGCCTCACAAATATGTACCCAATATGAGAGAGAGAGAGAGAGAGAGAGAGAGACAGAGAGAGAGAGAGAGCACATGTGTGTGATACTACCTTATACGGGATAGAGTCAGAACTTAAAGTTAAGGTGACGACTTTGTTGCTGATTGTATGCGGCAATTTCAGCCTAAAACTCTGCTGCTTAGCTAGCCGTTGAGGGTTTTTTTTTTTTTTTTTTTTTTTTTTGTGCGCGCTGCTGGTAAGAACAACATAATTTTGATTTAATTTTTAAAGGACAGATTATTTGTTTTGGGTAAAATTAGTTGATTAGGCTTAATATTTTTTAGTTTTATTATTAGCATTTTTTGTTGTTAAGCTAATTTTTTTGAGCTTATATATTTTATTTTAGATTTTAGATCTATAAATTTTTTTTATAGTCTTTAAAATGAGAAAAATGCTAGAGTTACAAACTTTTTTAACAATAAAAATTTGTTACCTTAACAGTTTGTAAAACTTTTATAGAAATGTTTGTGACTATAATTAATAATACACTTAAAAAAATTAATAATATTGTTAAAGAGAAAAGTATAATTTTATAGAACAAAATTACTAAAATTAATACCCGTATATATATATATATATATATATTATAAAAAAACTGAGAGCATTGGTCCAACGGTAGCTCCGTGCCTGCACTTCTATCGTACAAATTGGTCACTGAAGGAATATGTGTTATATATTATGGAGCTCAAGACCTTCTCTCTGTCTTATTATATGCATTCAACATGCATAGTTGACATTGAAAATGTGATGGATAAGGGAATTCATCAAGTATCTTGAACAACTTTAAGTTAACAATTCGATCATACATGAGGTATGATGCAATATATATATATATATATATCATGAAACTTCTTTAATTTTTAATTTCTATCATTCATATGCCATTTTTTTTTCCTGTTAGGAATACACAATTAATGCAAAGATGTAATATCAATAATATTGCATCTTTTTTATATGTTACTGGGATATGGACATGTGTGTATCTTGCAGTACTGCCTGGTTATTATTTTGCTTTTTTTTTTTTTTTTGGTGGGTCTTAAACTAAAATAATCATATATATTGCTTATAAGTCAAATATTATTTTTATCTTCAGAAAACACCTAAAGAGAAAGACTTAGACAAACGATTGACTGACCTCGCCTAATAATAAGGAGAGTCATGTTCTGATCATATAGGAGGGTACGTATGAGATTGTGCGCATGCGAGGTTGTCGGTTTATAAAACTAAAAAAAAAAACTATATATTATATATATACTGATTACTAAGGGGGTTAAAGTGTGTTAAGGTCTAGAGTTTATAGAATGAAACTAAGCTGTTTAATTCAAAAGTCTTAACTAGATGCCCGCATGATCTGAAACTGTGTCTATTCAACCTTCAAAAGAAACAGGCCGTAAGTCTTTATCATTGACTATGTGCTTTCCTGAATCACATGGATTGTGCCCAATTGGAGAGATGCCTTGTGAAACCAAATGTATTTTTTTAATTAGAATGAAATACAGGAGAAAAGGTTTCAACGTATCATATACTATATATTAAAAATTAGGTTTATGTTTTGCTTCATGTTTCGTTACGCGGTTTTATAATTTAACTTATTATAAATAATAAATACATTAATTTGTAAGTTAAAATTTTATTGTTTTTCTTTTTTTTTATACGAAATGGAAATTCTACTCGAACTTAATTTAAGTATATATGTGTGTGAAACTCCTTCTTGGAGACTTAAACTTCAATCCTTGCCCCCACATCCCACAAGTACTTATACTTGTGGAGTGACCATCGCACCGAGAGTATGCGGTAGTAAACTCCATTGTTAAAGGTTTAAGAAATTTTGTTCCTTAAAAAAAAAAAAGTTTCAAGAAATTTTAAATATATTACTTCAATTATCTTTCAAAAAAAAAAAATCATTATATATTCTAAATTTATCTTTTCATTGCAATAATTTTGGTTTTGGATAAATTTCTTGATATTATATGATATTCTGCAGCCATATTACCATTTTTATTACTTTAAATTACGTTATTGTTATTTTTTTTATTTTAGTATTATTTAAAAACAAAAAAAAAAAAAACAAAAAAACAAAACAAAACAAAAATTGCGTAGGGCTTTGCATTAACTCGTGCATTCCAAAGACATACAACTAACTTTATAAAATTTAAAATATATGCTATATTTTAATATTTGTAAATATACCAAACCCCATTGCTTTACAATTTCTGCTCATATATGGGATCTGTTGGCAAATACCATTTGTTTTCATTAAATTAAGAAAGAATTTTATTTGTACTACTTAATACTTCAATGCTGAAAATGAGTAATCAAACAGCCTATTGCTAAGAGTCTTGTAAATCAATTAACAAATTCTAATTTTTTTTTTTAGAATACTAAATATTTTTAACACACACATACACACACAGAGGGGAGAAGGTTTTAATGTTTAAATCTCTATTCCTTCATTATTGTAATTATTGAATTATAAAAAAATAAAAATAAAAATTAACCTTTTTTGTTTTTAAATAACTTAAACGAGTATAATTCTTGATCCTTATTTCTTAGTCATAGATTCCTGTTCTTAGTCTATTTTGTTGCCCTATAATTTAGGATTAATTTGAAAGATTCATTATACAGACAAGCATATGTTTGAAGGAAAACATGTTGAGCAAATAAGTTAGCCTCTTCAATTGACTTTTTGGTTTAAGAAATAAGAATTCAACTTCGTTTAGATATTAAAATAAATGGGATAAGGTCTGAATTGTCAGAAATCTTTGGCAATATATTGGTATAGGAATAGGACTCATGCATGACTTATGCCACACAAGAATCTTCTCCTACTGCAATTCGACACAAGTAAAATTGTTAAGCACTCCAATTGAAAGGTACTAAGGTGTTTAAATTTGGTTTGTTGATTTACTATTGATATTGAGTTAAAGTATAATTAACCTAGTTTTTAAGAACAAGAACTAGTTCAAATTTGTTCACAATTTTTTCTTTAATATATATAACATATCTCAATTATTACAATAAAAGAAAATGAGAAATTTCAATCCTAGGTCCCCTCATAGATGAGATTAATTCGTCAATGCTACAGAGTGATAAAACTTTTAGTGTTTGCAAGGTCTCTTAAGTTGATTAAATAAACTATCTTAATACAAATTTTACTTTTAAACCCTATGTTTTTAATTTTACCCTTCTTAGTGCACATTAGCTATCTAACTTTACATTTAAAAAATTACATTAAAATTTTGCTAATTAACTCATCCACACTTCAATAGTAATAATTAAGTTTTATAAACCATGAAATATAAATGTCTATTTTGAAACTCCCTTTAAAGCTACATTATTACATAAAGTACCTAACAATTTTTTTTTTTAATTTTTTTATATACAAGATAGAAATTTTATTTCAACATAATTTTAGTATATATGTATGTGAAACTCTCTTTCAGAAATTTGAATGATCATTGACCTCTAAACTCCACATCTCACAAGTACTTGTACATGTAAAATGATCATTACGCCAAGGGTGCATGGTGGTGTGTTCCTAATAATATCAAATAGACTTTAGCTTGATTTATTAATTAATAAAGCTTCAAATTTGAGCTCAAATTAAATTGGGTTAATTCATTAACGAACACGAGCAAGCATCTTAACGAACCGAACACGAGCCAGCATCTTAACGAACCAAACTCGAGCTGTTCACAGGTAATTATTTGGTTCTTTTTATAACCCTAGACACAAGTACCATCACAATGAAGAATCTAGTCCATAAAAATGATTTCGTCATTTAACCGAAAAATTGACTTTTATATGTAGAAGAGTAAAAGCTTGCTGGGCGAGGTTGGAATAAACGTCAGAGAGATCCAATGTAATAGGGCCAAAAGAAGCTTTCTTTTTCTTTTCTTTTTTTAAGAGAAATTTAACTTTGAATTTGTAAGACCACAATATATATACACACACACGTACTTATATAACCAAAAAAACGAAAAGAAAAGAAAAGATCTTCCAAGTTGTAATGCTTCATGTAGTTTTTCTTCTTTTTTGGAGATAAATGCTTCATGTTGTTGATGGACAAAGAATCAGAATATATGGGTCCGAAAACATAAAGAATCTAAAACATAATCTAGTCTAAAACTTTTTATTTCTTCATGAAGATTAAATATACTATGAATAGAAAAAGCAATAATGATTAATTATGTTTGAATTATTGAACAAACATGTCAGTCGTCTTCAATAAAAAAAAAAGGTGATAAATAATAATCAACAACACATAAAAGATAAAACCTTAATAAAAATTTGAGGTTAGGTTGCTGTGGTCTTGCAGAATGTCTATGAATTGTGTCTCCTCTCTTATTGTACAAGCCTGAGCTCAAAAGTCTAAAGTCTCAACACAAACACTCTCTCTCTCTCTCTCTCTCCCTCTCTCTCACCTCGGACTGCTGCCACGTGGGCACTTGACGCACCATCTTACCTCACTATCATCAAATCTGTGTCAATATTCAAACTATAAAGATCACTCTCTTCACACACACATCTTGGTCTTAGTCCAAGCCCTTATTGTTGCCGAGTCCATTGCACCTGTTAAAAAGAAAGGACTTCAAACTTAACAGCTGCACCTTCTCTTTTCTTCTCTCTCTACTTCCTTTTTATTAATGGCCAAAGGAGGAGGACTCACTATAGATCCTGATTCAACTAGTTTCTTCATTACCAACAAGCCAACTGTATTAAACTCTTATACAGAACCAAATCATACTAGTAGGTTCAAGAATGATATCGTGGACATCTCTACCGACCCAATTCGTAACAGTGGTGATGAAGATGTTCCTTCTCCTGCAAGTGCCAATTGGAAACCAGTAATTGTCAATGAAATGGACTTCTTCCCCACCGACAGGAATAGTTCTAAGGAAAGTCATAGGGTTAATGTCAAGAAAGAGAGTGCACAAGATGTGGTGATCCGCAGTTTGGGACTTAACGTAAGTTAAAAATTTTATGCAAAAAAGTTCCTAATTTTTCTGTGTTCACTAGCTTTTTAATTTTTCCCTCTTTTTTTTTTTTTTTTTTCCTCCAAACAATTGATTTTTGGGGTGCTTTTTTTTAGACTGGTTTGAATCTTACCACAAATACTAGTAGCGAGAAAAATTGTTAATAAATTGTAATAGAACCAAATCACATAAATACAAATTGTATTTTCTGCTCGAATAAGTAATAATAGATTATGAAAAGCATGCGTGGAAGGACCGGACGCATTCAAAGGAATAGTCACATTCACATAGGCAATAGTTTTGAAGAAGACTTCAAATCTTCAACAACGAGAATATTCCAACATTAAATTTCATTTGGTCCCTACGGACCTTTAAAGCTTCAAGATAAGTGTTAGAGATATATGGACCAAATTTTACACTATCAACTCTGAAATAAAAAGGAAAAAGGGAGAACAATGATTCAGTAGATTATAAAATTCCATTGGTTGAAACAAAAGTATCACATGATTCACATGTAAACACAAAGTAGGCATCTGGTGTATTGTCTTGTTCTGTCATGGAGTAATCAAAGAGGGAATAATAATAATAATAAGGATAATAATAATATTATTATTATTATTATTATTAGGATTTTACTAATGTGCCCTGAAGGCACACAATAGTATACCATTTTTGTAAAAAAGTTTTATCGGGAAATGAAAAAGTTTTGATAGCTTTTTCAATTTTGATAAAATTTTCTAAAAATAGATTTGTTACCGGATCCTTATTATTATATCATCTAACTTTAATATATATATATATATATATATATATAACAAAGACACTTGACTTTCTATTGACCTTTTGATATTTTGAAAAATTAGCTTTTCAGGCCTCATAATTTTATACATCATTATTCTATTATATATATATATATATATATATATATATTTTTTTTTTTTTTTCNTACTAGTAGCGAGAAGTCAAATGAGGATGATAGAACAAACAACACGAGTAACAAGAAAAGTTTTAATGAGGTATTAAACTTTGACACAAATTATTATCTAGGTTTGAAAGTTATTTCTGTTTTATTTTGTTTTCAGATTTATTAAGATGAAGGTTTTTCTTGGTGTAGTTGATAGCTCTGCAGGCTGAATTGGACCGGATGAGTGTGGAAAATGAACGCCTAAAAGTTTTGCTTAGTCAGGTGAAAGATAACTACAATTCCTTGCAGATTCATTTTGCAACACTGATGCAACACCAACAGGCTCGAAAGGCCAAAACAGGAATAGTTGATGAGGTAATTTTACTAAAATTACAATAAAGAAAGGTCATCTTGTATATCTATTGTATAGATGTAAAAATATTGTACTCAGCACACAAAACTCTCACTTCTATTCGATGCGGGAGAGGTGTAGATATTTGATAAGCACCATCAAATTAATAGTACATTAATTCTCTATGAATTTGCTTAGGTGATTAACGGAGATAAAAGCAATGGAGGAGGCCTAACAAGACAGTTTATGGATCTGCATCGAGTTGAAAAAAATTTTTTTTGCTGAATAGAAATCTTATTGAACCAACACAGAAACAAAAGCCTGGGATGCCTTAGCCAAGATAACATTAATAAAACTTCGAGGGTCAAATCCCATATCAAAATAACCAAAAAAGGACTGGCTAAGGGACCACTTGGCTAGCACATGCGCAGCCTGGTTAGTCTCCCTATGAACCCAGGTAAAATATACATTGCCATAGTCCCTAATTACATTCTTAATTGAGTCCACAAAATTCACAATTCTCCAAGGAATTAACTTCCCACCATCTCTAATGGCATCTATACAAACTTTACAATCACTCTCTATGATGCAATTACAAAAAGAGCAATTCACAGCAAAGTGGATAGCCAATAGAATGGCATTAGCCTCTGCTTGAACAGGGATGTTGGTGTTAACTTTCTTAGAAATCACAAACACCAACTTCCCTCTCCAATCTCTGGCCACAACAGCTATACAAGAAGAAAAATCACCTACTGCTGCATCAAAATTCAACTTTAGCATACCTTGGCTTGGACAACACCACCTGGCACTAATTCTAGCTGGGACACTTGCCAACACAGGAACTTTGAGCCGCCAATGCTCCAAATACAGCTTCTGAATGCTTCTATTAACTTGACCCTCCATAGGAAGAGATCTCTCATTAAATGCTTTGTTTCTCCACATCCAAATCATATATAAAGTTAGAGCTCCAAACAGCCAGAACTCATTTCTTTGCTCTTTATCCAGCTGGAGTGATGGCGGAGGATCAACAATTAACTCAATCAAATGGGATGGAGATTGAACTTGCCATCTGTCAATTCTAATGTTCCAGTGACTACCAAACCATATAGCTCTAGCAATGTGGCACTGAGTAAAAAGGTGTAGGGTTGACTCAGTCTCAAAATCACAAAGTGGGCAACTAGCATCAGAGGAGGGTGAAAACTCACTCAACTTGTCCTTAGTGGGAAGAAGATTGAATGCTATCTGCCAAAGGTGCATCTTAAGTCTCTCTTGAATGCTAGCCTTCCATATTTTCCTTGTAAGAGAAACATTGTCAAGTAAATTGTCGCCTTCAGTAATGAGACGATAACAAGATTTCACCGAGAACAACCCATTTTCAGATTTGGTCTAAGTCCAACTATCTTCCAGACCAAAAGACCAAAATGGGATATTTTTAATAGCAACAATAGACTCATGATCGAACAATTCATTTAACAAAACATCATTCCAACCTGAACTCGAGGAATTTAGAAGCTGGGAGACTACCAAACAAGAATTGTTTACTTGAGCCCTTGGTGTTGGAATAAAACCTGACTTACCTCTTCTCAACTCCAAGACTTAGCCATCACAAGGGCTTTTGACATTAAAGACAACTCCTCCAGAGTATGGAATCTACAATTATTGAACCAGGGCTAAAATTTTGAGGGAGCCAAGCAAATAAACTCAATTCCCATATAAAAAATGTGGGGGAAGACCAGCTCATCTGGCCCCCTTTATTTTTCTGGCACATATACTGTCAAGAAAGGATACCAACTGATAATGGAAACTCTAATCAAGATACAAACTACAATACAGAGATAGAAGGAAAATTTGGAAACACCTTTGGAATGTTGGCAGGGCAGCAATGGAAGCAATATATACAACAGGCAATTGGGAGGGTATTCACAAGCATGATGATTCTAACCAAGGTGGACACAGAAGCTGTAACATCCCAGTCAGTCAAACAAAAAAAAAAAAAGAAAGAAAGAAAGAAGAGAAAGATGTCTCAAAGTACCTATAAGATTTTTCCATTTTGATAATCCAATCCAAAAAATCATATCAAGTACCAACATCAAGAATTATCATAATAATTCCATTAAATATACTCTCAAAGTAAGTCAGAGCTCTAAACAATAATTAAAAGGACCATTGGTTACAAAATAATAGAGGTCTAAATAAATAATTATATATCATCAGCTTGTCTCATCAGTGCGAATAAAGTCACAGCCACTATATATACAAAAGAATGAGTTAAGCCTATTTTAAGATGTACATCATCTAATATCTCTATTAACAAAATTCAGCCTCTATCAATGGTTAGTCTAACTACTGTTAGCCACAAAAAATGTCTTAAAAGATTGTTGCATACTCTGAAAAGTTTATAAAATAATGGAATGAGACAAAACCCAGTAAGTATCTTAATTAATGGGGTAGAGGAAATGCAAGTTCCATTTTCAATAATAGTAATATGATATGACAAGAATGATTGAATAATGAAACACAAAATTTTTCAAAGTAAATACCTTGAATTATATACTAGAATCTGTGAGCACCAACAATATAATTTCTAAAGCCATAATATCTAATGTAAGGTAAATTATCATAAATATACCACATTACCACATAGACCAGTCAGGAGATCCACCTATTTATAACTGGCATGATATTGTCCTCTTTGGTATGCAAACTCTTGGCCCCATGGACATTAACCTCACCCATACTCTCAAGGTTTTCTCTCCCCCCATGGGTAGCAGAGAGAGCGCGTCAAATAAGACCTCTTTTGCATGTGGTCTTTTGGCCCCAAGGACAACAAACTCACCTGCACACAATCAGGGAACTTCTTTCCCCCATGGGCAGCAGGGAAGAACACGTCATCCAAAGTGAAAGGGCACTGACCTGGATCTGATTCTGTTATCACAAATACTACGAAAACCAAATCGGGTGATCACCAGGAATTCACACATGACATGGTGTTAAAACCACATAAAGTTCACAGGTTACATTACTTTGAAACACATAGTTTATATCAAGCAGTTTCAGAAAAACCTTAAATAATTTAACTTCCACAAAGTTTGTAAGGTTTTCAACTTCATTCTTGTCAAGAGATTTTCTATCAATTTCCACATAACAAGATAAGATAAGCAACTTTAAATTTTCTAATATACCATAAAATCCATGATTTCCTTATCAAAAATTAAATAAAAGATGTTCATTTTTTCATATCAACAATTCATGCATTTCTCCAAATGCAATACCAAATATGATGCATTTTCATATATATATATATATATATATATATAATATATTATATATATATATATTAAGGTTATGACACAATAGTTTTAGGAAAAATATAGTTTCCATAGTTAGTTTCCAAAAGCGAGTCTAACAAAAAAAAAAAAAAAAACATTTATACAACATGGTTATTTCTCAAAAATTTCCATTAAAAAGCTACTTACCTCGCAACCGGAAAAGTCTAATTCTCCAAGCTCCAAGGAGATTAGCTAGAACCTAAACAATATCAAGTAAACCTATCACAATAAGTATAGAGTTTGAAATTATATCTAGCTACAATTTAAGAATTGCCAAATGAGCACTTAATTAGGCAAGCCTATTATTTAACCTCATCAATAATAATATATTTCACTTCCAAAGTTTCTCAACAAATTGATTTACAAGGCATAAACTCCAATTTATAAAGTTAACCCATTTAATATCATTTCCAACATCATGACTAGCTTCCATAAAATTCACATTACATCATTAAGAGACCCATGAAAGTAAAATCAAAATATCCTCCGAGACAAGAAATTTAGGACTTCAACTAACTCCAAATAAACCCAATGGAAATGGAAAAGTTAGATTTACCAATCATCACATGTTATATCTCAAAACCCCTAAATTTTCCATCATAAATAAACCTTAAGTAATCATCATTAGCACAAATCATACACCCACTCATCAAATACTTCCACCAATACAAAACTCATACATACAAACACATAAATATCACTTTTAATGCTCATAAATCACATGGGCATCATTATTAAAACTTAGATAAAAATAACCTCAAAGCAAAAGTATAAAACCCACAAAAAAAAAAATAGAAATTTTTACCTCAAAAAAAAAAATGTGAAGGTACTCATGGGTTCTCAAGAATTTTTCCAGTGGTCTTGCCGGAAAATGATGGTGAGATGGTGGTTTGGAGTGAGTCTGGTAGGTGAGTGTGTGTGTGTGTGTGTTTAAGGGGATAAGGGATGTGTGAAAATGAGTGGTGGGAAGGGTGTTAGATGGGGCCCGGTGGAACTTAAAAAAATCTGATCTNACAGAGTTAGCTTCAGTGCACAGTGAAGCTCTAACCTTCCAGCTGTCATCCCTTGATTCATGGAGCATAATGTGGAATGGGTTATATTCAGTTAGATTAGTTTTAGTTTCTGGAATGATCTTGATGTAATTATACTATATAAACAGTTTTGATGGTTGTATTTGATTAAGTCGATGAAATACATTTCTCTTTGAACTCTCTCCAGAAACTTCTCTCTCTCTTTCTCTCATTTTTTTTTTTTTTTTTTTTTTTTTTTTTTTTTTTTTTTTTTTTTTTAATTTTCTGCCATTGTTGTACACTCTAGCAAGCTCCAAAATCTCACAAGTACCATTCACCGTGCTCCAAAAATACTTAAAAATAATTACTTGTGCTAGATGCGTTCTTGTTCTCTTTCTTGGCAACTAATTTAAGTATAAAGCAAAATTCAAAACTATAATTTCATCCATCATTCTTACTAATAATAAGGAAAGGAAATGTCATTAACCTAGAGGCCATTGGCAACATATACATTGATGAAAGTTGATGCAATTTTGGTTTTACCCAAAAAAAGTTGATGCAAGTTGGTAATTACAGGCTACATGGATCTTAAGAAGTCTACTAGTCTTCCTTTGTTTTTTTTTTTTTTTTTTTATATATCCACTTCTAAACCTAGCTAAGTACTGATGTCTGTTAGGAATCTATTCCAATTGAATTGTAATTACACATGTGAGCTAGCTATAATGGTTGTAACAGATAGTTAGTTACTAGTTAGTTACTGTTGGGTTAAAGATTACCACACTAGTTAATAGATTGATGGATGGTTAAGAGTGGGAATTAGTTGTATCACTGGATTGTGAGTTAGTTAGGATTACCTACAGGTATAAGGGATGAACTACTGTAACAGATTCATTTATTGATGAATAACATACTAATTCTTTTCTTTATCTCTATAATCTTCCATGGAGGTCAGGTTCTCTTGAAGTGACCAACACCATTCTTGCCCCAATTCACCAGCAGAACCATAACATCGTCAAACCTCGTTTATTAAAAGGTTTAACTTAAATGCTAGAAGTCAAAGACTTTCACAGTTGCTTGATCAAAAGGTAAACTTAAGGACTAATCTAAATGCTAGCTAGGGAGTCTGAAAATTTTAGGTTTCTTGCATGTAGCTAGGTATGAAACAAGCAAGACACCAACGCCACAAGCAAGAAAAGGCCAATAACTAATCCTAGCTAGCATGCATAACTCTAATAATTAAGCTCTATCTTAACTTAATCTTAAGTTGAAAATGGCTTGTCTTGCAAAGCACAGTAAGGTCAAGGCAGCTTGCACCCCCACATATATAGTAAAAGATAGGCCGGCCATTGCCACCAGCTTGCACCTAATTAAGTTGTCCAAACTGGAATGCCGTTGGGACTGTTACTAACTATTGGAAAAATAGACTGACCGTACGACCAATATAGAATATACCCAGCCCTCCAATGTTGACCTTAATTGCTATTTAGAGTAATTGCTTTGGTAGCTCTTTGAAGTTTGATGGCCTAAAATCAGGCTCTACAGACTGACCCTACCATATATACCCAATCCTATACTCAGAGATCTCAAATTGCCAAAGAAATTTCATATACTCTGAATACTGAAAAGATAAGGTAAGAAAGGAACCCTAATTTTACCCAGAATAATAACTTGAAATGTAAAATTGATTTCCTACATATATATATATATATAGTCTATTAGAAATATAGATCTAAATTCAGCATACCTGTACAACTTGTTACTTTTTTTTTTTTTATAGGACTTGTACTAATACATTGTACCTAGATTAAAGATCTTAGCTGTATTACTTTATAGTGTTAGTCTAGAATTAATCTATCCATATATATCCTTAATTAATAGGTAGATTACAATACAACAATTTTATATATACACTAAATTGAGATGTAGACTCTTAAAGCTTTTTCTTGTGGATTTTATTTTTAGGGGCTATGAGGCCAAACCAAATTAATCTTATTTCCTCTTAGGTACATAATCAGAATTTCATCTTTGGGGGGAAACCAAAAGATGAAAAAAAAGGAATTAAAAAAAAAAAAAACTAAGATTTAAAACTAAATCAATACATGAAAAATAAAATAATATCTATTTAGAAAATATAAGAATAAGTACAAATATACAGCCACTCTATAAACATGAGGTAGATTTTCTAGTTACCAACCATTGCCAAAGTTCTATTAAAAAGTTGGTTACAAATATAGCCCTATATGTTTGCATGCGTGCGTGTGTGTTACAATGAGTGTGTGTAGGCACGCATGTGTGGGTTTTGGATTTATGTATATACCATTACTACAACCTCCATCAAAATTTTGAGTAAAAAATTAATATGAAATATATGGATATAGAAGAAAGCCAAAAAATGCATGTTCAAGAGAATGAAACTACCTTAAATTAAAAGTAAAATAATAACCTTGCTCAAAGTTGTATAATCTATAATTTCTTAGTTTGTCCTTAATTTTCAATTGATTAAGAAAGATTGTTACTTACTAAAAGATTATAATTGTTAAAATACCAAAAACGTAAATCTAAAATAACAATAAAAAAGGCTATTTAATTCTATTTTATTAAGAAGGGACACATGCCATCCGTCTTTTTTTTCTTCCCTTGCTAGACCAATTGAATTCTTGGAAAAGTTAGATGTAATTTTTAAACTAAATATTTATATGATTATTACATAATTTAATTAAATTTAGGGGGCGGGGGTGTTGTAGGTCCGGGGCCATGGCCTCCTTAATTATTGGCCTTAATTTAGGTCTGTCTGTCTGTCTCTCTCTCTCTTCGCTATAAACAGTTATGATATGGAGTCTATGCCAATTAGAATTCTCTTACTTTTAAGGTTTACAGTACCTAATGCGCTAGCTAGCCGTTTTCCTCCAACAAAAGGTGACACACAATAGATATAACCAAAGTGATGAATTGGTCATATATAAAACAGAGAAAAACCATAGACCACTTCTCTTTTGGTCGGAATTCTTTTTAGCTCTGAGTCTAACCCTTAAAGGAATTTCCACCCTACCTCTTTATTAATTAGCTGCGAAGAGTGACTTGAAAATCTGATTTCAAAATGGTCCTTGAGAAATTATAGTGCCGCCACCTAGATATTAAATCACTAGCAGCAAAGCCCTAATGCCCCCAGGCTTTGTAACAATTCGGAATTGAAAGCTGACATTTCATAAAACAACATGCAAGTAGGTAATTGTATAGTGTACATATATATACCAGCATGCATGGAAATGCCTTTTCTGTGACAAATTCAACATAATATATATATATATATATATTCTTTCAGAGAATGGAATATTATTGCATATTGTTGGTTCATTTTGGCGGGACACTGGAACTGTACTAAAAATATGGGGAAATATAGGAAAGGAATATTCTTCAAAATAAGACTTGCTACTACATGACGAGTCGGCAGTTTAATAGAATCAATACTTTGCAAAACTCTTATAAAACAAATAATAAAAAAAAAAAAAAACACTTTGCAAAATGTTCTAGCATCAATTTCCCGCACAAATTGCAAATTTTAGTAAATGAAATGTTTAATAGTATCAATACTTTGCAAAACTCTTATAAAAAAAAAAATATAAAAAAACACTTTGCAAAATGTTCTAGCATCAATTTCCCGCACAAATTGCAAATTTTAGTAAATGAAATGGAGTAAAGAAATAAAGCTATACTTTGATACTTTAGGTCTATATAGTACAAGCAGCATCCTTATGAATATCCATTTATATTTGAGAGATACAATTTAGACACCGATTTTACGGCTTATGTCAGTTTTAATTTAATTAGAGAATTAGGCCCAACTGTGAATATAATTAACCAATTGACATGCAGATGCGTGGATTTATTGAAAAAGAAAAAAAAATTCTCAATCACAACACAGGCATCCCAAACACACCAAAGTGTTTATAGAGAGAAAAACCCAAAATAGAGCCAAAAAAAAAAAAAAAAAATCTAAGGCCTATAGCAACAAACAATCCACTAATAAGAATAGTTTCAGTTAGCAATCAATTTCTCAATACAAAACCCTCTAAGCTAAGTAATGACTTTGTACTTGAGCCTCTAGCTTCAGTTAGCAATCGATTTCTCAATTCTATTCTCCTTGTTAGTCTTTAGATCCGTAAGTTGAGCTACCAACTGCACAATCAAGTCTCCTTGATCACTTCAAGTCCTCTTGAAAGTTTGAGATTGTTCCATTAATTCCCCAACACCAATCAACACTCAAGAATTCAAGATGTGTGTGGTATTAACTCTCCTCTCAATGAATTTGGAATTTGGAATAATAGAGAGGATGAAGATAGAGAGAACAAAATGGGTTTTGCACTAGGGTTTTAGTTGCTTTCTAGTTCTTCAATATGGGAATTCTCTAAAAACAATCATGAGAAATGAGAGTTAAATAATGAGATTTATGCTTATCAAAAAAAAAAAAATAATAATAATAATAATAATGAGATTTATGAATCTGAACAACAGTAAAAAAAAAAAATTACATATTTCTCAAATTCTGGCAACCTTGATGGATAAAGTGAAAGGCAAGGTGAGAGGCGAGATTGCTATCCAACAGTTTTTCAAATTAAATAAATTGCCTACAAAGTGGCCTAATCTTTTCAACTCACTCATGCGAGATTGTAAAGTCTTCAATTTCAACTTTAGCTCTTGACTTCTTCAACGAATTACTAGATTATCCAACTAAGTGTACAAATTACAATGAAAAGTAGTAAAAAAATTAATACAAGAAAATAAGGCACCGAATATGCCAACACACTAATATCCTAACATAGTTGGTTATATCCATTGCTCTCTCTCACATGTATAGTGCTGTGAAGCATGCCTCATATTCTTTGGATTCGATTAGAATATAAAGTACAAGTTGCACAGACGTGTATTAAAATTTCATATCGGATATGTATTAGAGGTTGATCTAAATTATATAATTGATTATAAAAATCCCTGATTACAACCGAATTAACTAGTCCTTTTGGGTATAGCTGGGTTAGTACTTTTTTGTGTTTTGACAAATACAAATTAACTGCATATAAGAGATTTACCAAAGACGGTGACGTACAGAACTGATTGCTTTTTTAGTTGACATAACATGGGTCCCAACGGTTAGCCAAAAATTGATATAAGAGTTAAAAAAACAGTGACATAGAGATGAGAATACTCTTGTAGTTGACATAACATGTGTCCTAACATTTAATGAAAACAAAAGACAAATGCACAATTTGCTAATAGCTAGAGGAGAACACGGTCTAATATTATTTTTATCCTGAAAAAAAAAGAAAGAAATTGAGATGAATTTTTTTGTTTTTTGTTTTTGCTTCAACTAACTGAAAGGTTGCAGTGAACTGTTTTATTAAAAAGAAGCTACAGTTGTATATGCCTCATCAATTGTTGTCGTTGTTGTTTCTTGTAGTTGGCTGAGTACTGTTACCACTGTGGTTTGAATGAACGTTACCAATAATAGAGGTAATGGCCGCTACTAGAGCTGCAGTGAAGTTAGGGTCTGCTGTGATGGCAGCTGTTGCTGAGCCAATTGCATCACTCAACGAGGGTGTATGTATCTGATTGCTGGATGCAAAGGGAGGAAGCTCTATTCCTTGAGAGCTATGAAGACCCACATATTTTGATTGGTTTTGAAGGGCTTGACCGAAAACTTGTGGCGCAGACATGAAATGTGGCAAGCTTGAAGAAAACATGTTATACTGGCCTTGTACTGCCCTCTGGAACTGTGAGGCATTATGAGGCTGAGTGAGGTCCAATGTAACAGTAGGAAATGGAGCTGAAGCTGAAAGTGTTGCGAAACTTGGTGAGCTAGAAAGTGCAGATCTTGCTAGTATGTTTGAATTCATCAATGCATCTGAACTGGGCATTGATCCTGAGAGTAGCATTGATGCAGCTGCAGATGTATAGGATGCCGTTGCCATGGCAGCCGGAGGGAGTGGATGGTTGTGATTACCTTCGTAAGTGGTAATAAGGATCGACCGGTCTTCTGCACATCTTTGTACCTATTGAAAAACCAAAATTCCTTAATTAGTCGAGTGAAAAAAAAAAAAAAAAAAAAAAAAATCGAGTATGAAACAAAATGATGTACACTTTGCTGTGAATTGCTCTTTTTGTAATTGCATCATAGAGAGTGATTGTAAAGTTTGTATAGATGCCATTAGAGCTGGTAGAGAGTTAATTTCTTGGAGAATTTTGAATTTTGTGGACTCAGTTAAGAATGTAATTAGAGACTATGATAATGTATCTTTTAGCTGGGTTCATAGGGAGGCTAACCAGGCTGCACATGTGCTAGCCAAGTGGTTCCTTAGCCTTTTTTTTTTGTTATTTTGATATGGGATTTGGCCTTCCAAGTTTTGTTAATATTATCTTAGCTGAGGTATTCCGGGCTATTGTATCTGTGGTGGTTCAATAAGATTTCTATTCAGCAAAAAAAAAAAAAAAAAAATTGAAAGTATAGTTAGTGACGGGACATTCGTTAAATTTAAGATATAAAATCTTAATTAAGCATAAAAGGAAGAGAAGGAAGCATACTTGTTTGCGAACAGGACAACTAGCTCCCATGGTGCAGCGATAATAAGCTCGAGGACATGGATTTCCTTTTGCCATCTTCTGCCCATACTTTCTCCATTGGCATCCGTCATTAATCTGGGGCATAATTAAGATTGATCAAATTAAAAGCTAGTTTCAATTATATTTTAAGCATTTTATAAGTAAAATAACTTTTTGATATATATACTCCAATGGTTTCTAATGTTTTAACTATTTATTGGTATAATTTAATTTTAAATTTCTTAATAACTATATAAACTCCCAATTACAAAAGTAATTGGTGCTAGACTAGCAGCTAAAACTTTTCATTTTTGATTCACTGTGCACTGAAGCTAACTCTGTAACTCAATGAAGAAACAGAGCACTAGAAGACTTAAATCAGATACATCATCCCAAAATGATCCGTTTCATTAAAACATAAAATAGGCCTAATTAAATGAAATCGTTTCTAATATGAAACTAGTCATTAACTAGCCGTTTGAGTCTTCTTCTTCTATTTTCACTGTGTGCTCTGTTTGAGTATCATGACTGACTTTAACAGTACTCATTTCTTTCATATCCATGAAGGACTTCACTATGAATATAAAAGGAAGGAACATCATTCACTATGCTCTTAAAGTACATAAGAACTTTCCATCTAAAACAAGCATTTTTTCTATCAATATTGATGAGAACTATCTCCTTGATTATATCCTTACCATTTTTTTTTTTTTTTTGCCTTTTCCAACTGTACTCTTTTGCTTCATTATTGTTATTCTTAGATCCAAATAAAAGCAGAAAATTGAAAAGGAAATTAGAATATTCATGTGCTAAAACTCTTGGCTTAATTTATGTCAACCACGTTATTTGATCATAGAGAGATCAATATCAACAGCTACTACTTTTAATGGGGAAACTTTAAAAATAGGTTCCTATTCTTTTACCTTAGTATTTCAAACTATTTCGTAATTTTCTTCAAACTTTGTTTTTTCTTTTTTACGTGTATATATAAAATACTTAATTATCATCCATATTTTGGCTGTAAATCATTCTACGTACCAGCAACAATAACACACTAGAAGAATCAAATTCTAAAAGGTTTATGTGCTCAAAGACATTGAGAAATTTCTAGAATAAAAAATAAAGCTATCATTAATCTCTCATTAAAAAAAAATTAATTTAAAACAAAGAGAAGTTATAGCAAAGATAATACATGCAAACTTGGAAAATTAGTTACTTAACCTACTTTCAATTGAATTTATATGCAGTAAAGATAATACATAGAAATTTGCTACTGGATTAAAAGGCAGATAGAGATGGGTTCAAGTAATAATCTTTGATAATGACATACTTTGTGGTGCTACATGTATTTGTGATTCAAACTTTACTTTTCCGTTCTTTCACTATCTACCTATTAAAAATAAGAAAAATAATAGAGATTAGTGATGGCCTGAGTTTTCTATATTTTTACTTTGTATAAATTAAATCATAACTTTGAGGCCTTTCATGCGTTGAGCCTTTTAATTATTTAATTAATAGGAAAAACAAAACAGATCGAGATTGCATCCTAGAGTGCTCAACTAGATAGGGTCGCGTGTTTGCATCCTTTTAATTATTATTATTATTATTATTATTATTATTATTATTATACCCCCGTCAAAATAAATTCCCTTTTACTTGGAAAAATTATTATATATATGATGCATGCTTAGCCCGCTTAAGTAGCAATAGACAACCATTTTTTTATATATAAAAATTAAAAATAGCCAACCATTTTATTCGAGGTAGCATGTACTATTCTTGAAATTCCAATGTTCCAAGACCCAGCATTTTAAACTATTATCACCTCTAGTTGACCCAAAATGATCAAAACAATTTGGTATAATATCCACAATAAAATTATTTTTATATATAAATATATATATATTTATTTATTTATTTATTTATTTATTTATTAAATAAAATTATTTTTATATATAAATATATATATATATATATTTATTTATTTATTTATTTATTTATTTATTTATCTACCTAACTTCTTGAACTATCTATCTAAATTCGATAGACCTTAAGTCAATGAACATATAAACTCATGAAGGTTTGGCGTATTTTTCAGCATTTATTTATTTAAAATTAAGTATTCTAGACTAAGATGTAAAGAATTGGAAATTAATTTACATAGAAGAGAAATTAAAAGATTACAAGAATTTATCTATGACGCACAATAATATTTAATTTGGGTATATATATATATATATATATTGGAGAAGATTATCTATATTAATTTGATAGATCTTAACTAAAGTCAACGATTTTAATATAACCTCTACAAATCCTAGACTAGAATCGAGACTGCAAAGAGAGAAAGAATAGAAAAAGAATTCAAATAAAGGAGAAATTTAAAAGTTTACGAGAATTTGACTCAGTAGAAAGGGAGAGAGAAAAAAAAAACACAAATTATAATTATTTTTTCATATTTATTTACATTAAAATTGTGTAGAAGTTACACAATTTTATGTAAAGAAATAAAATATAAAATAAATAATTTGATATGAGCTGTTTTGAAAGTGAATATATAAATTTTTAGAAAAAAGTAAGTTTTTATATTAAAATTTAAAATAGACAATTTTTTTTTTTTTTTTGCAAAGTTGATTACGAATGCTTTTACAATATTAATATTGGAATAGATTTAAAAAGATGCATTGCGTGTGTCTATTGTCATGATTACATCTACACTTTGAGATATAGCGTAACCGTGTAAGTACTTTCTATATAGCCTTAGTATAAAGTGGACGGTCTTTGACAAACAACATTAGAGGTGTATTGTATAAGGTCCTTTTTTAATAAGAAAATTTCATAATTGAAAGACTTAAAGGAAATTAACCCATTCACAGGTAACTCAAACTAGCTCTCCCTCATCTCTAAGACTCTAATGGTTCATTTGGATTGAAGCAGAGGGATGGAGGGTAGAGTAGAGTAAAATTGACCCAAAATTAATCTATTTTCAGCCAACTTTACTCTACTCCTCTCCATTCCTCATTCCTCCCTCATCAATCCAAACGGACCCTAATCAAGACTTAAAGAGGGAATAAGAGGAACAAGAATACACCCCTAGTCTAGTTAAGGCAACAAGGCCAACGGGACTCTTAGGCACTTAGCTAGCTAGGTAATGTCCTACTGCAACCAAATTAAAAAGGTCCCTATTAACCAATATACTATATTATATTTACTCTAACTTAATATGTAGTAATTTTTATTTTTTTTAAACGAAGGCCATTCACTTGTCCAAAAGAAAATTTATAAGGTCCCATCTATTGGTCAATTTAATTTATTGTGTATTTGTCTCATAGTGTAAAAAAAATTAATTAAGGTCCAAAAAAATTTAATTGATAATATAATGTTTGAAAGAATATCCCTTCAAATGTTGTGCACTCTATTAATACGTTTTACTTGTAAATTATAAATTTTTATTATAGATTATGTTTCATTCATTCATAAATAGTTTTTTATTATAAATATTTACTAGAAAATATCCATTTGATATGAAAACCTTAATAAAAAGAGTGAAAAAAATGAAATTTAATTGAATCTAAAAAAGGATAAATAAATACATTAATAGTAATAAACAAGACATAGCAAAAAATTTGGGTGAAAAATATATCCAAAGTTAAATAAACAAGAAAATGATAAAACTATTACAAATCTATATATATATATATATATTAATAGATAAAGTTGAGAAAAAATCCAATTGGAATTCCAGTTGAAATTCAATTAGAAACTAATTTTGTGACACGTGTCCCATTTAATGTAAGTTTTAAATTTTTGTGTCAAGTGAGTTAATTCAGTGTAAAAATTGGATTTCAATTAGAGTTTAATCTTGCGTCACGTGTTCCATATAATCTAAGTTTTTTAATTCTTGGACCAAATGAGTTAATTTAGTGTAGAAAACGAGAACTTAAATAGAAATAAACCATAAAACACCTAATCATATAACTAAAAACAATTCAAATTTATAGTCATCTATATATATAATAATATATAATAATAGGTGAAGTAGAGAGAAAATCCAATTAGATTTCAATTGAATTCTCAATTTTGCGCCACTTGTCCTAATCAAAACTCAAAAAAAAAAAATTAATTAGATTATAAATTTGACTTCAATTTTGTGTCATGTATCTTATCTAATTTTCTAATTTTTGTACCCAAATAAATGACACATTATCATTTAACACAGAAGCCAAGAAAACCACAATGATAATGCTCATTGGTCTAAGCAAGAACATCTTACCTGCACACTTTTATGGAAATTATAAATTGAACTCCAATTTTATGTCATGTATCTTATCTAAATTTTCTAATTTTTGTACCCAAATACATGATGCATTAACATTTAACACGGAAGCCAAGAAAACCACAATAATAATACTCATTGGCCTAAGTAAGAACATCTCACCTGCACACTTTTATAGGTGATCTCAATAGAGTCTGGAACTCTTCTAATCCCACAACCAGAACTAAGGAGTCCAACGAAAAAGACTATAAAAGTAAAACATCATCTCCTCCTAATTTCATATCGTCATCCCATGTCTCCTCCTCTCTTAATCTCTACCAACTAGATCCACACACTGCCCTCTCCTCCTCCTTACAAATTTCTTAGAGCAAAGTCAGGTTCAAACACAATGTTCAATCCCACTCTTCCTTACTTCACACTCTCATACATTAGCACTTCATTGGCGCCTCCAAGAAGATTCCAAACTTAATGATCAGTTCTTATTTTTTAATAGTTTTTAGTGTACCTGGATTAAGATTTTGTTAATTTATTAAAAGTGACAAAAATATAATCATATATATTATATTAAGTTGAAGTTCAATTTTAGAATTCAAATCGAATCAAATTAGTTTCTAATTGTAGTTTAATTTTGTGCTATGTGTCCAATTTGATTTTTAAATGTTGGTGTTAAGTTACTTCCTTGTCTTTCTACGGTAATTTTTTATTCAGATTGTTACAATTTAATCCGAAATTTTATTTGAATTTTTCTATTGTTGTTACTATCATATATTATCATTCTAATTGTTCAATTAGAATCTGAAATTGGAGTCCAATTTTACTATACACATGTACAATCTAATTATTTTTAATTTTGTTGTCATGTGCAGAAGCCAATGAGATGAAATTAATAACACATTAAACACTCATGCTTTGGGAATCGGTAGTACCAATCTAAATCCATTGGACCTGCTTCGTGATAATACAACTATGAAGGATGTATAAAAACACGCACAAACCCATCTCTCTATAAAAAGAGATTAAAGAGAATTTCTTTTATCAGTCATGGAACTTCAGAAATTTTTTCTTCACACAAATGCTCATCATGTTACAAAATGACCCATCGTAAAACTACAAAATGAGTACAACTCTAAGGTTTTTTTTTTTTTTTTTCTAATTTAAAATTTTTTAAGCTACAAAAATTTCAATCACCAATAGAGATTGAAGATTCAAAAGCGTGAATGGATCTTTTGGATAAACATTGTCACCAAGGTTCATCTTTCTGTGTAAAATATATATACTGCTAAGTTTTGTTAATGAAATTTTCTGGTTAATAATATAAATTTATATTTAACTGAGCCTTTTAAACATGAATAAACTCATGATTAATAATATATCCATTTCCGTGCAGTAGCACGGGGCTACATACTAGTTTATATAATATACAATGACTATGTACAGTCCATTACTAACTAGGTTATATATATAAATATTAAACTATAGTTTATAGAAAATTCAATTAGAATCAAAATTGGATTTTGCTTTTGATAACTTTCCAATACAAATTAAATTGTTTATAATTTTGTTATTATTTTTTCTAGCTCTGAACTAATGAATATAGTTTTTATACAGTTTCTATTCGGATATTTGTATGTGAAGTTATTGAACATAATAAATTGTAATTGAGCTGAACGATCTCATACACTTATCTCCATTCAATTTAAGAAATATTATTTGACCAGTTTTTTATTTTATTTTGTGTTGTATTTAGTAGAATTTCACAGATAATAATTGTGAATTGATATTGTATATGTAGATCCAATAATGATTTTCAAAATTATATGTGTAATAGCAATGTAATGAGAAACTTAGCATAACCAATATCATGAAAATTGTAAGAAAAAACTATTTTAGTACCTCCAAATGTACTGGTCAAATTATGCCTTATATGTTTAATAACTCAAACTAATATCAATAGCACCACTACGATTCTTCTTCTTGTGTGTAAACATGGGTTATATACTAGTTTTATTATAAAATGTTTACAAAGTGATATGGTAATGGTAGTGAAATGTGATTAGTGGACTTTTTTTTATTATTATTTTATAGAGTTTCAACCTATAACGTCCACTTTTGATAATTGTCATCTTTATCATCATGTCAAGACACCAATCGGTTTTTGGTGTAGGCGGGAACTAAACTCCAAATCTGTTATTCAACCATTAAAAACTTAATTAGTTAAGTTAACTGAAACCCACGGTTAGTGAACTTTAATGACATAATACATGAATGTCAAAAGAGTTTTTTTATTTTATTTTTATTTTTTATTAGTGTCACATTAACTTATAAGGTTTACGTAGTAAAATTTGTAGTGTATATGGATGCAACTTTTTTCAAAAAGAATATGGGTACAACTTAGGTTCAATTCTATAGTCAGCTCTCTAATTGAATTCAAACCTATATTTATATTAAATTTAATTGTCACTAGAAAATAAAATATTGTTTCTGTTTTATTGGTCAATATAACCACGTGTTTGAATTTAATTAAAAGAAATCTAATGTGTTGTAATTAAGTAATTTTACCTAAGTTTTATTACCCAACAAATATTATTTAATTAAGTAATTAAATATAAGAAAATACTACACTTAATGTTGTTGTTAGCTCAATCGGTAAAGTTTTTGATGATTGAATAGGAGATCTAGGGTTCAAAACCCACTTACACTAAAAACAAATTGATGTCTTGGTTTAATGATAAAGAGTTGCCATTATGAGCAATGCTACAGGTTGAAATTATTTTAAAAATTTAAATAAAAAAAAAATGTTGTTGCATAAGGCCCAAAATGCATTGAGCTGGCCTATGGCAAGAACTGCCCAAGCAACCAGGCTTTGGGCAATTGAAGTTCTCACTAAGGAAGACATGTTTACAGTCCCAAACGACGAAAGATTGAAGGCTAGCCTTTATATCCTTTACTGAACGGTTGGTTTGGGTTAGCATTGAAGGACTCTTCCAACCCAAGCTAATCTCATTGGGTTAACTTGAGAAACTACCAACATAAATCAATACACAAATGCTAAATAATTAATCCAAACCAACTCACATGTGATTGGTTTGGATCAATTTGGGGCGTTGGGCTGATTTTGCAAGGCCTATTGGGCCATATATTTTTACTCTATTTGCATTTTTTTTAATTAGTATTTGGGCTCAACATCCAAAAGCCTAATGGTCCATTTAGATTGAAAAGAAGGGAAGAGCAAGCACCGGTCAAATCTCCGAGCACCGATCTCCAGCAAGCACCGATCTCCAGTGTGGGTTTGTCTGTGTTCTTTGTGTGTGGGTTTGTCTGTGTTCTTTGTGTGTGGCTGTGTTTGTGTTTGTGTTTGTGTGCATCTGATGAGGAGAAGAAGATGAGGAGGTGAGGTAGTTGTGCACGGAGAGAAGGGAGAGAAAAATTGGTGCGAATTTATATTAATAAAATAATAAATACATGTGCTACAGTAACCGTGTATATATACACGGTTACTGTAGCTTATGGATAAATATAGAGGATTATACCAGACTTTGGAAGCACTGATGTGGAGCAATTTTGATATAAAATGTGTAAAAATGGTAGTTATTTGTATTATACATGAGTTTTCACATACTGATGTGAATGCTCTAATTGATCTAAAATTAGCCTATTTTTAGCTAACTCTATTCTAACTATTCCCCCTCCCTCCCATCTCAATCCAAACGCGCCCTAAAATTTTGGGTACAAATTTGAAACTTAGGTAATAAAATAAGGGAAAAGTTAACAAATATCCTGAAGTTATTAGTTTAGTAATTATTTTTAAAAATATTTTATGGAAAAAGAAAAGGCAATTGATTTTTTCATAGATTTTTTATATTTCCTATAAAAGTAGTATTAAAATTTTCCGAAAATGATCTATTATAAAATGTCTTAAGAGTACTTATTAATCAAACCCATCAAATAATTGGCATAATGTGAGACTGTGAGTTTGTGAAATGAAATGAGAGGTACTAAATAAAACTAGACACGTGTAATAAAAAAATATTGGAAGAAGTTTCTAAAAAACCTAGTATTTTTATACTTGGGACACATCAAACTTTGGGTTTTTGAATAAGACAATTTTACCCCAAACTTTCATAAATGTACAAAAAATTACCCAAACGAATTCCCCTATCACATGTTAGTCCTCTTAACGATAGAACCAAAACAAAACCCCAACCCAACAACATATCAAATTAGAGGGAGAAAGAAATAGAGCAACTAGAGAGAGAGAGAGGTTAAGGGTGTGAATGTGGGATTTGATTGGGTTTTTGGCATATTTGTGAAAGTATGTGGTTTATTTATTTTTTTTTTTGGAAACAAATGTCTCATTTAAAAGTATAGGGTTTAACGTGTCTCTAATATAAAACCATGAGCAAAGAGTTTGGCTCATTGTGCCTCCTCACATAAAGGCCAATAAGTGTGGATTGACGATCCAACTTTCTTAATACATTTGATGGTTTATTCCTTTAAAAAAAAATTGATGGTCTTGAATTCTAATACTATGCAATTTTACTTTATTCTAAAATTAAAACTGCCAGTTTTTATGCCAAGACAAAAAATGTTCAACCTAATTTAGGGGTCAACATTGTATAAAGTTCTAAAAATAACTCAAAGATAAAATTTCAAAATTCTATCCTTCTATTTTAAGATGGTTGAATTGAATTTGTCACATTTTTAATAATTTAAATAAATTCCCATAAAATTTTTTAATAAATAAATATTAAAATAATGATAACCACTTTACCGAATTTCTATATGCTCATGTCAAAATATAAGAATAAGATTTTAAAAATCATAGAAGAAATTGATTCATTTTATTTGAGCTTGAAACTAATGATAAATGCTAAGTTAACAATATTTTTACAACACTTTCATAACAAATCTTTAACGGTAGATTATTATTGACTGTTACTTGTGGGCAAAAAAATAAATTTAATAACGAGCTTAAATTAGAATCAATAATAAATTATCACGTAAATTTTATTGTGAAAATGTCGTCAAGTTTATTACTTAACAATACTAATCTATCGCCTTAGATTGGATTGGGTTAATCTTAATCATGCTTTATCGGTTATTTATTGAGTTCCATGCACAACGCTACACAGAATGACAGCCCCATTTCTAAATTCTCCTTGATAAATCAGAAAAGAATATACTTTTTTTGTCGTACGTCAATTCTGGCATCGTGTCAACGTGTACGGTCCAGATTAAAAGATAGCAGCCTACACTGAAATATCTCCCTCGTTTATAGCGAACCGAACCATCCAGTACGATTTGTTGAGCTTTACCATTTCTAAATTGTTCGGTGCTTTTTTGTTTTCTTCTTCAAAAAGAGTCAAGAGCTGTGTGACCCGTGTGAGTAAATTCAAACTCTCTCCGTTGTTCTCTGTAATTTCTTCCTCTGAATTGAAATCCATTTCCCTACTTTTTTGAATCGATAATGATCTTTGATTTTTGTGCTGATTTGTATCTAATTTTTTTTTTGTGATTGCTTGATGCTGCTTTAATTGTTGCACCTTCTATATTCTTAATTTTGTTATGAATTTGATGATTGATTGTTATGAGGTTGAGTTTCTCTGTACGCGATTCTGTTTGGTTGCTGAGAAACGGTGGGAAAATAAAATGATTGAATTCTTAAATTTTTAGGGTTTTTTTTTTTTTGAATTTTTTTTTTTGTCGATCAACTTAAAGCTAGGTTTAGGTACCTCCATAGAATCGATTGTAGTGAATCGCAGGCCCCTTGACTTGATCGAGTTGAAATTTACATTTTGGATTAAAAAAAATTAAATTTTGTAATTTTTTTAATGAAAAATTTCACTGTTTTATCTGGAATTTGATTGCTACTGAAAACTCATAATCTACGACGAGCTGTTTGTTTGTGTTTTTTTTTGATTGATTGGAACTCTAGCTTGGCGTGTAAGATATGGCACTATTTTTCCATGTTTGGTATTGCTATTCTGTTGTGCTAGTTGGTGTCTTGTGCCGTGGGTGCACGTAACATATAACCATAACCATAACATGCATGTGGGGTCTACATGTGTTTTCTGTGTGGGTCTCACATTAGAGTGTTGCATATACAAGCTGGGTAAGATACTTTTTTTTTGTTGCTATACAAGGGTGATCATTGCGTGTTAGGAAGTGGGGCTTCTTTAGTTCAGTTCTGTTTGGTTGCCGAGAAATTCCCACCGGGGGGGGGGGGGGAATAAAATTGGATTTCCACTTTTGGGACTAGAGAGAAGTTAAACGGTAAACCTTCATTTAATCAAGTGTAATACAAACGCATGGCTTTTATTAATTTGAGATGATGAATTATATCGGAAATCAATTGCCAGAAATCAGTGATAGTTATGTTTATATCGATGCTCATACTCTGTGATCTCATGAACAAAAGAGAGGGTAAGAATCAAAATTTACATGTCCCTTTATGATAAAATGAAACAATATGAAATTCTTCCTTTAATTATGCTTTTGATGTATTTTAGGGACTTTTAAATTGCATATTTAGGTCCTAGATTTTAAAAAAAAAGTATTTTTAGTGAGAACTTGTGTCTAATAATGTGATTGCGTATGCTTTTATATGCAACTGTGCGTGCCTAAGCATGTGGGGAAATGCCTCAAGCTCTGGTGGACTTGGGCTGGTCTGTAAACCACTTGTGTAGAAATTGATATCTTTATTTCCCAGCTTACAAGTTATTATTAGTTTGTTAGTGTTTTGCCTTCATATAAGAAATTGTCTTCTCAATTGACAGGTAGCAAGATGGGTAACAAACTCAAAACAGTTGTGGCCACTTTCTTCCTTTGCTTCCTCTTGTTTCCTCTGGTGTTCTCTGCTTCCAATGGTGGGTTGGTCAGAATTGGATTAAAAAAGACAAAGCTTGATAAAAATAACCGGGTTGCTGCCCAGCTCGAGTCAAAAGATGGAGAGGTCCGGAGTGCTTCTATTCGGAAATATTATCTCCGTGGGAACTCAGGAGATCCAGAGGACATTGATATTGTATCTCTAAAGAATTACATGGATGCCCAGTACTTTGGAGAGATTGGTGTTGGTACTCCCCCTCAGAAGTTCACTGTAATATTCGACACTGGTAGTTCTAATTTGTGGGTGCCCTCTTCCAAGTGTTACTTCTCGGTGAGTTTTTGTGATTTAATTTCTTTTGGATATTTGTGTGTGATTTATTCTTTGAATTACTTTTTACACAATCTTCCATAGGAGATAATGTCATGATATTGCATCTGGGTCCAGGTTGCCTGCTATTTCCATTCCAAGTACAAGTCAAGCAGTTCAAGTACCTACAAGAAGAATGGTTTGTGTCTGTTTCCTTTTTCAGTTTACTGGTCTTGAAATATTAGTATTTCTTATTGGAATTCTTTCAATCTTTTAGTGTGCATTCAATTCTTCTACTGATAGGTATCCATATCATGAGTTATGTTATTTTATATTAGCAATGCTCGTGTGTTTGGTGACAAATGGGCACCAATATTTTGTGTCTTTGTTTCCATAGGCCTGCAATCTGTTGGGTGTGTAGATTGAGAGGATGGATGAATTGAGTGTCTTGGGTTTTTGGCAAATGGATACCTGATTGTATTTGTGGCACTTTCTTACAAATTAAAGAAAGAATTTTGTTTTTAATACATTGTGCAGGTAAACCAGCTGATATCCATTATGGAACCGGAGCTATTTCTGGGTACTTTAGTCAAGACCATGTGAAAGTTGGTGATCTTGTCGTCAAGAATCAGGTAGTTTCAAGGTTTTGGTACTATTTTATACATTCATATATTTTCTACATACACAAATTCTTCTTGCTGGTTTCCCTTTATTGACAAAGGTGGCATTTCTCAGGAATTTATTGAGGCTACTAGGGAGCCCAGCATCACTTTCTTGGTGGCCAAGTTTGATGGCATACTTGGCCTTGGATTTAAAGAGATTTCAGTTGGAAATGCTGTACCTGTGTGGTATATTATTGCACCTTTACTATCATGTGTTACTGCTTGTTGTATTTTGATTTTTGTTGATCTTCCATTCCAAGTTTGGTAACTATTGAAGTGCTCCAGGTACAACATGGTTAAACAAGGTCTTGTTAAGGAACCGGTTTTTTCATTTTGGTTTAACCGAAATACTGATGAAGAAGAAGGGGGTGAGATTGTTTTTGGTGGGGTGGATCCTAACCATTACAAGGGGAAGCATACTTATGTTCCTGTGACACAGAAAGGCTATTGGCAGGTTGGTGTTCCAAATTTCATGCACTTGTAATATCAATGACTTGTTGTAGATAATCTCAATTTTCTAAATGTGTTCCTGTTCCTTTTGTTGGCAGTTTGACATGGGTGATGTATTGATTGATGGTCAAACAACTGGTAAGAATTATAGAAATTTTGGTTGCTTTCTTGATTTATGGAGCATGAAACTATTTTTCCCAGGACACATGGGTTTTAGCCTTTATTAGTTTTTGTTGCTGTTCCTGTAGCATTTACTAGTTCCATTGTGATTCAAACATGTCTATTTCAGGATTTTGTGCCAGTGGATGTTCAGCAATTGCAGATTCTGGAACATCTTTGTTGGCAGGCCCAACGGTGTGTACCTCTTCTCTTGTGTAGATTCAAAGCCGATTTTGATGCCTTAAACATGCCTTTTACACGGAATTCCTTTTTCTGCTGTGTTCTTGGATGTGCATGTTTGTTTATTGTCCATTCTTTTTCTCTTGTCTCTTGTCATCTACTATATGGGCTAACCTAAAAATGAGGAAGCAGATGATTTGTGTTTGTCCATCAAAAAGAAATTTGTGTTTGTGCGGCCCTTTTTATCATGGATTTTTTGCGTGATCTCCTGCTTGAGATTGTTTTCCATATTACTCTTAATAGGAAAAGTGATTTAAATTTTACTGGCTTTTTGCTGTTGTTCTGTGTTGCTGCTTACATTGTAGGATAATTCAGGTCATGGGTCAACTTTTTACTTGGTGATTGATGTTACCCTGAATGTGTCTATGGTGGTCATGCTTTTTTTCTTTTTTAAATGCAGTGGTCATGCTATTTAAATGCATCAGAAAAGTGTTACATATGCACACTTTCACCCTGTTTGTCTTTGTTTGATCGATATTGTTTTTTTCTCATTTGCAGACTATTATCACTGAAGTCAATCATGCAATAGGAGCAACTGGGGTTGTAAGTCAAGAGTGCAAGGCTGTAGTTGCAGAATATGGAGAAACCATAATCAAGATGCTGTTAGAAAAGGTATTTACCAAGTTGACATGCTATAAAAACCATTCTTTTAACTAATTGTTGTATGATATATGCTCGTTCAATTCTAATGACCAACACTATATTTTGCCAGGACCAACCAATGAAAATCTGCTCACAGATTGGTTTGTGCACTTTTGATGGGACTCGAGGTGTAAGGTAAGAGTCAACTGGTTTCTTACAATTGGAAATATACATTTCTATCACTAATTTGACCAATTTTTATGGGTGTTTTCTTCAACTAATTAATAGTTTTGCAAATATGTCATGGTCAGTATGGACATTGAGAGCGTTGTGGATAACACTCGTAAAGCATCTAATGGTTTGCGCGATGCAATGTGCTCTACATGTGAGATGACGGTTGTTTGGATGCAGAACCAACTTAAGCAGAATCAAACACAGGACCGTATACTAACTTATGTCAATGAGGTGAAGTAACCCTTCAATCCAAGTTTTTTTCCCATTTTCTGCCATTACGTGCTTTGCTCATACTCTGTCACAATTGCAGCTCTGTGACCGGCTGCCTAGTCCAATGGGAGAATCAGCAGTTGATTGTGGCAGTTTGTCTTCATTGCCTAATGTTTCCCTTACGATTGGCGGAAGGGTTTTTGATCTCAGCCCTGAGCAGGTTTGATATGATTACTTAAATATTCTTAAATGGTTCTGGAACTTAGTTGTTGCTTTGATTTTGGGTGCATCCTATATGATTTTTTTCCAGTCACTAAAATATGCTACATATGTAATTAGTTTTCTTTTCTAGTTGGTGTTAAGAGCAATTTTTTCTTCCAATTGCAACATGCTCAGTAGCAAGGCTTAGGAAATTAGATTCTCTCTTTTTTATTGTTTTGCCCTTGTCGTATTATGGCGCTGTGATGACCATGGCTATTTAAATTTCTGTTTGTGAACATGGATATGTAATTCATTTTGGTTATTTTGGGCATTTGTTACCTTAGAAATGCATTATTCTCAAACGTCAAGTTTATTTCTTTTGGATGATTCAATCAGTATGTCCTTAAAGTTGGTGAGGGAGAAGCAGCTCAATGCATTAGTGGATTTACTGCTCTGGATGTGCCACCTCCTCGTGGACCTCTCTGGTATTACCCAACTTCTGCTGTTGATTAACTATACTTTTAAGATTCATGTGTCATAATAAGTCCATTCAATGATTTTATTGGATATTAATATTCAAAGTGAGATGCATAATCTCACTGCTGGTAAAGTTGGACTGGAACTTATTATAGCCATTCAATTCTTGTGCATCACAGGATCCTGGGGGATGTTTTCATGGGTCGCTACCATACAGTATTTGACTATGGCAATCAGAGAGTTGGGTTTGCTGAAGCTGCCTAATCTACTGCTTCAGTTTGTCCTAGTCTATCCATCTCTTCCGAACATGTTGCATTCTGAAATACTAGTTTTACTGTAATATCGTACTTGGTGTTGAACTTAAGCTCCAAATGACAATTACATGTAAATATGTGTGGGCATAATGTGGAGCTTGTTTCTGTGAATCCGCATCAAACTTTGTTTTAATCATGTTAAAAGAATTATACGTTATAATATAAACATGTATCTATGGTCTGTCTTGATTATTTACCTTTTTCTAAAGGCAACTGAGCTACAAGCTACTGCGAATTGGGCTTAACTGGTGAAGATTACCTTGCAAATAGTTCTGTAATTTTAAGATTTTCGATAGACTGTGTCAAGTCAAAACAGTCGGATTTCAAAAAGATTAAGTCTTCTCTAAACCAGGTCGGAGAAATCTTCTCTAACGCATTACGTGGTTGTTCAGGAGATCGTCGTGTACTAAATTTGATTTATTAAATCATATTTAAACAAGTAATAAATTTTGAGAAAAAAAAAAAAAATACACGTCGATAGCTTTTGTTTTTAAGAGACAGTAGTAGAAATGACTATGCATTGAGCACAGCCTGCATAGCCAGAAGATGTTTTGTCAGGGTTTTGTGGCATGACATTTGACAAGAAAGGATATTGTATTGCTTTTGGTTGTGGATGGAGAGAGGTAGGAGTAGTGATGAGAGTATTAATTCAGAAATAATTCATTCGATTTGGAATTGATATTCATTGGTTCACGGTGCATAATGGGCAAAATATTAAAGGATAGAGTTTATTATTCGAATTATTCGGAGGACAGTAATTGTTGGTGGCATGACAGATTTTATTTTGGAGTATTTAGTATTTACCAAGGAATTATTGGGCGCAAGTTGAAACCTACAAGGTAATGTCAGACGAAGAATAGAGACAATGAGAAGATAATAGACGGGACTGATTTAAATGCAAGACAGACCTGTAAGTATACGTTTTGTAAAGTCTTTTATTTCAACTTATCAAAATAAAGGTGCAAAAGAAGGAAGGTTTATTAGTGGGATTGGATTAGCTTTTTTATTATTTGTTAGAAAATTGGTTAAAAAGTATATTAAGGATAACGTTTGTACTAAAATATTGTGCTTTAAAAAAAAAAACATAAACAAATAAGTCAAATAAGCAAAACAAATGTTGAATATATCATATATATAGGTTTGGTGTCTCAGGAAATGTTTGATAGGTAAAGGTTAAGATCTGTTGAAATGTGAACTTGTGATATTTATTTGACATTTGTCCAAATTTCAATGGATTTAGTGCACAAAAGCACTGGACCCAAGCCAGTTCCATGTTTGATATATAAAAAATACAAGATTATATTTGTAATACTTAGATTTACCCAAGAAAACTTTGTTGCCTTGTTGTTTTGATTGCTCCTACATAAAGGATATATGATAAGGGGAAAGAAGGGGGGGGGGGGGTGTCAGTGAGTGAGTTGTTATCTCTGTCCTTTCTGGGGGTTGCATTAAGATAACACTCCTGTTTGGCCAGCTTGTATAGCTGTAAAGCTAAAAGACTAAAGAGCGGTGTAAAGCACAGCACACATTGAAGGATTTGATCACCGACACAACGAATCACGCTTAACTTATCCATTCCCCTTCCAATTTTTACAGAGTTTTCACATTGTGTGCTAACATTGGTATATTTTATTCTACTAAATGTGGGCAAAGGCAAAGGATAGAATATGGTAATGTTGGGAGGTCAAGAAAAGGCATGACGCATATTTGGCATTGCTTGGAGTTTACTCGTCCAAATCCAGAATCCTTTTGCAGCAATACACACCGTCCCATTAACCAACATCCACTCCTTTTTTTTCGGGACTTGGGATACAGTTGTAGATAGTTACTAAGAATCTTAACGTCTAGACTTGGTTTAGGTCCATTCTGCCTTTGTTTTTGCTTTGCTGAAAAGCCAAAACCTTAAAATAAAAATTCTTTGGAATTTCCTCTATTGTACGTCTACGCGTTTATCCACTGGATTCCACTAAGAATCTTCCAATTTCACATTGAAAAATTCATTCTAATTACCCTTCTCAGGTTTCTAGCGTTGATCATGCAATAAATAATATACAATAGGAGACTTTGACCGCCAACATAAACTAACTCGTCAAGATATGGTAACTAGGAGCCTACTTGGAGTCTCCGAGGAAATTTAACCCAAAAAAAAAAAAAACATTTAACATATAAAACATGAATATGAAACCGTGTTTCTTTTGAAAATTACTTTACAGTTTAATATATTCCCAAACCCATTTGAAAATAGCCTCTCAATGACACTTCCTTTTCTTTTCAGAATTCAGATCCTATAACTTTTTCCCTTTGTCACTAGGTACAGAAATTAACATTTGTATATTACTTAGCTTGGTTAACATATTTTGATTTAACAAAAGCAATTTCCAACAAATATCACATTCACCAATTCCGCGTTGGAATATACATTACACACATTCACATTTTTCTTTCTTTCTTTCTTTCTTTCTTGCCTTTAGCTTTGTCCCTTTGCCGCCGCAAAATCACTGGTGTAAGTAATACTATATTCTTTTTGGTAATCACTAATAATCACTTTGTTCATGTCATGACCCCTCTAAAAAAGCGCAATCTTTGCACATGCTCATGTGTCACCATGTGGATGGCTTTATTCCAAACCCAAGTTACCGCCGTCCGAAGACCGCTAGCTCTTGCTGTGTGAATTTCTAATCCCTCTCCCTCCTTTTGCCACGTGGGTTTCTAAGAATCTTCAATCCTTAAGATTTTTTATTTTTTTTATTTTTTTAAAGTGCAGTTACATTGGCCAACTACCAAGTCTACAAGAAAGATATTTAAATATGTAAAATTTTGTGTGTTTATACCAAAGCCAAAAGGGGCAAAGTCACATTTATAAATTTGTACATACACTACCTCATTTTTTAAAACCCAACAACCGAAACCTCTCCATAGATCTTCATATTTCTTCTTTTGTTGTCTCTCTGCTGCTTTTCTATCTTCATGGAGTGGACTAGAGGACCAACAATAGGCCGCGGCTCCACCGCCACCGTCTCACTAGCCACGGCCGCCCCATCCGGTGAGCTATTCGCGGTCAAGACCACCGAGCTCTCTTGCTCTATGTTCTTGCAGAAAGAACAACATCTTTTGTCTCAACTATGTTGTCCTCACATAGTTAAGTACATAGGCTATGACATTTCATATGAAAATAACAAGCCTATGTACAATCTTTGCATGGAGTATGTACCTGGTGGCACGCTTAAAGATGCAATTCAAAGGCAAGGAGGGTGTCTAGTTGAGCCTATGATTAGATCATACACAGAGCAAGTTCTACAAGGCTTGGAATATCTTCATATGAATGGCTTGGCGCATTGTGACATAAAGAGCCAGAACATATTGATTGGCAAGGATGGTGCAAAAATTGCTGACTTGGGCTGTGCTAAATTGGTGGGAAGAGTTGCTGGCAATGGAGGTTCCGCCACATCAGCAATTTCCGGTACTCCGATGTTCATGTCACCGGAAGTGGCACGTGGGGAAGAGCAGAGTTTTGCAGCTGATATATGGGCTCTTGGATGCACAATCATTGAAATGGCTACTGGAAGTACCCCGTGGCCGGAGATGACTAATCCGGTATCAGCTCTTTATCGGATTGGTTTTTCCGGTGAGGTGCCAGAGATTCCAAGGTGGTTGTCAAGTAAAGCTAGAGACTTTTTGAGCAAGTGTTTGAGGAGGGATCCAAGGGAAAGGTGGACAGCTAAAGAGCTTCTTGAGCATCCATTTATTGCCGAATTGGATTCTCTTTCTTTGGAAGTTAAGGACTTTACTACGAGTTCTCCAATTAGTGTATTGGAACAGGGTCTTTGGGATTCAATGGAAGTGTTGGAATGTCTTAGGAATGTACCCCATGAAGGTATTTTGTCCAATTCTCCAGCTGAAAGGATCAAGAGGTTGATTGGAAGGACAATTTCATCAGTTTCGTGTGAGCCCAGTTGGACTTGGGATGAAGATTGGATCACAGTGAGAAGCAATGGCATAGAGGAAAATGAGAAATTAGCTGAAAAATTCGACGAGTTCTTTGCGGATGAAATTACAGCTGAATCTGAATTAGCCCTGGATCAAGTTACTCAAATGGAAGAGTTTGGAGGCTTAATGTTTGATGAGGATTTGTTTGAATACTCTGTTGACAGTATTAGTGCCATTAGTATTAGGAGAGACTTTGTAATGGAATATGATAGTGTCAAAGATGATATTGTATTAGCAATTTTAAATTTTGAATCTGATAATGAAAATTTTCGACTTCTTCCATCTAAGTTACTTCATTTGAATCCTAATTCATTCAATATGATCTTTATCTTGTTTCTGCAAATAGAATTTCTTTACAATCCCTCAATTCCTTTAATTTTGCTGGAAATGCCAAGGTAAACTTGCAGAGTTTGATTTATCTATTCCGATGTGAAACAGCCCTTTTTTTAACCCTCTCTATCCCTCTTTTGGTGTAGAGGACTGACTTTGAGCAAGTCCTATAATGGGTCAATTTCTTTTTTTTTTTTTGGAGTTTGTCTCTATATTTAACAAAAGCGACTTTAGGTGGAGACTTTGAGAAGTCAATTGAGTTCCTGCCCCCTTGAGTGATTCCCTTTTTTGTGGCTCATTTGAGACCATTTCCAAATGGACACTCATTTCAATTTTTTTTTTTTTTTTTTTTTTTTAATGTGAGATAGAATTAAACCCTAGTCTAATTTAAGTGTATGTTAGTGAAGCCTATATACTTGAACTCCGGTCTTTTTTCCGCACATCTCACAAACACTTACATTTGTACAATAACTATCATGCTAAAGATACACAGTATTATTTTATAAAGTTAATACTAATTTTACTAAGAGAAGTTTTTAAACCAACCAAACAATAAATGTGACCAGTACCCATTTATAAGAATTATGTAGTATCATTCCCTAATCTCTCTCTCTCTCTCTCTCTCTCTCTCTCTCCACTCCTACAAAATTGCTGGCAGCCCAATTAAAATGTCCAAGAGTGACCTGTGAAAAGTGAGGCTGCCTGCCACAACCTTTGGTGGCCTATTTGAGGCCAGATGTTTTTGATGAGAACTATAACTCTTTTTTAATTCATGGTTTCCTAATTCACCATTGAGGCATTGACCATTCCCACCTATACGTAGGTCTCTTTACTTAGCATGAACAATGCACCAGACAATGGATAGGTGAATGCACCTCACCCCCTTTATTTTGGATCCAATATTGAAGTATCTTGTCATACAAATTTCACAACTAGCTAGCTGTCTCCACACTATTATGAATAGTGGGTTGCAAGCATCTTTCCCACATAATTCCAATCCGTCACTCTGTACATTGAGTACATTCATTAATGTATCCATAGCTTTTTTTTTTTTTTTTTTTTTTTTTTTTTTTGGGATTTTAATGTATCCACAGTTGGGCTAGTTTTTTGTTTAAAAAGAAAATTATTTAATAATTCGGGAGCAATCCGTACTCATTTTACACGAATGGTGCAATACATCATGAGACTCAATAGTACGCATTGCTCCCAGGATAATCACAATAAATGTAGTTTTTATTTTTTTGGCTGAATAACAGGGAATTTAGTTGATTATATTAATGTCTGTCCCCTTGTGATTTTCCTGAGTTATACAGGAAATTCTAGTTGGTAAAAGTTTGCAGTTAAAGTGGTTGGGTCTGGTGGGAAATGTAAATGGGACTTGGCTGCTAACTAATGCTAACATATTTGATATTTTCTTCAATCATAAAGAATGCTTAAAAAAAAAAATCAGTCAATCTTAAAGAATGCATGATAACTCCGTTTATGGTTGAATTTATCCACGTACATGCATCTTAACCCGATAGTAAATTATACATATAATGCAACAGTGAGTTCAAATCTTATCATTTAAAAGAAAAGAAAATTGTTGCTATTTCTTTAGATTTTTAGTTTATGTTATAGAGATCTCTCCAAAAATGCCTCAAGAGTCAAATTTTGGCTCTCTATTACCATAAAAACAAAAACTTTGAATCTAGTCCTTCGTCTTTTGCAAGTGAAGCAATGGCAGAGTATGAACTTTCAAGTTTTATTTAGATCTATAGGACTAGACTTCAAAAAAAGTCATTATTAAAATAAAATGAAAAAAGACTTTAACAAAGTCAACTTAATTAACAGGTCAACTTCTTTTTTTTTTTTTGTAAGCAAAGAAGCTTCCAATGTGAACAGAAGAGACTTTAGGAATACAAGTTGGAGGTCAACATGGCTCACTTTTCTTGTCATCGGTTGGTGAATACTTTGTCGTTTGTTCTTTGAATGGATGAATACGCGGAATTATGTGGACGTCACTCGAGAATTCAACCAGTTCGTTGACCTTTTTTTTTTTTTTTTTTTTTCCCAAAATATTAGAAATTTTATAAATTTTATTATAAAAAATAACTAACCTTTTAACAGTTTTTATATTTTCATAAAAATTATTTTAAAACTTTTTAAAATAGTCTATTAATAAATCATCAACATAACCTTTTTATTATTGGTGATTTGGTTATATTATCCATATGACTATTGTATTATTAAATTATTTATATTTTATAGAGCCTTTCAATTCAGCACCGACTCAGTGGAGCTTAACATAAAATATGTTTTCAAGTTCATCCACGCAAAATGAATTTGGGTTATGACTCATGAGAAATTGGGTAGGTTCAATGTCTTAAAGTTAAGTAATTACTAGAATATTGTACTGAGCTTATAATATACAGAGGTGTCTAGTATTTGACCTTTAAAAGTAATCTAATTGGTTCATCAATAAAAGTAATCTAACAAAACGACAAGTATGTGTATAAGTATAACAAGAAGTATGTGTATAAGTAATTGTAAGAGTTAGTCTGGTCATTTTTAAGTCTCATGTAATTCATAAAATCTTGAATTTAAGTCTTCTATTTGACACTTTATAAGTGTACTGCTATGTATGAAATGGGAAGATTACACACATTCAGTATCCGTTTGGAAACAATTTATTTAGTTGAAACTGAAAACTTTTTGTTAAAAGTACTATAGATAAATGTAATAGTTAGTTAAATAGTACAGCGAGACCTATAAATAGTACTAAAAAATGTAGTGAGACTTATAAATAATAACAAAAATAAATTGAAAGGGCTGTAAGAAGTGAACACCTACATTTGGAGAGGGAAAAAACTCAAAAAGTACAAGTTATTTATTTGGTTTGCAAAATATGCATAAGTTGAGGCCCCCCAAAAAATTAAAAGAATGAGAAAAAGAAGCAAATGCTTAGAAAGAAAATATCCAACAATAAAATAATATTTAGGTGTGATCAATGAACAATGATGACCGTATGTATCATGTACAAACAAAGACAGAATTGAGAATCAACTACTACCGTAGTACTACCATAGTACCATTTAAAAAAGGGCAAAAGCCAATAATGAAAGCCTTATAATGGGCTGTTTGGTTTTTAAAAAACCATTTCCCCTTACTTAATTTTCATCATTCATCACTGAAAATATCACAAATTTCTAAGGTAACATGTTTGGCACTTGTTTTCAATTTTGATAACTCAAAAAATTTTACTTTTTGTGAGACCCATGGATTGACTTAGTGCAGCTTTTACTTCTTTTTTTTCTCTCTCCTTCAACCCCTAATATCCAAACTCACTGAACCCAGTGAAAAAAAAAAAAAAAAAAAAAATAAAAATTATTTTAAAACTTTTTAAAATAGTCTATTAATAAATCATCAACATAACCTTTTTATTATTGGTGATTTGGTTTATATTATCCATATGACTATTGTATTATTAAATTATTTATATTTTATGGAGCCTTTCAATTCAGCACCGACTCAGTGGAGCTTAACATAAAATATGTTTTCAAGTTCATCCACGCAAAAATGAATTTGGGTTATGACTCATGAGAAATTTGGGGTAGGTTCCAATGTCTTAAAGTTAAGTAATTACTAGAATATTGTACTGAGCTTATAATATACAGAGGTGTCTAGTATTTGACCTTTAAAAGTAATCTAATTGGTTCATCAATAAAAGTAATCTAACAAAACGACAAGTATGTGTATAAGTATAACAAGAAGTATGTGTATAAGTAATTGTAAGAGTTAGTCTGGTCATTTTTAAGTCTCATGTAATTCATAAAATCTTGAATTTAAGTCTTCTATTTGACACTTTATAAGTATACTGCTATGTATAAAATGGGAAGTTTACACACATTTAGTATCTGTTTGGAAACAATTTATTTAGTTGAAACTGAAAATTTTTTGTTGAAAGTACTATAGATAAATGTAATAGTTAGTTAAATAGTATAATGAGACCTATAAATAGTACTAAAAAATATAGTGAGACTTATGAATAATAGCAAAAATAAGTTGAAAGAGCTGTAAGAAATGAACACCAACATTTGGAGAGGGAAAAAACTCAAAAAGTACAAGTTATTTATTTGGTTTGCAAAATATGCATAAGTTGAGGCCCCCAAAAAAATTAAAAGAATGAGAAAAAGAAGCAAATGTTTAGAAAGAAAATATCCAACAATAAAATAATATTTAGGTGTGATCAATGAACAATGATGACCGTATGTATCATGTACAAACAAAGACAGAATTGAGAATCAACTACTACCGTAGTACTACGATGGTACCATTTAAAAAAGGACAAGAGCCAATAATGAAAGCCTTAGAGCATTTGCAGCAGTGGAGCTAAAAAGCTATAATGCTATTTTAGCTCCACCAATATACCAAAAAAGCCTTGCAGCAGTGGAGGCATACTTAAAATTTTTGGCTGATTTGCTACAGTGCACATCTATAAATAGATGTGCACTGTAGCACACATCTAAAAAAAAAAATTAATTTTTTATTCAACCCCCCTATTAAAATAATACTTTTTTAAAAACCATTTTCCCTTACTTAATTTTCATCATTCATCACTGAAAATATCACAAATTTCTAAGGTAACATGTTTGGCACTTGTTTTCAATTTTGATAACTCAAAAAATTTTACTTTTTGTGAGACCCATGGATTGACTTAGTGCAGCTTTTACTTCTTTTTTTTCTCTCTCCTTCAACCCCTAATATCCAAACTCACTGAACCCAGTGAAAAAAAAAAAAAAAAAAAAAAAANTAAGTGTACTGCTATGTATGAAATGGGAAGATTACACACATTCAGTATCCGTTTGGAAACAATTTATTTAGTTGAAACTGAAAACTTTTTGTTAAAAGTACTATAGATAAATGTAATAGTTAGTTAAATAGTACAGCGAGACCTATAAATAGTACTAAAAAATGTAGTGAGACTTATAAATAATAACAAAAATAAATTGAAAGGGCTGTAAGAAGTGAACACCTACATTTGGAGAGGGAAAAAACTCAAAAAGTACAAGTTATTTATTTGGTTTGCAAAATATGCATAAGTTGAGGCCCCCCAAAAAATTAAAAGAATGAGAAAAAGAAGCAAATGCTTAGAAAGAAAATATCCAACAATAAAATAATATTTAGGTGTGATCAATGAACAATGATGACCGTATGTATCATGTACAAACAAAGACAGAATTGAGAATCAACTACTACCGTAGTACTACCATAGTACCATTTAAAAAAGGGCAAAAGCCAATAATGAAAGCCTTATAATGGGCTGTTTGGTTTTTAAAAAACCATTTCCCCTTACTTAATTTTCATCATTCATCACTGAAAATATCACAAATTTCTAAGGTAACATGTTTGGCACTTGTTTTCAATTTTGATAACTCAAAAAATTTTACTTTTTGTGAGACCCATGGATTGACTTAGTGCAGCTTTTACTTCTTTTTTTTCTCTCCCCTTCAACCCCTAATACCCAAACCCACTGAACCCAGTGAAAAAAAAAAAAAAAAAAAAAAATCCCGAACCCAGGAACCCATTGTGAAAAGGAAAAAAAAAAGAAAAAAAAGAAAAGAAAGAAGAAGACTATACCAAACCCAGTGTGAAAGGAAAAAAAGAAAAAGAAAAAGAAGAAGACCACCCAACATGAAAGAAATAAGAAAAAGAAGAAGAAGAAGACCAGATTTGACTACTTACATGTTGTGGGTCTCTCAAATGTATATTTATTAAAATGCCATCATAACTCTATTTTCATATCTTGAAAAAATCTAAAATATGTTTTCAGTTTCCACAACTCCTTACTCAAAAATAAAAAAATTGAGTGATGGAAACAAAAATTAAAAACACATCCAAACAAACTACTCAGCCGTAGAACTCTCTAATTTTGAATTATGAGTGATGAAAACAGAGTTATAGGTGATCAAAACTGAAAATCCAAATAGCCATTTTTTCAAAATATTTAAGATAACATACATAAATTTATACTTTCATCAAAATAAAATAAAATAAAAAGAGATAAATTTATACAAATACGAGCAACTTGGGAACAAATGGGAAATTATGAAGATATGATTACAACATGTTGTAAATCGGGATTAGACTAAAAGTCAATTGCGAAAGGTACGTCTGACCTAAACATTAGATTACAAATTGAGTTAGGAATTCTATAAAAATTAAAAACACGCGTTTGTACTACATATGGAATTTCATACAGAAACTCATTGACCGGAGCCACAGTTGCCTTACAATTTGAGTTAGGAATTCTATAAAAAATTAAAAACACGTGTTTGTACTACATATGGAATTTCATACATAAACTCATTGACCGGAGCCGTAGTTGCAAATGTTGTGTATGTATATATATATATATATATATATTTTTTTTTTCAAAATGTGAAGGAAATATTTGAACTTTTAAACATTTTTGCTAGAAATAGAAGAAAATTTTTTAGAGTGTGAAAATTACACAATACCCACTTCTTGCTTTAATTATTTTTATTTGGCTCTCTCTACCATCTTGTACCAATGCCCCCACAATGTTGCCTAATCAGTGCCATCGACAACAAGTTTGACAGTGAGACTCTAATTAATAATTCTTCGAACACTTTGTTATAATAATTTCTCTTTGTCCTTTAGTACTGATTCAAGCCTAATTATTAATAATTAGCCTTTTAGGATAATTGGTAATTTATTATGGTATATATTGAAGTAGGCGATTTTTGCTAGAAATAGAAGAAAATTTTTTAGAGTGTGAAAATTACACAATACCCACTTCTTGCTTTAATTATTTTTATTTGGCTCTCTCTACCATCTTGTACCAATGCCCCCACAATGTTGCCTAATCAGTGCCATCGACAACAAGTTTGACAGTGAGACTCTAATTAATAATTCTTCGAACACTTTGTTATAATAATTTCTCTTTGTCCTTTAGTACTGATTCAAGCCTAATTATTAATAATTAGCCTTTTAGGATAATTGGTAATTTATTATGGTATATATTGAAGTAGGCGATTTGAGTTCAAACCATGTCTCCACTCTATTTTCCATTTTTTTATTATTTAAAAACGTTAAAAATGCCACGTGTTGAACTTCACTTATTAAGGAGTTTTGACCCACACATTAGAATTTTAATACAATCGGTAACATAGTTGAATTTAATTATTATTAGGGGAAGATTGGCCAATAAGCCAAGTGGATATAATTTAATTATTGGTAGGTGGTATGCTCCCTTTAGTTATTGTTAGGGGTAGATTGGGCAATCACATGATTAAATTTATCCAAAAATCTGAAGCGAAGTTTTTTGTTTTTGTGTGTGTGGCAAAAATAAGTAAATTAGGCCTAGAATCTGCAGATGAAGCATATGGTCGCTACTTTTGCTTGCTGATCATGCACAACTTGCAATGGTGGTCACAGGGCTACTCAGTAATATATATGATGGGACATGGCTGGTTGGATCCTAACATCCTCCATGATTGTCGCACTGCCTTTAGAAACCTTTTTTTGTTAGGTTTAGGATTTGCAGCAAGGTGTGCTAATTCCACCAAGATCCTTTTTGTTTTTGGTCCAAGACTATCATCGACCAATATCCCTGCCTCTACGTTGTGTATAGCACTTTTGGTATAGTTTTAGTAGTACAACTGTTATGGATACAAGTCATCCAACATTTTTTGTTTGTTACTTGGAAGAAACCAATGCCTCCAATTTGATAATTTGACTACTTAAAAGGAAGTTTAGACCTTCACGACGTTCACGTTAAACTAGTTAACAACTTAACAATTTAAGACTCTAAAATTTATGACTACTATTCATTTATTATCAAAATACAGTTTGAATTTATACCAAACCAACTTCCAAATAGATAAAAATAAATATTAACATCCTATAATCTATTAATATATAAAACTAATCATAATCCAAACTAATTTATTTGAATAGATAAAATATATTTCTATCATTATTTATCCAATACTAATAAAAAATCCCTTTGTAATGGATTGGCCTGATCGATATTTTTACCTCAAAGGCATCTCCAATATTCCATGGTTAGCTTGTTTTCTAACTATTGGCAAATTCCCAGAATTGGCATTGCCCTAATGATGTAAACGGTATTTGTCGCTTACCCCAACTATCATTAGGTTTACCATTTTATTAGCAAAGGAAGAGGAATATGTAGTGTACAATTTTATTAGCAAGGTATAAAAAGGCATATTCCTAAGGCCTCGTGCGTTTGACAAGTGGAGGATAATAGATACTTGTGTCTCTATAAAATCACAAGAGTCAATTATTTGCTCATTGCTCTGACTATTCTCTTATTCCAGTTGGTAAGTTAGTACAACTTTGAACCTATTCCTTTGGTTTTTTGTTTTTGATAGTGAAGCAAAGCAATGGCTCAGTTTAATTTGCAGGTCAAAGTTTCCATGCAACTAAAGAAAAATGTGGAATCCAAGAGTGACATTGGGAAGGCAAGTGGAAATTGGAAAACACGTTTAGGCATTGGATCATTGGTTGGTGAGTTGAGGTCTTTTTTATTAGCCTGTTACGAATATATCTAGATTTATTGGTTGACCTTATCCGTGGGATTAGGGACAAGGCAGTTAAAAACAATTTTATTGACCTTATCCGTGGGATGAGGGACGGATTTTTTTTTTTTTTTCCCCTAGGGTGAGAAGTTGGATTTTTTTTTTTTTCTTTTCTTTTAGCATTTCAACTGTGGGAATGCAGGCCCAAATATATATATTAGGCATTGGGCTTTGTCTGAGGAGGCACAATGGTCCGAGAATGGATCAATAGCAAGAGAGATGTGATACTTCGAACCTCACAAGCAGACTATGACCATAATGGTTGAGAGAGGTTGTCTGAGGAGGAATATCTCATCGGCTAAACGAAGATCAAGATGTGCCTCCTATCATCCAGTGTGACGTACCAAGAGGTTCTATTGATAAAGACATGCACTAAGAACGTGCTAGAAAGATGGAGACTAGGAAATATTTAAGGAAAAGCTGCTGCCACTGCATTGAATGCTCTACAGCTAACTTTCTGGCTGCATTTATATAGAGAAAACCCCTGAACAGTGTTGCCTTGGCTATCCCAACTCACAAAGGGCCAGAGGGAGTGTCTGATGGGACAAGCACTCAAGTAGTGGCCTAGACGATCAACAAATGGAGGGCCAAGATCATTCAAAGGGAGATTATATAATGTAAGAAACCCCTGAAAAATTGGGGGTAGGGGGGGGGAAGGAGTAAGAAAGAAAAAGAGAAAAAAGATTGTAGCAATCAAGAACTGTATTTGTAACCAAATTTGAAAGAAATATAGAAGATCTAATCTCCTTGGACTTTGCCGAGAACGATTTTCTTTAATTAAAACTTGTCTATATTCATTCTCTTATCATCAAGATCTACCTTATTTGTTGACTAATTCACTAAAGTCTAGTTTTTCAACCCACTCTCTAAAAATTCATTGTTTTGGGTTTTTGGGCTTAAGTCCATCATTCTTTTGGGCTAAGGATTCAAATATGGTCCCTACATTAACTTATTTGTTTATATACGATTTTAAAATTCTCTCTCTCTCTCTCTCTCTCTCTCTCTCTCTCTCTCTCTCTCTCTCTCTCTCTCTCTCTCTCTCTCTCTCTCTCTCTCTCTCTCTCTTCTCTCTCTCTCATGTATTCTCTTTTACCATTTTTTTATTTATCATATGGAAGTTGGGAAATTCGAGCTTTAAATTTTTCTGCTGAAAACACTAGAGATTATAAACCAGTTAATTTATAACGTTCTTTACTACTTTTACTAATTTTTACGGCATAGAGGAAAAAGGCCTTTTTTTTTTTTGTGTGAATAACCATATTGTCTTACCGACTTTAATATAATTTTGTTTGAATTAATATAATTGAATTTGGGCTGGTAAAGAAATGGAGTTTGCCCTACTTGTTAGCCCTTCGGTTCAACACCATTTAAAAAAACAAATTAAAGGAAAATATTAAACAAAAACAAAACAGAAGGCCCCAGAGAAACTGGCCCATCACACTATTTTTCAAAAACTAATGGCTTATTTGGAAGTTCAGAGAGGGAGGAGAGTAGAGGGGAGCAGAGGGAAGGAGAGTAGTGGGGAGGAGAGTAGAAGAGAATGATTCACCTCCACCTTATTTGGATGTTTTTAAAATTAGTAAGGAGGAAGGGAGTAATTAGCCCTTCCCCTTGTATAATTTTGTTAATATAATAAGGGTAAATTAGATAATTTACTTGGTAAATAGTTTATGTACTCTACTCCCCCTCCAAATCTTTCTAATTTGGGAGAATTAAAATTGGGGGACTAGAGGGAGTCCAAACCCCTCCAAACTCCTCAAAACCCGTCCCCCTCATTCTTTAAAAAACTTCCAAATAAGGTAATTGCATTACTTTCCCTCCCTCTACTCTACTCCCTCCTTTTTAAACATCCAAACATGCCATTAAAGTGGGTACGGAGAATATGTGAGTGGATCCGTAGACATTACAATAAGCAGTTAGCCCAAGCTGCTAAGGTAAGAAACAAAAATTCCAAGCCACAAAAGGAGAAAGCAAGGCCCATGACTATCTGTCCTTTACAAGGCTATTTCCTAAAACGATGAATTAGAATGATTTTTTTTAGAAACAATTATTATTATAATGATTTTGGATTGTCCTCTTTGTTTTTCAAAAATTAAAAACTTTTATTTTATTTTTTAATTGGAGAATTAGAGATATAGACACTACTTTTTAATAAGAAATGAAAATTGGGAATTTCTTTGTTAGGAGTTACCTATACATATTGCATTTGTTATCTATAGGAAAAAAAAATTGTTTTTTCTTTAGGCTGTACTATTGTTTATATATGTTGACCTGTATATGTTGAGGAACTTAAAATGATGTTTATTATTTAAATTGATTAAATTTGATATGTTTCTTACTTTTTAAAATTTTTAGTGTATACAAATTAATCGTGTAATAGATAAATCATTCAACGAAATATCTTGATATAAAATGTTTAAAAATACTAATTTTAATTAATATTATTTAAAAGATAATTCACAGTTTACAAACTAACTCAATGAAGAAAAAAAATTATTTTAAGTTTTGTAAAGACTAAAACGACCGAAATATTTGTGTTATACATATATAAAGAAAATAATATATTTTGGATCTTGTCATAGGAATACTTTGTGTATAGCTTCGATACCTGAAAAATTTGTCCCCATCACTAATCTATATATATATATATATTAATAATCTATATATCTATATATATAATAATAGGTGAAGCAAAAAGAAACTCAAATAGAATTTCAAATTAGAGTTGCAATTTTGTGCCACGTGTCATTCCAATTGTTCAATTAGAATTAGAATTTGAAATTGGAGTCCAATTTTAATATACACGTGTACAAAGAAAATAATCAGAAGAATATAATATGATTTAGGGTTGTTTTCGAGAGAACCATTACTTTGATTAATTGTTTTTATTTATTTTTACGTAGGTTCATTGTTCTCTTGGTTCAAACTTCAAAGTGCCTAGGGAACTATAACAAGAAGCTGAATATGGAAAGTGGCCATGAGAATTGAAAATAAATTTCAAAAAATTAATTAAAAATAAAAAATGAAAGAATATTGCAAGAGATGCACCACTTGGAAAATTGAATTCCAATTAAAATTCATTGGACTTGGTAATGAGATGAGATGAAATTAATAACACATTAAACACTCATGCTTTTGGAATTGGTAGTTCCAATTTAAATCCATTGGACTTGCTTCGTGATAATACAACTATGAAGGATGTATGAAAACACACACAAATCCATCTCTCTATAAAAAGAGATTGGAGAGAATTTCTTTTATCAGTCATGCAACTTCAGAGGTTTTTTCTTCACACGAATGCCATCATGTTACAAAATGACCTATCGTAAAACTACAAAATGAGAACAACTCCGAGGGGTTTTTTTTTTTTTTTTTTTTTTTAAATTTTAAATTTTTTAAGCTACGAAAATTTCAATCACCAATAGAGATTGAAGATTTAAAAGCGTGAATGGATCTTTTGGATAAACATCGTCACCAAGGTTTATCTTTCTGTGTAATATTTCCATTTAGTTTTGATTTCCGTAATTGATATAGTGATGGTTTGTGTGTATGCGCATACATTGAGTCAATATTAACATTTTTTGAAATCCTTTGGTCATTTCTTGATGATTGACTTCTCTTGCAGCTATCAATCTTGCACGAAGATGGCTTTCAACCTATTTAGTGTGACCTTACTGAAAATAATATTTAGCACATGGGAAGAATATTCAATATCAACCTTGTGAATTCTTAAACCTATTAATTAGTCCCCTTTATGGCAAACACCTCTCTTAGTAGCTTCATGGCTGCCAATTTAGTTTCATATTACTCTATTTTGGCTTATAGTTGTGCTACCTTTGAACATTTTTTTACTTAAGTTTGATTGATATGCCAAATGTCTCTAAAGTTTTATTTACTTAAGAACCAATTAATTGTATGGGCTTAATTACCCTTTAATTACCCTTTCAATATATACATGATTGTGACTGTAACTTGTATACAATATCAGTCTATTGTGGTTCAACTCGCTTTCTTTTATACATATATATATATATATATACACTACTAAGTTTTGTTAATAAAATTTTATGGTTAATAATATGAATTTAGACTTAACTGAGCATTTTTAAACATGAATAAACTCGTGATTAATAATATATCAATTCCCATGCGGTAACATGGGTTACATACTAGTAATAATAATAGGTAAAGCAGAGAGAAACTCAAATAGAATTCCAAATTAGAGTTTCAATTTTGTGCCATATGTCATTCCAATTGTTCAATTAGAATCTGAAACTGGAGTCCAATTTTACTGTACACGTGTACAATTTAATTAATTTTTATTTTGCTGTCATGTGCAGAAGCCAATGAGATGAAATTAATAACGCATTAAACACTCATGCTTGGAGAATCGGTAGTACCAATCTAAATCCATTGGAAATGCTTCGTGATAATACAACTATGAAGAACATATAAAAACATACACTAACCTATCTCAAGGCGGTGAAGGACACATTTCAAGACCAAAGAGAGAAATATTACAAATGTTGATCGTGATCTTAGCGTTGAACACCTTGAGTTAAACGAAGGCAAAAGAAAATCTGCTAGGAAAGTTGAAGGTTTTGGGGTGAATGCAAATTTGGCTTCTTATGATGACAAAGATACCTTAAAGAGTGAGTCAACAGTTGAATTTCTAGGTCCTCCACAAAAATAAAATAAGGTTGAATTTCAAGAATCTATCAGCTTTGTGAACAAGATAAAGGTGAAGATATTGTTTTCCTTTGTTGAATTTCAATTGCAAATGTTGGTTCCTTGCAGTTTAATATTGAATTTTTTTAATTTTTTTTAATTTTTTGTACAGAAACGCTTTCAAAATGATGAACATGTTTATAAAGCATTCCAAGACATTATGAATGTGTGCCAGGAGGAGCACAAGGGCATAACAATTAAGGCCTACAATGAGGTTAGCATGTCATGGCTTTTTTTTTTTTTTAGTTTTAAAGTTTTCTTATTCATGTAACTTTCAGTAGTCTTAGAGGGCTGGATTTTAATATTCTTAGCGGTTTTTGTTTTACAATTTTCAGGTTGCAACTCTTTTGGATTATCATCTAGATTTGCTTAATGATTTTTCAAGATTTTGGGTTGATTTTTATTAATTTAGGTATTTAGGTTATTGGTTTTGATTAATCTTGAATGACGAAGAAATAAAGGGCATGATCAAAGACGTTTGAAACCCATTTAGCTTAGGGTTGACAGCCATTGAAGGTAGTGCCGAGAAACAAGGAATTTTCTTTGCTTAAACGTGGTTTGGTTGTCATCCTATGTGATGTTCTTTTCTTCTTCTTATTTCACTTCATTCTCTGAATTTTATTTTATTTTTTTTAATCATTTGTTTTTTTAATTCCTTTTGATTTTGGTGTATTTTTTTTCTTCTTCAAATTTTCGTATCTACTGGTTTGGGTGTCAATGTTAACTTTCTAATTTAATGAATACTCCAAACTGGATTGAGTATTGCACGCCAACTATTTGATTTGTATTACCCTTTTCTTATTATAATTATGATTGTTGTTTGGAATGTAAAATTATATTATTTTATTTTTCTATTTGTCTACAAGGGACAAGAATGAGGCACTCCATACATATAGCAAAACTCTTGCAAAGGTCTATTTCTACCCTCTTTTGTGAAACTTTATTTCTTCTGCCGTCGCACCACCGGAGCCATTATTGGGTAGGTTCCTTTGACTCTTTGTTGATTCGATTTTAATATCATTTATCATTGATTTATTTCAAGTATAGATTCCCTATGAGATCTCGATTGCACTCTTTGTTAATGTTTCTTTATTTATTTCTGGGTTTGTAGGTGGAAAGGCCAAGCCTTTGAGGCAACAACCATTATTGGGTAGATTCCTTTGACTCTCTGTTGATTCGATTTTAATATCATTTATCATTGATTTATTTCAAGTATAGATTCCCTATGAGATCTCGATTGCACTCTTTGTTAATGTTTCTTTATTTATTTCTGGGTTTATAGGTGGAAAGGCCAAGCCTTTGAGGCAACCCAAAGTCCAAGAAGAATGGGTACGGTTAGGTCTATTTTTCCCTTTATTGAAATCCCTTTCAATTTGTGTTTCAAAGTTTGTAGTTTTAATGGATTGGTACTTTGGGTATCTATCTACTGATTACAACAACTTCATTTCTTTTGCATATAAAATTTTCGGCTTTATTTAATATTTCAACTCTATCATGTTATGTATTAATTATTTACACTTTTACAGAATCCTCATATGTACAGTTAATACTTTAATTTTTTTTTTCATTGTACTTTTTATTTTTGCATCTACATTCTACCACAATTGGTTCTCTCTTTTATGTAGAAAGATGTGGCGGGTGATGTTGAGGGCAAAGGCAAAGGAAATGAAGACCTAGACAATTCATTGCAAAATAGGTATGTTCCTAAAATCTTGGTAGACAATAATTTGTAATGTATTATAATGAAACTTGAGTTCTTTTAGCAAAAATAGTATCAACAGATTGGTAATTGACTTAAAAATTGGCATTCATGATTTATGTTAGAAAAGCATTAGATTTAATAAATGACTTGGTCAATTCGAGTGTTGCTACTCACACTAGGTGAATATTGAACATTATTCAAATTCTTTATTTATCTTTGTGTGTGTGTTACATTGGTGTTTCAACATTTGATAGTAGTACTATATGCTTACAACAAAGTTATTTTTTGTGTTTGATTTACTTAAAAGATATGCAACTATAAACCTCTATTATTTATTTTTTATTTTTTGATGAACTATAAACCTCTATCATAAAAATTTAGTGGTTTGTCATGATAAATTTTAATTTAGGAATATTAGACTTTATTTTAATTACTTGAGAGGGGAATAAAATTATTTGGTTTTGTTGTGATAAAGTTTTGGTACCTCCCTGATATGGTTCTCTGGCTTATTTTTTGTTTGGATTATTCATATTAAATGATTTTCTTGATATGGACGTGTTTCTGATGGATTTGTTGAAAAATTGGCTTTATGCAGAGAGTTTGGCTGCATAAAAGAACGGGTGGTGTTTGTTTGTCCATTGCTTCAAAAGGGTTAGCAATCACCTTGATAGGTGATTAAAGATATTGGAATCATATCCCAACTGAAGAATCTAGGTGAGATTCGTTCAATTTTTTTTTTTTTTGGTTTTTATGTATTGATTTTTCAATGGAAATGGGAGAAAATTTGTATTTTTCTTCCCTTGTATGTTTTAAATGGACGATCGAAACTCCAGCCAACTGTGGAATTCCCTTGCTAGAATTTGTCTGAGTAGTTTTTTTTTTGGTGATCTTTTCTATCAATTATGATTGAAATTTTAAAATTTATTGTGTGATGCTATCATAATGCAAGTGGTTTCATAAATCATAATAACTTTATTAGCAAGTTTTCTTAAATAATAAATACAGGTCATTTGAAGGATGTGGTCATTTCGAAGGATGTCCAATACCATTGAGTTTGTTTGGAAGTTCTTAATGTTTAAGGCTGTTCTTATTGGTAATAAAATGACCATCATATTATTGAACTTGAAGTTATGCTGTCTTTGAGTTGGACTAACACATTTGATCCTTTAAAAACTAATTGCTATGAGAAGAATCATGATAAGCCTGAAAATCCTCCCTTCAAACTTTCCATTTTCCCTTTTCTTACATTGTTGCTATGCTAATCCAAAAGTAGGCATTTGTAGTCTCTCAATTGGTGTTAAAAGTGTGAGGAAAATTATTAAAATATAACAAGATGCTAACTTTTGTTTTTTGCTTGACTTTGTGATTCATTAGATTGATTAGAAAAGCTTTGAGAAATTAAAAAGTTTTTGTTGGTTTTTGAAGTGGCGCTTCAGTTTCTCAATAGTGGAGAACTGCAAAGCTTTTCATCTGTTCTGGTGCTCTTTTTGCAATTGTATTTGCTAGAATATGCTGCCTTATTTCTTGGACAACTTTTCTGCCAAATTTGTTTGAAGGAATCTCTGCCAATCAATTACATTACATAGCGATTTAGATGACCACCTACATCTATTAAATCATACTATTCATTAAATCATCTACACAAGGCACATGATTACTAAATATGTCATGATTAAATACTTGTGAATAGCTATTTTTTATCATTTCTTTTCCTGTTTTACTAAATATGCCATTAAGTACATTTCTGTTGTGAATTGATGTGGACTTGCCAACCAGTTATGCATGGCATCATAATTCAGCTTCCAAATCGGTTTTTATAGGAGAGGACTCATTATATGAGTTTGTAATAATACTATTAATACTGAATAGAGATGAGTCGAAAGGGACTATTCTTTATAAAGGTTGCCTTTTAATATATTTTCTTGATGGTTTATATATTATCTAAATTACAAACCTATTATCTTGCCATTATGTAATAATTGTGTTCATTTTTTGTGTTAGATTTTATCAAACTCTTGACAAATTCAGTGCTATAACTATTTTTTACAGTGATATTTTGGATTCGCTTAATTTTCAAGTGGCTTATTAGAAATAGGCCCTCAAAGATTAAGAACAAATGTCCCGTCATAATATTATTTACAACAAACTCTTGATGAATATCCTCCTCAATGTACTAACTCGACTTTGAAGATTAGTCCCAAATGTTTAGACAATGATGTTATACAAACTCATTTGGATATATTTGCACTACTTTCTAAATGATTTCCACTGTAATAAATTGTTATTATTTGTTTTCCCTTATTTCTAAGTAAGTTATGATGTCAAAGTAAGTCAAGTTTTAATTGCTTTGAAGATATTGCATTTTTGCATGCACAATAGAGAAGCATTCTAGAAAATTCCCTTCATTCAAACTCATTTGAACGCAATGGAAGTAATAAAAGTAGTGGTTGCTCATTTCATATGTTCCTCCAAATGGTCTATTGGAGAATGGAAGTACATATGTGATGTGAAAACTGAATTAAGGTACAAGCCATATCATATAAGGTTTGCTGGCTTGCTCGATTGAAATTGTGCTTAATTATTATCTCCTCTCCCCCTCCTCCTTTCATCTGCTCTACTAAGTTTTGTTAATGAAATTTTCTGGTTAATAAAATGAATTTAGACTTAACTGAACATTTTAAACATGAATAAACTCATAATTAATAATATATCCATTTCTGTGCGGTAGCACGGGTTACATACTAGTTATAATAATATGAGTTTTTTGCAATTAAGAACTTAAAAATCAGATATCTAAACAATGGATTATATTTATTACAAAATGAAGGAAGATTTAATTTATTTATTTATCGAGTCTTTCCTTTCATGCAAGGTGAATGCACAAGTAACCATCACTCGCTCAATTACCATGCCAAATTTCTACAATTATTATTTCTTGTTCTTTACTTACCAAATATAGATTACTTGTCTCTCGCGTTTACTTAAAAAGGAAAGGCCTAAAGGACATGCATTTGAAAATTTAATCATCGTTACCAATCCTGGATAATTTTGGCAAGTAATTTTGGCAATATTATTTTGTAAAACATGGGAGTTAATGGGGAAATTTAAATAAAATAAAATAAAATTTCTTAGTTGGTTTTACACGAGGAGGAACAGTAATGTGACAACTTTTGAAATTGTGAGCATATTGACAAGTCTATGTATGGTATGTAAAAATGAGTAATGTGAGCATATTTCTGTAATGAAAGCATTGGAGTATTTACACGCCTATATAAACTTGGAGGTTTACAGCCATTTCCATTATAGAAGAAAGTGATTTCTTGAGAGAGAATAAGAAAGAGAGATGGAACACCTATCAATTGTGAAATTCTTCTTGTTTATGACCGGATATCCATTGTTTAAAATGATTTTTGGACGTACAGATTTTTGCATTGGCAGTCAAGGTCAAGGCCGAAAGAGGCGATCAATATTCATGGTAGAGTTTCAAGAGAGGTTCTTCTAACTCGGGTTGTATGTTGACATCTGGTATGTGAAAAGCTCATGTGGAAGTTGTATTTTTAGTTCTTCTAAATCAATTCTTAAAATTTTCTTGCACATAATCCTTTTTTCCTCTTGATTTATAATTATTTACTTATTGTAGTTGATCAGTATTATATCTGTTTTGAAGGTGGATGGAAGGTGGATCTGCTGAGAATACATACAACTTGGAGGAGAAAGCATTAATAAAATGGATTTCTTGATTGAATTAAAGTACTTTTATTATTTTTATTTGCTTTGTCGTTTCATAACTAAAGGAACCGCCTAAATGGTTTGAAATATTCAGACGTTCCATGCCTTCCTTTTAGACCAAATAAAGGATACTAATATGCATTTTTGGCCAAAAGATAAGAGAATTGATGGTTTTGTTCCAAAAGAAAAAGGGAAAATAAAGGGTTACTCACTACAACAAAATGTATTTTTAGTGACGAAAATTAGTGAGGAAATATTTTTCGTCACTGAAAATACAGCTTTAGTGACGAAATATGAATTTCGTCACTAATAATGAAAAAAAATTATTACATTTAGCGACGAAAAATAAATTTCGTCGCTAAAAAATAAGCACCAAGGAGGGAAACTTTGGCGCCAACTTAATTAATCTATAGTGACGAAATCTTTCGTTGCTAAAAGTTGAAATTTTTAGTGACGAAATATTTCGTCACTGTAGATATTACTGGGGATGTTTTTAGTGACGAAAATACATTTGTCGCTATAAGTTAGTATTAGTGACGAAAAGTAGTCGTCACTAAAAAATAAAGGAATTACAATTATATGTTTTTAGCGACGAAATTAAATTTCGTCACTAAAAGAATGCTTTAGTGACGAAATCACATTTCGTCACTAAAAACAATAATAGATTTACCGTATGAGTTTTAGTGACGAAATCATATTTCGTCACTAAAACACATACGGGTAAAACATATGAATATGCTGTAGTGACGAATTCGAGTTCGTCACTAAAAGTTTTATAGAAAGCGCCAAAGTGAAAAATTGTTGCGCCAAAAAATTTAGCTACAGCGACGAAACGGTTCGTCGCTAAAAGTTTAATTTTTTGCGACGAAAAGTTTCGTGCTAAAGGCACCCAATAGTGACGAAACAGAGTTCGTCACTAAAGGGTTTGTAAAATATGAGCTTCAGCCCATTTTTTTTTTTTTTTCACTACTTGTTTCTGCGTTCTCTCCCTTTCCCAAACTCACATACCACAAACTCACACACCCAAACTCATACCCACAAAACTCACATACCCAAACTCATACCCACAAACTCAAAGAATGAATCAGAGCCGTCGTCGTCGTTGCTAAGGCGTCGATCCCGGCGACGATCCAAGCGTCGCTTTTCGGCTTCGCTGGCGCGAGCACAGCGACGCTTCGGCTTCGCCGTCGCGAGCACAGCGACGCTTCGGCTTCGCCGTCGCGAGCACAGCGACGCTTCGGCGCGAGCGTCGCGAGCACAGTGACGCTTCGGCTTCACCGTCGCGAGCACAGCGACGCTTCGGCGCGAGCGTCGCGAGCACAGCGACGCTTCAGCGCGAGCGTCGCGAGCACAGCAACGCTCCGGCCACACACCGCAACGCTCCGGCGACGCTTCGGCCACGCACCGCGACGCTCCGGCGACGTTTCAGCGACGCTGCCGGCGTCGCTTCGGCTTCCCTTCACCGCGTCGCTTGGGCTTCCCTTCATTCAGTTTTTTTTTTTTTTTTTTTCTCTTTTTGAGTTAATTTTTTTGTGCTTTTTTTTTGCATACTATTTCTCCTTTTATTTTTAATTTATTCATTTTTTTTCTTTCACTTCACAGTGGTATTTATAATGTTTGTCATTTGTGAATCTGTAATCTGTGATTGTAGTTTTTTTTTTCTCTCTCCTGAGGGTGATTGTGAATTAAATTTGAATTTGTGAACCTGTGATTGTGTTTGGGAGTCTCTGTGTTTAGAAATTTTGTGATGGCTACCAATTGGCTTGCTGCTATAATCAAATTTTTGTTTGCTACCCTGTTTTCTTTCTGCAAAATTGTCAAAATTGAAAATCTAACAAATTAGTGAGTTGGTTTATGAAAACCAACACATTAGAGCATCCCACCAACTAATCAGCCCACTAATTTTAAATAGTGTAGTGAACATTACAAATTAATCTATTTGTTGGGCAATTACCTTTTTCAGAAGTGGAGAAGGGTACATTAAAAAGAAACAAGCAAGGACGAATATAGCACAAACAAGCACAGTAAAGCTAACAAATAGGATTGAATTTTAAAAACCACCACTATTTTATATTAATTGATTCACAGCACCTAAGCTAATAAATTTTTACTTCTCCTCTAAATTTTTTGTTGACCATTTACAACTTACTATATTAACGGTTATGAATTTTTTTTATGTATCTAGAGATTGCATCTTCTCTCACTTTCCAAACATACTAACTAATATTCATGATCCAAATTGGTTGTTTTAAGTATTTAATATATACATCGTGTTTTTATAAAATATCAAGGATTATCATATTTTTGTAATAATGACATGTTAACATAATTTTGTAAGACTATAGATTTTGTGGTTTTAGATCATCATGCCGAACTTAAATGCATTGGGTCTTTTTTTGCTTATCATCTTTTTGTGCTTATCATTGGGTCTACATAACTGTTCACTAAAAGTTATCTTTCTTTTATTTCTAGCTCTTTCTTTTGTGACTGAAGAAATTGTGAGGAACAAGGTGAAGAATACAAGTTAACTTTGGATTTTTTCTAAAAGTTGTAAACTTAACTTGAGCAAAGTAAGTATATTCAATTTCAATACTTGTAAAACTTTATATATTCTTGTGATGTTGGAAATTTGTTTTGTGGTGGGTTGTTGTGTTGGAGCAAGCGGGTGGCTTGCATGGTGTTATAAGGTGGCTTAAATTCATATTGGGAGTGTTTTTAATTTCTTGCAAATGTGAATGAAACTTGTTGAGTAACAATTGTGTTTCTTTACTCAATTTCAATACTTGTAAGCATTATAGTTGTGATGTTGGAAATTTGTTTTGTGGTGGGTTGTTGTGTTGGAGCAAGCGGGTGGCTTGCATGGTGTTATAAGGTGTCTTAAATTCATATTGGGAGTGTTTTTAATTTCTTGCAAATGTGAATGAAACTTGTTGATTAGTAGCAATTGCGTTTCTTTACTCAATTTCAATACTTGTAAGCATTATAGTTATGATGTTGGAAATTGTTTTGTGGTGGGTTGTTGTGTTGGAGCAAGCGGGTGGCTTGCATGGTGTTATAAGGTGGCTTAAATTCATATTGGGAGTTTTTAATTTCTTGCAAATGTGAATGAATTGTTGATTAGTAGCAATTGTGTTCCTTTATTCAATTTCAATACTTGTAAGCATTATAGTTGTGATGTTGGAAATTTGTTTTGTGGTGGTTTGTTGTGTTGGAGCAAGCGGGTGGCTTGCATGGTGTTATAAGGTGGCTTAAATTCATATTGGGAGTGTTTTTAATTTCTTGCAAATGTAAATAAACTTGTTGATTAGTAACAATTGTGTTTCTTTACTCAATTTCAATACTTGTAAGCATTATAGTTGTGATGTTGGAAATTTGTTTTGTGGTGGGTTGTTGTGTTGGAGCAAGCGGGTGGCTTGCATGTGTTATAAGGTGGCTTAAATTCATATTGGGAGTGTTTTTAATTTCTTGCAAATGTGAATGAAACTTGTTGATTAGTAGCAATTGTGTTCTTTTATTCAATTTCAATACTTGTAAGCATTATAGTTGTGATGTTGGAAATTTGTTTTGTGGTGGGTTGTTGTGTTGGAGCAAGCGGGTGGCTTGCATGGTGCTATAAGGTGGCTTAAATTCATATTGGGAGTGTTTTTAATTTCTTGCAAATGTGAATGAAATTTGTTGATTAGTAGCAATTGTGTTCCTTTATTCAATTTCAATACTTGTAAGCATTATAGTTGTGATGTTGGAAATTTGTTTTGTGGTGGTTTGTTGTGTTGGAGCAAGTGGGTGGCTTGCATGGTGTTATAAGGTGGTTTAAATTCATATTGGGAGTGTATATTTGTGTGTGCAATGTATATTTATTTAAATATTAATATAAACTTGTGCATTCATGAATAGGATAGAACTTTATCTAAGTAGCTTATAGATTTAGATGTTAGAATACATTATGCATGAGTTGTCCTTGTATTACTAAAGTAGCATTCATCTTGTAATTGTAGTCAAACATGGATAAAAGTTGGATGACAATGGGTAAGACACCCGATGGCAGATTAAGTCATGGATATATTGAAGGGGTCAATGCATTTATTAATTTCGCAAGAGCAGTTGTGGACGTGAGTGGTAATATTCCGTGTCCGTGTATTCACTGTGTGAATTGCTATCGACAATCTTTTCAAACTGTGCGTATCCATTTGCTTCATCGTGGAATTATGCAATCTTATATTAATTGGTATAATCATGGAGAGGCTCGTGTATTGAACGAGAACATTCATGATAATGAAATGTCGGATGGTGATCATATGGATGGTATCGATGCCTTGGTAGATGACCGAATTAGAGGGGAACCAAGAAATGCAACCGAAGATGAGGAAGTGCGTCATTTTGACAAACTTGAAGAAGATGCAAAGCGTGAGTTGTATCCGGGTTGCACTGATTATAGTATTTGAAGTTTGTTATTGAGATGTTGAATGTAAAGGTAATGACCAACTTGAGTAATAAGGGATTGATATGATGCTAGAATTGTTGACAAAGGTTTTACCGAAAGGTAACTTGGTTCCAAGGTCAACTTATGAAGCAAAGAAAATATTACGTGACTTGGGCTGTCATACGAGCATATAGATGCATGTAAAAATGATTGTGCACTATTTTGGAAGGAAAATGAAAACCTTGATAAATGTCCGGTGTGTGAGGTGCCTAGGTACAAAGATACACGTACTCAAGGTAAGAAGATTCCTCACAAAGTATTGCGTTACTTCCCGTTGACACCGAGACTAAGGAGATTGTACATGTCAGGCCAAAGAGCTAAGGACATGAGATGGTATATAGACAAACGTGTGGATGATGGGATAATGAGGCATCCGGCTGATAGTGAGGAGTGGAAGGAGTTTGATTTGCAACATCCTGATTTTGCTCTTGAACCTCGCAATGTAAGGTTGGGTTGGCTACAGATGGATTTAATCCTTTTGGGAATATGAACAACAACTATAGTATGTGGCCTGTCATACTTATCCCCTATAATCTACCGCCTTGGTTGGTTATGAAGGAGCCGTATTTTATGTTGTCCTTGCTTATTCCCGGTCCCCATCAACCGGGGAATGAGATTGATATTTATTTGAAACCATTGGTTGATGAGTTGAAGGAGTTGTGGGAAGAAGGTGTAGAAACTTATGATGCTTATAGTAAAGAGCATTTTCAGATGCGTGCAACTTTGTTGTGGACAATACATGACTATCCTGGATTTGTAACGTGTCCGGGTGGAGGACAAAGGGTTATCATTCTTGTTACACTTGCAATGATCAACCATATTCAGAAGCTTTGGAAAGTAAAATTGATTCATTAACCATCGAGCTTATTTACCTATGGAACATCGTTGGAGACATAGTCGGTTGCATAATGGTTTACCAGAGAAACGGAAGAGATCCTTAGAGTTACAAGTGGAAAAGATACAAGAGCAGCTAGATAGAATGCCAAATATAATTTTAGGAAAGCATCCAAGTAACAAGAAGAAACAACTTATTGGGAGCCAAATTGGTCAAAGGCAAGTATTTTGTATAAGCTTCCATATTGGAAAAATAAGAAGCTTAAGCACAACATTGATGTCATGCATGTGGAGAAGAACATTAGTGAGAGTACTTATGGTACTTTGTTGGGCATTGAGGGAAAAAACAAGGACACTGACAAGGCTCGGATAGACTTGCAAAATATGAACTTCAGGCACACGTTGCATTTGAAACAACGTCCTGATGGATCATATGCCAAGCCTCGAGCTTTCTTTTCATTAAGTCCCAATGAAAGGGATGGTTTTTATGACTTTTTGAAATCAGTCAAGTATCCGGATGGCTATGCAGCCAACATATCAAGGTCAGTGAATGCAAAAATGGTAGATTATCTGGTTTGAAAAGTCACGACTGTCATGTGCTATTACAACGAATTCTTCCAATTGGATTGCGAGGTTTGCAGATAAAGACATTAGTATTGTATTGTTTGAGTTGGGCAACTTCTTTCAAGACTTATGCTCAAGGACCTTAAAGCGAAGTGAATTGGAGAAACTAGAAGAACGTATAGTTCTTATACTATGCAAGCTTGAGAGATTCTTTCCTCCAGCATTCTTTGATGTTATGGTCCATCTTGCTGTTCACTTGCCTCGAGAAGCAATTCTAGGAGGCCCGGTACAATATCGGTGGATGTATCCAATTGAAAGGTAACTAGATCTTTTGATGCATTCATCAATTGCATTTTTTCCACATGGTATAAAATCACATTCTATGTGTATTTTTTCCTTGTAGATACCTTGGAAAATTGAAAAGATACGTTTCCAACCGAGCTCGACCAGAAGGTTCGATTGCAGAGGCTTACATTCTTAAAGAATGTATTAACAACTGGTCTTTGTATATTGATGGGATTGAAACTAACAACACAACCACCAAAATAGAAGTACTTCTATTCTGATCTAAGGTTCGTGTGTTGAATTATACCCTTACAATATGATTTAAATTGATATAAATGTTCAAGTAGATCAGAGTTGTCTTGGGAATCAAGATTTTCAATGGTCCACCCCGAATCATTTTACACAATCACCTTCCCTAGAAAATTAATTTGATTAGTTAAGTCAATGTCAATTGGTTAACCAAACAGGCTGTTAATTGAATTTTGAAGTCGCCCTTCCAAACCATAGTAATTGTGCAACCTCTCTTCACAGAATTGCAGAAAACCACAAGATTATAGGAGCACCTAAATCCTTTATGATTCCCATCTTTGTAGTTTGAGAAATTGAAACAGGAAAATGCAATTGAGAGTTACAACAATTAGCACCACGTATATGTAATTTACAGGTGAATACCAAGGAGTTATTAATCTAATATGATGCACAACATTGTTGCATCTCTATCATATATAAAATACATGCCTTCGTTTTCTTTTTTTTTTGAGGATAAGTAAACATACATACATCCACATTGGGTCTTAATGAGAGATATATTACACTTCAAGCAAACTATAAGGCCCTCCACTTCCTCTTCATGATTGTTTCTTTTATGATCCCTGCGCTGGCTTCTGGGACATTTGTTTGTTTTGGCTTCTGGGACATTTGTCTGTATTGGCTTTGTTTTTATTCAGATTTCATCTGCTTAACCTGTGGCTTATCCGTCTCCTCAAATTTTCTCCTTTCCAGTTGCTCAGAATCCTGGCTTAATTTATTTGTCCTTTCCTAGTTTTTTTCTTAGATGCTGGAGCTCTCTAATATAATAATGTAGTTTGTCTATCATCAACGCAAGGAATAAGGAAAACCTTGTACAATCCAGGGGACAAGATTTTCACTAATATGCTTCAAGTTTAACAAGAGAAACACAGCATATATAAACCAAAAAAATTTCTACTTGTCTTGTAATAATTTTCAGCCTCTTCAACCATAGCTGGGACTCAGTTCTAATATGCATTCTTTGAGGGCTTCATCTTGAGGTTGTGTACACAGTAAAAATTAATGACCAGTGGAGTAATCATCACGCTAATAATGCAAGGTGTTATTTTATAAACTTATTACTAATTTTAGTAAGAGAGGATTATAAACTAACCTAACAATAAATGTGACCAGTACCCATTTATAAGAATTGTGTAGTATCATTCCCTAATTTCTCTCTCTCTCTCCACTCCTACAAAATTGCTGGCAGCCCAATTAAAATGTCCTAGAGTGACCTGTGAAAAGTGAGGCTGCCTGCCGCAACCTTTGGTGGCCTATTTGGGACCAGATGTTTTTGATGAAAATTATAACTCTTTTTTAATTTATGGTTTCCTAATTCACCACTGAGGCATTGACCATTCCCACCTGTACTTCCTGACTGTTTCTTTTATGATTCTTGCGCTGGCTTCTGGGACATTTGTCTCTTTTGGCTTTGTTTTGATTCAGATTCCAGCTGCTTAACCTGTGACTTATTCGTCTCCTCAAATTTCCTCTAATTTCTTTGTCCTTTCCAAGTTTTTTCTCAGATGCTGAAGCTCTCTAATATAATAATGTAGTCTGTCTATCATCAATGCAAGGAATAAGGAAAACCCTGTGCAATCCAAGGGACAAGAATTTCACTAATAAGCTTCAAGATTAACAAGTGAAACACAGCATAAATAAACCAAAAAAATTTATACTTCTCTAGTAATAATTTTCAGCCTCTTCAACCATATATAGCTGGGGCCAATTCTAATATGCATTCTTTGAGGGCTTCATCTTGAGGTTGTGTATACAGTAAAAATTAGTCTCAATGTTTAAAAAACATAAAACAAATTATACAATTAAGAGTGTTAAAGATACAAGAACATTAATAAAACAGCTACAGATAAGATTTCTTAAGGTAATTAACCCTAACATAGTTCTTTAAATCTAAGATTACAATTGTTAAATTTTTTTTCACATCATTGTATCTAAACAAACATTTATTAGTATTATTTTGGAATCTATTTAAGCTAAAAATTATACAATAAAATCTTAACTACCTATTTAATAATGAATGGTTAGGATCCTAATTCTCGACAGGCACAATTTCTGGCAAAATTTGCTGAATAGTAACTTTTTAGGAAAATTTTAGGTGAATAGCATAAGTCTAAACTTATTTAGTTAAGTAGACTGATTCTGGAACTTGAGTTTACTAAACTCGAGTTCCAACCCAAAATTGACTTTAACAAACTCAAAGTCCAACTTTTATAAGTCACGTGGAATTAACCAAAAAAAAAACTACATGGATCTCGAGTTTCGCTTGAGTTCCGGACGGTAAAAATTTACCCAAATGGAACTCAAGTTTGGTAAACTCAAGTTCCAATTGGGTAAAAAAAAAAATATTAAATGGAACTCAAGTATAGTAAACTTGAGTACCGATCTAGTAAACCTACACCTTTTAGTTTTTTTATTTTTCCCAAGTCACATAATAGTAACAACATCCCTCTCTTTCTCTCTCTCTCTCTCTCCGGTCTCTCTCACTCACATAGTACCGTCGTTTCTTACTCTCACTCTCCTCCCTCACTCTAACTCGTCTTCCTCAGTCCCTTATCTCCCTCAGTCTCTCATCTCTCTCAGACTCTCAATGCCTCTTCATCTTTCTTATTTGCTCTGCCACCGTGTCATCCCTTACCTCTTGCTCAACGGACAACAGCCTCTCCATTAATAGCGGTGACAAGCGGTGGCACTCCATAAGAAAACAAGGCAAGCTTGCTCTTTTTTACCTTACTTATTTGTGAAATTTTGTAAGGGTTTTGTTGTAAATATGTTTTGGGTTCTAAATAATTTGTTTAGGTTTTTAGAGGAATTGCTTTAAGTTTTTTTAGGATATATTTGATTGGATGTTTTAATTGTATGATTTATTTGGGTTTATAATAATAGTAGGATTTTTTAAAATTTCTAATTGAATTCTAATAAAAGCATAAGATTATATGTAGGAGTGTTTGCAACAATAATGCATGATGCGTGTGTCAAAATGCCTCAAAAAGATTGTATTATGTGAAATGTTTTGCTAAATGGTTTACTTATTTTAGTAATTCTCTAGAACTTTTTTTGAAATCAAATTCATATGTGGATGAAATGCTTACTTATTGGGGTTAATAATAGATTGTTAGCATTTGATTTTAAGAAAAGCTAAGCTTCAAATTGATCTAATCAAACATATCCAACATAAGGATTTTTGCAATGGATGCAACTGCTAGGTCCTAAGATTGGCCTTAAGTTCAAGTTTTGTACAAGTTGCCTCGAGGTACACTTAAGTATGTGGCCTAAGATATGTGGCTATTTATATTTGTATAATTGGGCCACGTGAGGATTGATCTGAAAGTGTATACGTAATCAGCTATATGTGTTGATTCAAATGTATGACACAATTCAAAATTGACAAATTTTGTTGTCATTGCAGACATTTCTAGGCAATGCAAGAGAGATAAGACAAAAGACTTCATTAGGATAATTACAAGGTATGGCGCTAGGACCATCTGTTGGGTGCATGGAATATTTTTGTCCTCATTTGTATTGATTTAGGAGAAGTCATTGATTATTAAAATATCTCTCAGTCAATTGTGAATAGTTGAGTAGCGTTTTTGTTCCCATATGTACTGATTACCTTTTATATATATACAAGATTTTCGTTAGATGGTTTTCTCTTTTATTTTCTTTAATTGGTCCCATAATGCTCTTTTATCTGATATGACATAAAATCTTTTTGCAGCATGACGATAGAACCTGGACCCATTGATGGTAGCATTTTGAAGGAACAAGCAAATCATCGATCTGAGTTACATTGGAACCCTAAAGGCTAGGTAAAAATTTTCGCATCATGCCTCTTGTTAATAAGTAATGTCAACGATATGACATTTTTGAGGACTAATATGTGCACAAGCGTTATTTTTATAATTTAAAGCATTAATCTAAACTTATAGAGATATATATATACAAGATTTTCGTTAGATGGTTTTCTCTTTTATTTTCTTTAATTGGTCCCATAATGCTCTTTTATCTGATATGACATAAAATCTTTTTGCAGCATGACGATAGAACCTGGACCCATTGATGGTAGCATTTTGAAGGAACAAGCAAATCATCGATCTGAGTTACATTGGAACCCTAAAGGCTAGGTAAAAATTTTCGCATCATGCCTCTTGTTAATAAGTAATGTCAACGATATGACATTTTTGAGGACTAATATGTGCACAAGCGTTATTTTTATAATTTAAAGCATTAATCTAAACTTATAGAGTATACTACTTCTTTTGAATGTTGAGTTGTTTTTTAATGGCATATTGCATACTTGATTGTAGTATAAGATATTTATTTATTGTTATAACATTTGCAGGATCCTCTTGGCACAATACATTGTCGAAGTCACCATGAAGAGTTGACACGTCAAGATCCTATGGTAGATGATCTTGTCATTGCCATTGTGAGGTTGCTTGATCTAGAGGGTCTGCACATGGTCCCATCCATAGAGCTTGATCATGCATTGAACACTGCAATTGTAGAGCGATAATGCCCAAAGACTCATACATTCCACCTACCACATGGTCAGATGACGATCACATTACAAGATGTAAAAATTATCATGGGGGTGTTCATCGAGGGTGAGGCAACGGTTGGGTTCACTAAAAGAACTTGGAAAGATGTGTGTGCTGATATGCTTGAAATTCAAATTTCAAATGGCCCTTAAACCTTGCTAAATGATAAGAGGATTCAAATAAAAGTGCCCATCCACCAAATTGGAGGAAAACGCTCTTTGCTACATTTACCAATTTTTATGGCATAGAGGAAAAAAGCCTTTTTTTTTTTTTTTTTTAAATAACCATAGTGCCTTACCGACTTTAATATAATTTTGTTTGAATTAATATAATTGAATAATGAGGTTTGCCCTACCCGTTAGCCCTTCGGTTCAGCACCATTTAAAATAAATAAATAAATAAAATAAAGGAAAATATTAAACAAAAAGAAAACAGAAGGCCCAAGAGAAACTGGCCCATCACTCTATTTTCAAAAACTTAAAGCGGGTACGGAGGAGATGTGAGTGGACCCGTTGACATTACAATCAGCAGCTAGCCCAAGCCGCTAAGGTAAGAAACATAAAATTCCAAGCCCACAAAAGGAGAAAGCAAGGCCCATGACTATCTGTCCTTTACAAGGCTATTTCCTAAAACGATGAATTAGAATGATTTTTTTTTAGAAACAATTATTATTATAATGATTTTGGATTGTCTTCTTTGTTTTTCAAAAATTAAAACCTTTTATTTTATTTTTTTAATTGGAGAATTAGAGATATAGACACTATTTTTTTAAGATCGAAATGACAATTGCGAATTTCTTTGTTAGGAGTTTGCTATCCATATTGCCTTTGTTATCTATAGGGGAAAAAAACTCTTTTTTCTTTAGGCTGTACTATTGTTTTATTTTTATTTTTTTATATTTATTGACTTGTATATGTTGAGGAGCGTAAAATGATGTTTATTATTTAAACTACTCGCTAATCCATGCGATGCATAGGAAAACTATTGAAAATAAGATTTTAAAAAAATGTATTAATTTTAGTTTATATTGAAATTTATTTGTGGTAGTTTAAAATACTATTTCAAATCTTCATTTCATTTTACTTTAGTTGTAATAACTTATATAATTAAATGAAATGCTTATAAATAAGAGATGACATAATTAATATACTATATATAGTTAGTGATTATTCAAGATATCATTCAAATATGACAATTTTTTTGTTTTAAAAAAAAGAACAATATTAATACATTGAAACACAAAATACTATATTGTCCAATAGATATTACAACTTTAAAACTAAAATATGAGTATTGAGGTCTCAAAAAAAAACATTAGTAGTGATTTTTAATGGACTAGGTAATAGTACAACTTTCAGTAGAAAAAAAAATTTGATTTAAAATTTTTTGGAGTAAAAAATGCTACAAATACATTTGTTTTTTTTTTTTTTTCATTGAGCAAGTACATCACTGTTTAGTAGAGTCTTAATACATGGGGGATGCGCCTCCATCCAATACATCATTGTCTAGCAAACCTAGCCAATTCTTTGCTTCACATTCTATCTTCTCTGCTGGTTTGTTTGTTCAAGGAAAGCCATAAGAGAGAAATATATTCCTAATAGAAGAACCATGCAGTCTAACATCATTAAGGAAGGATGTGGCCAATGCTCAAATTGGTAGGTGCAGCTAACTTTACTTCATCTACTGGACTTTTAAATTCACACTCTACCTCAACTAGTTGAAGCCCCAAATCCACACGAAACTGCTAGCTCATCGTAATCTTAAAGCCTGCTCTTCAATTTTATCATTTCCTTCTACTATTCTTGCACATAAAGCTCCTATACATTGACTTCCACTATCATTGTTCCTTCAAGCCACATCATCTATTGTTCTGCAATTTCTTGATGGCAAAATTTACCTTGTAACATGAACCTATAGGAGGCCATGTACAATCTTCAACAAGCTATTTAGACTAATTATTTCTCTAAGCTTCCATATATTTCATAGCAAGTGTACAGGTTATTTACACCAACTCCACTACTAACTTCAGAGTTTCATCCACATGCCTTTGGTTCTGATTTTATCATAACAACCAACCTCCACCTCCATCACATGCCCATTTTGTTTTACCCAACTTAACAGTTCAAAATAAGACAGAATAAATATGTACCATAACAAAATATTATGAACATGTATTAGGCAAACAACCATAAGTACTAAACAAACAATTTTTTTCTCCCAAGTGAACCACAAACTATGAAACTCAAACTTTCAAAAGAGGCAATCATGGAGAGAACCCATTATGCATTAAGCAAAAAAGTATAGAAGTAGAAAAGCAATCCCCTGAGACTTAAGGGAAGCTCAAGGCAACTAATACAAAACCTCAACTTAAGGCCAATCTTAGGACTAAGCACGGTGCACAAAATATTTCAAAAACCATAGCATGTCAGTTCAAATGAAATGCAAGTTTGGTTATGAAGTTAAAAGATTTCATGTACATACTCCAAATTAAAAGGTAATATGATACCACATAAACAGGCAAGTTTGGTTATGAAGTTAAAAGATTAAAAATCTGTAATATGCCTTTTGATTTTGCATAATGATAGAGGTATTCATTAAAGCTTGCTATTTGTTAAGTCTATCTCAACCCTCTCTTTGAATCTCTGCCTCAAATTTATAATATCTAACACCATGCCCATCTTGCATAATCCTATATAATTGAGTTATATAACCTATATTTTAGCCTGTTGTAATTTCTTATAGCTGAATTCTTTTAAACAGAGAACAAAATGCATATTACAAATGAATCTGAGAACAAAAACCTGAGCATTCCAAACTTGTTCAAGAAATAACACAAATGAATTGGCAAAGAAGAATTAGAGAACAAACACCTGACCATGCTGTGGAGGACTAAATTTCTTAGTTTGAAATAAATCAAACAAGTAAAATATTTTCACAAATGCGAATTTGTATTGATGAATGTGTGGTACAATTCTCTATGATTACAAAATAGTGATCCTTTGATTCGATCTCCTTGAAAGATTTGTTGATTGGAATTGTGGTAATGTGATTTTGATTCGAACGCCAAATATACTTCAATTTGGCTAAAGAATGGATCGAAGATCTTTGAAACAGAATTACAATGAATCTTTGGCTATGAGCTTGTTAGAAATTCTTTGTTCTTCGTATTTGAAGGTTGAAGTTCTTGAAGTTGCTAGAGGCTTTAGGGCTTGATTCCAGCAGAGCTTCTGGACTTCTGAACTCAAGATCTCTTATCCACAAATGTCTTGGTGTATTGGTCTATTCCAAGATGTCTTGGTGTGCCCTCCTTTAAATGCCTTAGGAAGGCTTCTATTTATAGGAGTTTGGGAGTAGGTGAGCGACACGTGGCAGAGTCTGATTGGTCCACTTATGTCATCGCTTACATGTGCTGGGTTGCATATGTCGTCACTTACACATGCTGGACTGCTCATGTCATCGTTTACATGCGTTGATGTGTGATTGATTTTTGCATTACACTTGGCAAATTTATGTTGGTTTTTTAGTAGTGATAGCAAAACCTAGCAACAATACGTGGCGCTTTGTAATTGGCTGTATTTTGTGGACTTGATAGTATGATGTGTCAGCTTGTGATAGGTCAAGAATTTTCCCTCTCTACACATTCTATCAAACACATGTTCAGCAATCTCAAACAACGATACTAACCAACCCCAGCCTTCAAAAAAAATTGCCACTAAATCCAAAATAGCTGTAGCCCCAACATAATAAGAGAACCTAGAGATTATAATAATTTATAAAAAGGGAAAACCAATGTAAATGAAGACAACAATAACACTATATATCAAACCAAAACAAATCCAGAATTGAAATCAAATAGAAGAATCCAAGGAAACCAAAAATCCAATAAAAATTGCATAACCAAAAAAAGGGGAAAAAAAAACCCAAACCAATGTAAAATGAAGATGAGAAAAAAACTATATCTTAACTAAAACAAACCCAGAATTGAAACCAAATAGAAAAATCCCAAGAAACCAAAAATCTAATAAAAATTACATACAAAAAATGGGAAATAGAAAATCTAATAACAGAAATTTCATGATTCTTCTTTGCCATAGCTTTGACAACAAAGGAAGAAGAAGAAAACGTGGAAATCAATTGAGAGAGAGCAATATATAGAAATTAAGGAGAGTCAAAAACATATTTTAATTACCTCAAAATAATTTGCCGACATAGAATATGATGGGCTGGGTTGGGTGACAATGGAGAGGCAGAGAGAAATCGATGTAGTGGCGGTGATCCATGGTGGCGGTGGTAGTGGCGGTGGGAGGATCTAGCATATATTAGAAAATAGAGGTTGTGAGGTGCCGGCGTATATTAGAAAACAGAGAGGTTGTGGCATTTAGCGCTTTGACTTTGACGTGAAGGCTAAAGGGGGAGTTGTATACTTGTATTGGGGTTTTAAATTGATAAATTCTAATATAATAAAACGTTAAAAAGAATTTTTTAAAAAAATGAAGAAATAAAGGTGACATGGAAAATTGTGGTGCCAGCAAAGGCTTCAGTTATATATATATATATATATATAGATAGATAGAAAGATAGATAATTAAATTTATACGTTTCTTTCTTTTTAAAATTTTTAGTGTATACAAATTAATCATGTAATCTATAAATCATATAACAAAATATCTTGATATAAAATGTTTAAAAATACTAATTGTGATTAATATTATTTAAAAGATAATTCACAATTTACAAACTAACTCAATGAAAATATATATATTATTTTAAATTTTGTAATGACTAACATGACTGTTATGTTTGTGTTATACATATATAAAAGAAAATGATATATGTTAGATCTTGTTACAGAAATACTCTGTGTGTAATAGCTTCGATCCCTAAAAATAATTTATGTCTTCATCACTTATTATAACAACATCAAGTTATTGCAATTAATGCCTTCAAAATCAGATATCTGAACAATGAATTATGTTTATTAAAAAATGAAGGAAGAATTTTTTTTATTTTATTTTATTGAGTCTTTCCTTTCATGCAAGGTGAATGCACAAGTAGCCATCACTCACTCACTCAATTACCCTGCCAAATTTCTCCAATTATTATTTCTTGTTCCTTACTTACCAAATATAGATTACTTGTCCCTTGCGTTTGCTTAAAAAGGAAACGCAGGAAGGACATGCATTTGAAAATTTAATCATCGTTGCCAATCATAGTAATTTTGGCATGTTATCTTGGCAATATTATTTTGTAAAACATGGGAGTTAATGGGAAAAAAAAATTCTTAGTTGGTTTTACACGAGGAAGAACAATAATATGATAACTTTGAAATTGTGAGCATTTTGAGAAGTCTATGTATGGTATGTAAAAATAAGTAATGTGAGCATATTTCTGTAATGAAAGCATTGGAGTATTTACACGCCTATATAAACTTGAAGGTTTACAGCCATTTCCATTACAGAAGAAACTGATTTCTTGGGAGAGAATAAGAAAGAGAGATGGAACACCTTTAATTCAATTGTGAAATTCTTCTTGTTTATGACTGGATATCTATTGTTTAAAATGGTTTTTGGACATAAAATTTTTTGCATTGGCAGTCAAGGTCAAGGCCGAAAGAGGCGATCGATATTCATGGTAGAGTTTCAAGAGAGGTTCCTCTAACTCGGGTTGTATGTCAATACTAGGTATGGGAAAAGTTCAAGACTCCAAGTGCAAGTTGTATTTTTGTTATTGTTAAATCTTTTTACTTTGATTTATCATTTTCTACTCCTTGTATCTAATCATTATCATATATATCTGTTTTGAAGGTGGATGGAAGGTGCATCTGCTGAAGTGCATACAACTTGGAAAAGCAAGCATTGATTGGGAAATCTTTACTTATTATGTATTGCTTCATTGGAATTAGAAAAAAAAAAATGATAATAACTGTGATTGGATAGAAATTATCTCTTTGGTTGAATGATGGTTACTTTATATCATTTTTATTTGCTTGGTCGTTTCATAAATAAAGGTAATGCCTAAATGGTTTGAAATAATTCAGATGTTCCATGCCTTCCTTTCAGACCAAATAAAGCATAATGCTAATATACATTTTTGCTATTTTTTTTTTCTCCTACACCGTTTTTTGGCCAAAAGAGGAGAATTGATGGTTCTGTTCCCAAAGAAAAAAAACAAAAATAAAGGATTACTTCTGTTCTGAATTAGACCCTTTCAATATGACGTAAATAAAGATGTTCAAATAGATCAGAGTTGTTTTTTGGGAATCAAGATCTTCAATGGTCCACTCAGAATGATCATTTTACACAATCACCTTCCCTAGAAAATTAATTTGATTAATTAAGTCAATGTCAATCGGTTAACCAGGCTGTTGATTGAATTTTGGAGTGGCCCTTCCTAACCATAGTAATTGTGCAACCTCTCTTCACAGAACTGCAGAAAACCACAAGACTATAGGAGCACCTTATGTTGGAAAATAGGGCTAAATAAACAAGTTTTGATTCAACAATATAAACCCTAAAAAATTAGCAATGACAAAAATAAATAGATAGAGTTAGAAAGATCTCACAAACTATAAAATCACACAAAATGCGTTGTCCTTAAAAGTTGATTCGTGTTATTCGGAGTAGAACTTAGTGCGAATGGCTCTCTTTTCCGAACAACCCCCAATGATTAGACTATAGTGATTTTTTCAAGTTGAACACACACTTAAACAAGAAAAACTAAGAACAACCTTATTTATTTTGCCTTTCCTTACACCCAAACAAGTGTATAAAAATCTGCGGGAGAAGAGAAGAAACAGAGGAGTAGAGAAGCTTTGGAGTGCGGCTGTAAAGGAAAGATGTTTTGAGGAAAATGAGGGATGAAGGGTTTTATAAGCCAAGGGAAAAGAAGGAATAGTGAGCTGGCTCCAATAGTTATTGTGCATGCCCAACGGGCAGCACATTAAATGCTCCCAACTAGGGATAGCATAATGAATCTGACCTGCGGGTACTTGACCTGACCCAAATGTAGTATATTTACAAAATTGCCCTAAGTCTATATATATAGATCCTATAATCCTAACCCAAACGCTAAACTTAACCTTGCACCTTAGCCACCCCTCTATCTCAAGCTCACTCCCACTCTCACTCTCATTCTCTTTGCCGCCGGCCACCCTTTTATCTCGATCTCTCTACCACCGGCCACCCCACCCCGTCTCAAGCTCTCACTCTCACTCTCTCCGCCGCCAGCCACACCCTTCCTCGTCGTTCTCCATTTTTTTTTTTTTTTTTTTTGGTTTGTTTCCATTTTTTACTTATTTATTAATTTATAATTTTGGGTTTGTTACTTGTGAAATCAGAATCATCAACTTTCGCTTGATGTACTCTCTGAAGTGATTGCAGCACATGAGATTGCCATCTTTTTTTTTTTCTTTCTTGTGTGCTACTATAAGAAACACACACACACACACATATATATATATATATATATATTTTAATCTTTGTAAGAAACATCTATGTATTTTGGTTGGAGGCTGTTTATGAAAGAATTTACCACTCATATTCATGACTAGAATTGTTCTTCATGTACTTTGCTAAGGATACAAGGTTTACTTATTGGAATGTGTCATACTCAAAATCTTTTTTATTTCTTTTTAGAAGAATAATTATTAAGTGGAAGGGATGTAGAAACTATTAGCTATTCTTAAGGACGTAGAGACTTCTCAAATTGATATTAGTTGGTTGTAAGGGATAATCCAAGGCTGAAAATTATTTTTTAAGATTGGGCTACGGATTGGGCCTAATATGCCAAGGCAGGGCAAGTTTGGGGTAAAAAAAATCGTTTAGTAAATGGGGCGGGTGGCGTGTTGGGTTTAAAGAAACCCACCCCAAACCTACCATTCCTACTCCCCGCCCCTCCCCCCCCCCCCAACACACAAAAAAAAAAAAAAAAAAAAAAAAAACTAATATATGCATACAAAATGGTATACAAAAAAATTAAGATTTGCCCTTAAATATATATATATATATATAGATATATATTTTGTCTCTCCTCCTCTAAAATATTTAGATATTGACCTAAAAGAAAAGAAATAAATAAATAAAATTCATGCCCTTTAACTATAAAAACAAAAAAAAAAAAAAATATGGATTAAACAAAAATCACGCACAAAATAAGAAATACTTATTTTGTATGTTATACTTTGTTGATATATTTTGTAATATGAAATATTTAAGAAATACTTATTTTGTATGTAGTATTTTGTTGAATATGAAATAGTTATTTTTTATTTTCATAAATTTTTTTTCTGGTTTTAAGCTTTGTTGCCCCCCACACCCACCCCCCCCCCCCCAACTACAAATCCTGGTTTCGTCCCTGCCTACTCCTAACGGGCTGAATAGAATTGGGTTAGATGGAAAAGAAAGGAAAAAAATATACAACCCAAGAGTAATAGAGACAATCCTAAACCCAGCCCAATCTCAACTATAACACTTAGATCATTATCTTTTACTCCTATCCAATGTGGGACACAAAACACAATGCTAAGTGTTTGAAACACAACAACCCACTCCAACACCTTAATCCTTTATGATTCCCATCTTTGTAATTTGAGAAATTGAATCAGGAAAATGCAATTGAGAGTTACAACAATTAGCACCACGTATATGTAATTTATAGGTTAATACCAAGGAGTTACTAATCTAATTATATGATGCACTGTATTGTTGCATCTCCACCATAAATAAAATGCATGTCTACTTTTGGGGATAAGTGCACATACATCCATCCACAACCTCTTCATGGTTGTTTCTTTTATGATCCTTGCGCTGGCTTCTGGGACATTTGTCTGTTTTTGCTTTGTTTTGATTTAGATTCCAGCTGCTTAACCCGTGGCTTATTCATCTCCTCAAATTTCCTCCTTTCCAGTTGCTCAGAATCTAGGCTTAATTTCTTTGTCCTTTCCAAGTTTTTTCTCAGATGCTGGAGCTCTCTAATATAATAATGTGGTCTATCCATCATCAACGCAAGGAATAAGGAAAACCCTGCGCAATCCAAGGGACAAGATTTTCGCTAATAAGCTTCAAGTTTAACAAGAGAAACACAGCATAAATCTATAAACCAAAAAAAATTTCTACTTGTCTAGTAATAATTTTCAGCCTCTTCAACCATAGCTGGGGCTCAGTTCTAATATGCATTCTTTGAGGGCTTCATCTAGAGATTGTGTACACAATAAAAATCAGTCCTAATGTTTAAAAAACATTAAAAAAAAATTATAGAATTAAGAATGTTAAAGATACAAGAACATTAATAAAACAACTACAGATAAGATTTCTTAAGGTAATTAACTCTAACATAGTTCTTTAAATCTAAGATTAAAATTGTTAAAATTTTGTGGCATCATGGTATCTAATCAAACTTTATTAGTATTATTTTGGAATCTGTTTAAACTAAAAATTATATAATAAAATCTTAACTACCTATTTAATAATGAATGGTTAGGATCCTAATTCACGACAGGCACAATTTCTTGAAGATTAGAATGGAAACAAAAAACTATCAAAACTATGAGAAAAAAAAATGTTGAGGCTACAAATACAGAAATTTACCTATTAGGCACAGTTCTAGATGACGATATGCCATAAGAACCTGATTAGTTGGATTAACTATGCCAGAATCCGTTGAATGTTTCAGGATTTTCATTACACTATATATTCCACAGTCTCTCTCTCTCTCTCTCTCTCTCTCTCTCTCTCTCTCTCTCTCTCTCTCTCTCTCTCTCTCTCTCTCAATGTATAACTATTCTTTTACCATTCTGTTTTATACATCATATGGAGGTGGAAGAATTTGAACTCTAGATATATTTATGGAAATGGTTTTTTTTTTTTTTTTGAGGAAGAAGACTTCAATTTTAATTAAAACAAGGCTGTTAAATCAGCCTGTACAAATTGGAGAATATCTAGTGGTACTTCATCCATCCAGACATTTATATCGGGTGTTGAAATAGCCCTCCTAGCCAAAATGTGGGCTATATTATTTCCTGTTCGACAAACATGAGTACAGCTAAAATGAGAAAAAGCACTCGCTATTTGTAGTACATCAAAAATTAGGTGTCCGTGTAGAGCAAGAGAAGGTCCTGGGTTGGTTAGGTCCTTGTAAATGACTTCAGAATCTCCCTCAATGATGACTTGATTGATGCCAATCTCCAAGGTGAATTCAGTTGCTCTTCGTGCTGCCAAAGCTTCAACCTATGCGACTGTGGTTGGCAGAGGTATTTGCTGCGAAAGGGAGGCCAGCACTGTTCCTTCTGAGTTGCGAATGACCACACCGATTCCAGCCTTGCCTTGTTCTTTGAAAATTGCTCCATCATAGTTGACTTTGAACTTTCCAACGTCAGGTGGCTTCCATTTGGTGTGTTTTCGGTGCAACTGCTTAGGAAAAACTGGTTGGCCTGATTGGAATTCCCTCCATTCCTTTGCGAGTTGCAGAACCTGGTTCAGTGGGCACTGAGTCTCATTTATGCGCATGGGCGGCTCTACACTATTCTCAGGGGGTTCAAATGAACCCCCTGACTTCCAAAAAAAAAAAATTATATATATATTTGCACACTCTGACTTAAATTTTACACACCTTTATTACAAGTATTTCCAACTCTAAGAATAAAATGTAAGTGTTTGTGAATTGTAAGTGTCATTATTTTTTATAAATTTATATTATATGTGTGAGTGTGTCTAATATTGATTGTATGCATTACTTTTGTTATAATATTATTTGTGTGAATTATGATGTGTGTGGATGTTTGTATGTACATTATAATATAAATATATATAATTTAATAATTAGGAAATAGATATGGTTTGTTACATTTGTGTATATTGTTATCATGGTATAATAACTTTTTGTTATAAAGTTAGTAAAATTCAAGAAAAAAATGTAAAGTTAGTGATTGTTCAAGCATTTGATTAGTTAAGTAGACACTATTGTATAATTTTATGTATGAATAAGTGTGGTTGTGTGCGTCAATAATTAATACAAAGCCAATGAGTTTAGTTTAGTCATTTAGTTTAAAATATTTTTATAAAAACAATAACAAATAGATAATAAAAATTGCATAAAAATAAAAATGTTAGATAAACTTAACAAAATAAAATGATTATAGGCTCATAACTACCTGTATTGGCAATAAATACTTATAATGAACTATCATATAACAATTCAAAATTTGAATACTTGTAAAAGAAAATTGTAAAACTTCGTGTATTATTATTATTATTATTTTTTTTTTTGTCGGTAACTCAATATATTTAAGTTCTTTTTTTAATAAAATTTTTCAATGAACTCCCTAAACAAAATTCCTAGAGCCGCCACTGTTTATGCGAGCCTTATTTCTACGATTCCATAGTGTCCACGTCGTGTAGGCCAGCAATGAAGGGTCTTTGTCTTCCTCTAATGCACGATTGAAAATCTCCATTGTCGTCTTCCCTTGCATCGTAGACAGCCAATGCCACTGTTGATCTGCTGCCCAAACACCTGCACATCAGAACAAAAAAATAATGCATACGAGCAGTCCTCTGTTTGGACCTTGCACTGATCACACACTGCATCAGTTGTGATTTTTCTTCGATGCAGGTTTCCTTTGGTTGGGAGTGCTTCTCTATAGCAATGCCAAACAAAATTTTTGATCTTGTTGGGGATATCCATCTTCCACAGTTTTTTCCAGCAACCAAGGGAGTGCGATGAGGATTGTTAAGTGGGTTGGCTTGTGCTATTCTCTTCAAAACAGAACCTGTACCCTGAGTTCAGTGTACTGTCCATTAGGTGTGAAAGGCCAAACCAGAGTGTCACTTTGAGTATAGGAGCTCAGATGAACGTTTTTTTTTTTTTTTAATTTTTTTTTTATGATTTCTACCTCTGTGTCTTTAAAGCAGTGATCAATAACTTCTTCCCCCATCTTCAGGTGGATTGATTAATCAGGACTTCCACAGCTAAATTTTGTTGTCCAAATATCATTGGGGAAGTGACTTTTGGTTGGATTCTTGTTGGCAGCCAATTATCACCCCAAATTTTTATTTGCTTCCCATCTCCTACTCTCCATAAAGCCCCCTTCAAAATTAGCTCTCTTCCTTTTAGATTGCTCTTCCAAGCATATGAGGTAGAGGCAGAATCTTTCGCATCCAATATTGTGCCATTGGGGAAAATCTTGCCTTAAAAACTCTAAACAAAAGAGAGTTATCATCATGGAGCAATCTCCAAGAAAGATTTGCCAACATTGCATCATTCAACATGGTAAGATCCTCAAAACCCATTCCTCCCCAATCTTTGTGCTTACACATATCCTCCCATTTCACCCAATGAACTTTCCTCCGGTCATCCCTTTGCCCCACCAAAACTTTCGAACAAGGGTTTCAATCTCATGGAACAAAGTGATCGGCAGTTTGAAATAGCTCATAGCATACGTGGGTATGACTTGAATAACATATTTAATGAGGACCATCCTCCCGGCTTGTGATAACACCTTCCCTTCCCATCCTTGTAGCCTCTTCCACACCTTTTGTTTTAATTGATCAAAGCTTGCTCTCTTATTTCTCCCAACCAAAGCCGGGACTCCCAAATAAGCTTCATATTGCTTCAATTCGGTTACTCCAAGTTATGCCATGATCTCAAATTGCATGTCCAAAGGGGTGGATTTGCTAAAGAAGAGTGTTGTCTTCTCCTTGTTTAATTTTTGGCCTAAGAGATTTTCATAGGTTGATAGAATTTCAAGAACCTTTTGACACTCACTTCTAGTAGCCCTGCGAAAAAGGAGGCTATCATCTGCAAAAAGTAAGTGCATTAGTTTCTGGCCATTCCTACATATGGATATCCCTTTAATTTCCCTATTATTTGCAGCAGTCTAGATGAGCCTGTGAAGGCCCTCTGAACACAATAGAAAGAGGTATAGGAAAGGGGGTCTCCTTGACGGATACCCCTTGTAGGTACAATGTGTCCCTGTGGTTCACCATTTATTAACAAGGAATAGGAAACAAGGGTGATGCAAGCCATAACAAGAGCAACCCATTTTTCATTGAAACCCATTTGCCTCATAATATCTTTAAGGAAGGACCATTCCACCCGGTCATAAGCTTTACTCATATCAAGCTTAAGGGCCATAAAACCTGTGGATCATGAGTTATGATTTTTCATATAATGTAAGGTTTCAAAAGCAACCAAGATGTTATCTGTAGTCAATCTACCCTTGAGGAAAGCACTTTGATGTTCCAAAATAATAAGAGGTAAAACTCTTTCAGTCTATTTGCAAGGACTTTTGAAAAAATCTTGTAAAGCACATTGCACAGACTAATGGGTCTGAATTCAAAGACTTTTTCTGGGTTTTTTATTTTAGGGATCAAAGTAAAAAAAGTATGGTTAAGAGTTGAAGGCAATGAACCAGAATTTAAGTAATTCAAAACTGTGGTTGTGACATCACCTTTAACCNAATTCCATAGAATCCACCCTCGTATCTTCTGTTTCCTTATTTGGTCGTGTTCCCATCGTCGCCATAGAGACTGGTATTGGTCTCTGTTTTGCCGCCCTTGTCCGCCATGTAGAAATGTTTTCCTCTCAATCCTTACAATAACTTGAAAATCGTATCACTCTATTATTGGTGGGTGCATTTGGTGGGGCACAAAGCCATGAGCCATACTACTGAGATGATAACTGTAGAGTGCCCTTGCTCTGGATCCAAATGTCACAATCCTTATTCCCATGATCAAAACATCCGCACCAGTAACAGATGTTCAGCAGACACTCATATTTGAAGCTAACCCAAATTTTTTCCCCATCCTCAAGTTTAATGACTCTACCTCTGCATAAAGGTTGGTAAATATCCAGGGCAACTCTTACCCTCATAAAGTTCCCTCCCCACACCTCAGAGTTCTCTGTAGAGCGATGAACTTGACTGATGGACTCACAAATATCTTCGACCACTGATCTGTTCTTGTATCTAATAGGGATATTATGAACTTGGACCCAAAAAGAAACCTTGTCGAAACTAAGTTCCTCAATCGAGGAGTTTCTGTCAAATCTCTGAGTTACCACCAGTGACTTATCGAAGCTCCACGGTTCATTTGATAGGATTCTATCCACGTCCTCTTCATTATCAAACACCAAAAGGAACTTATGGTCCCCTTCTCTTTGGATCTTGAAACTGTTTTTCGACCTCCAAAGTGGCTTAAAAGTCCTAGCTACGGCTTCCATGTTTAAAGCCCGTCGCGTTAAGAAAAACGCTGCAATGATATACTCCTTGGATTGACAATCTTTCTTGATGTAGAGATCATCTCCTTCCCTCTCCGAGAGGGAGAGACAATTCCATTGTTTTGTAAGATCATCCATGGCTAAAAAAAAAAAAAAAAAAAAAAAAAAAAAAAAAAAAAAAAAAGAAGAAGAAGAAGAAGAAGAAGATTCTGACAATAGGAAATATTAGAACAAGAGTGTTTCCCCACCCCACAAAGAAAAAACTCATTAGCCCACACGTAACGTTGTTACTGAGGGAAAAAACAAGCCTTACAAGAAGGAACTAAAATTCTACTACCTAGAAAGAGTTGGAGGAGAGACCAACTTTCCTAGCGATAGAGAAACTATGAGCATTCCTTTGTGGACAATATTGAAATGGTTAAGAAGTGTAAACCAGTTAAGTTATAAAACTCTTGAGTACTTTTACCAATTTTATAGGCATAGAGAAAAAAGCCTTTTTTTTTTTTTTTTTAAATAACCAAGTGTTTTACCAACTTTAATATAATTTTGTTAAATTAATATAATTGAATTTGGGTTTGCCCTACGTTAGCCCTTCGGTTCAGCACCATTTAAAAAAAAAAAAAGGAATATATTAAACAAAAAGAAAATAGAAGGCTCAAGAGAAACTGACCCATCACACTATTTATCAAAAACTTTAAAGAGGGTACGGAGTATGTGTGAGTGGACCAGTAGAAAATAGGGGGAAAAAAATCCAAGCCCACAAAAGAAGAAAGCAAGGTCCGACTATATGTCCTTTAGAGCATTCTCATCAAGGATTTCAAAAAATTTAGCATTTCAAAAGTCTACTTTATTTATTTTAATAGCTCACTTTACAATACACCCAACATCAAAGGTTTTATATTTTTTACCAATATTTTTATTATTTTATAATTATTTTTATTCTCAATCTCATCTTTTTTACTACCCACAAATCCATAGCCACTACCCACACCCACTGCTACTAGCCACCACCACCCACACTCACATCCACTGCCACCACCACCCAACCCCCAACCACCAAAATCACAAACAAAAATAAACCCACAATCACCACCAGCCAACCCAACCCATAACAAATCCAACCCAACAAACCCATAGTCACCACCAGCCACCATCACCCACCCACCTACCACCACCCACCCACCTACCACCACTATAAACCCCAACCCAAAATCAACTCACCACTAGTCACTACCACTACAAACTGCACCCACCCAGCATTATCCACCAAAAACCAAAACCCACTCACCCACCCACCTACCACCACCATAAACCCCAACCCAAAATCAACCCACCACTAGCCACCACCACCATAAACCATACCCACCCACAACTAAACAAAACAAAACCACAGCCTAGCCACCACCTTCAACCTTCCTCCTCCAAATCACAAAACAACTACCATCACAAACACAAAAGCTAGCCATCACAAAATTTCAGCCACTACCAAATCTGATCCACCACCAAAATGTGACCAATGACCTGTCATGACCAGGCAACCCATAGTGCCACCAGCACACTATGACTCATCCATGGGAAACTAGTGAGAGAGAGAGGGACAAGCAAGAGAAGGCAAGGGTGAGAGGGCTGGAGAGAGGAAGAAGGAGAGAGAACCAATGAGAAAGAAAAAAAGAGAGAGAGAAGTGGGAGACCGGCAAAAGAGGGAAGAAAATGAGAAAGAAGGTGAGAAGAAAAGATGAATAGCGAGAGAGAGAAAAGATATTTTAATTAAAGTAGTATTATAATATTATTATATTTATAAGATTTGAGCTACAGTGGACTGTCATAGATAGTAGTTCACTGTAGCTTAGATGCTAATAATTTTAAGAATAACATCTTTGTTGTAGTATGCTTTTTTGAAATAAGATGCTAAAAAATAGTATTTTTGGCTTTTGAGATACTTGATGAGAATGCTCTTACAAGGCTATTTCCTAAAATGAAGAATTATATAATAATTTTGGATTGTTTTCATTATTTTTCTAAAATGAAAACCTTTTATTTTATTTTTTAATTGGAGAATTAGAGATATAGACAATATTTTTTTAAGAAGAAATGGCAATTGCGAATTTCTTTGTTAGGAGTTACCTATCCATATTGCATTTGTTATCTATAAGGAAAAACCTGTTTTTTTCTTTAGGCTGTACTATTTTTTTTTTATTTTTCTTATATACATTGACTTGTATATGTTGAGGAACGTAAAATGATGTTTATTATTTAAATTGATTAAATTTTATATATTTCTTAATTTTTAAAATTTTTAGTGTATACAAATTAGCCATGTAATATATAAATCATTTAACAAAATATCTGGATATAAAATGTTTAAAAATACTAATTGTGATTAACATTTTTTAAAAGATAATTCATGGTTTACATACTAATTCAATGAATTTTTTTTTTTTTTTTAAATTTTGTAAAGATTAATGTGGGATGGAGGATTAGAATGCGACATAGAGCCCAAGGGCCCAATTCAAGGATGGAAAAGGGCCCATTTGCACACTAATTTGGGCCAAACACGCGGATAAAAGTCCAAGGAGGGAAAACGTAGACACCCATCGTCCGAGGAGCCCAAAGAGCAAGTACTACTCGAGAATTTTTCAGCTAGCCACTTGCACGAAAAGATAGGATATCGAGGAAGACAATAGAGACGTGCAAGTAAAGAAGAAAGGAAGTATCTGGGTAAAATAGTCATCACCTCCGCACTCAATGCATTGTACCAACTCAACTGGCCACATTAATGAAAGAATGACCCCTAAATAGTAATCTCATAGCTCACAGCATATTCTACCACCTCTAGTAGAGTCTTCATGGGACAAGCATCTAAATTAATACCTTGAGATGTACAAGTGGAGAGCTCAAATGCATTGGGAGGGACTATATAAGGAAAAATAATCCCTCCAAGAAGAGGATGAATGATTGAGAAAGGATTAGAAGTGATAGAATATCATCTTGTATCAAACACTTAAGCACTTCTTTTATGAACATTGCCTCCTCGACCAAAACCGAGTATATGTTTTATCCATATTTCGTACTTCTTTTTGTTACTTTATAAGCCTTAACTCCACTGACTTCATAACTGGATCATAGCAAAGTTTTGAAGTTGACATTGCAAGCCTATCCTCTAACAAATTAGTTGCACTGGGCCTAAAATATGTAACTCCATTGTTCTAAGTGGGCCTAGCAATTTTGGGCTCTTACAACTAACATGACTGAAATATTTGTGTTATACATATATAAAAGAAAATAATATATGTTAGATCTTGTTACAGAAATACTTTGTGTGTAATATCTTCGGTCCCTGAAAAAAATTCATGTCTTCATAACTTACTATAACAACATCAATTTTTTGCAATTAATACCTTAAAAATCAGATATCTGAATAATGGATTATGTTTATTAAAAAATGAAGGAAAATTAAAAAAAAAAAAAAAAAAAAATTCTTTTATCGAGTCTTTCCTTTCATGCAAGGTGAATGCACAAGTAGCCATCACTCACTCAATTACCCTGCCAAATTTCTACAATTATTATTTCTTGTTCCTTACCAAATATAGATTACTTGTCCCTTGCGTTTGCTTAAAAAGGAAAGGCATGAAGGACATGCATTTGAAAATTTAATCATTGGTGCCAATCATAGATAATTTTGGCATGTTATCTTGGCAATATTATTTTGTAAAACAAGGGAGTTATGGGAAAATTAAAATAAAATAAAATAAAATTCTTACTTGGTTTTACACGAGGAACAATAATATGACAACTTTTGAAATTGTGAGCATATTGACAAGTCTATGTACGGTATGTAAATATGAGTAAGGTGAGCATATTGCTGTAAAGGAAGCATTGGAATGTTTACACGAAAAAAAAAAAAAAAAAAAAAATTCTTTTATCGAGTCTTTCCTTTCATGCAAGGTGAATGCACAAGTAGCCATCACTCACTCAATTACCCTGCCAAATTTCTACAATTATTATTTCTTGTTCCTTACCAAATATAGATTACTTGTCCCTTGCGTTTGCTTAAGAAGGAAAGGCATGAAGGACATGCATTTGAAAATTTAATCATTGGTGCCAATCATAGATAATTTTGGCATGTTATCTTGGCAATATTATTTTGTAAAACAAGGGAGTTATGGGAAAATTAAAATAAAATAAAATAAAATTCTTACTTGGTTTTACACGAGGAACAATAATATGACAACTTTTGAAATTGTGAGCATATTGACAAGTCTATGTACGGTATGTAAATATGAGTAAGGTGAGCATATTGCTGTAAAGGAAGCATTGGAATGTTTACACGCCTATATAAATAATAAACTCGGAGGTTTACAGCCATTTCCATTATAGAAGAAAGTGATTTCTTGAGAGAGAATAAGAAAGAGAGATGGAACACCTATCAATTGTGAAATTCTTCTTGCTTATGACTGGATATCCATTGTTTAAAATGATTTTTGGACGTCAAGATTTTTGCATTGGCAGTCAAGGTCAAGGCCGAAAGAGGCGATCGATATTCATGGTAGAGTTTCAAGAGAAGTTCCTCTAACTCTGGTTGTATGTTAATATTAGGTATGTGAAAAGTTCAAGACTGTTTCATGGAAGTTGTATATTTGTTATTGTTAAATTAAATCAATTCATAAAATTTTATTGGACACAATCCTTTATTTCCCTTGAGTTATCATTATTTACTCCTTGTATCTAATCAGTATAATTATATCTGTTTTGAAGGTGGGTGGAAGGTGCATCTGCTGAGAGTAGATACAACTTAGAGGAGCAAGCGTGAATTGAACAATCTTCCCTTACTATATAATATACATTGGTTATATGTGACTGCATTAATAAATAAAATGGATTTCTTTGATTGAATTATTGTATTTTATTATTTTTATTTGCTTTGTCGTTTCATAACTAAAGGAACCGCCTAAATGGTTGAAATATTCAGACGGTCCATACCTTCCTTTTAGACTAAATAAAGTATGCTAATATGCATTTTTGGACAAAAGATAAGAGAATTGATGATTCTGTTCCAAAAGAAAAAGGAAAAATAAAGGGTTACTTTACTTCTGTTCTGATCTGGGGTTCATGTGTTGAATTATACCCTAGCCTTACATTATGAGGTAAATTAATATAGATGTTCAAGTAGATCATAGTTGTCTTGGGAATCAAGATCTTCAATGGTCCACTCGGAATGATCATTTTGCACAATCACCTTCCCTTGAAAATTAATTTGATTAATTAAGTCAATGTCAACCGGTTAAGCAAACAGGCTGTTGATTGAATTTTGGAGTGGCCCTTCCTAACCATAGTACGTAATTGTGAAACCTCTCTTCACAGGACAGGAGAAAATCACAAGATTATAGGAGCACCTTAGTACTTTATAATTCCCATCTTTGTAATTTGAGAAATTGAAACAGGAAAATGCAATTGAGAGTTACGACAATTAGCACCACGTATATGTAATTTACAGGTGACCCAATACCAACGAGTTATTAATCTAATACATATGATGCACAACATTGTTGCATCTCTGTAATAAATAAAATAGATGCCTTTTTTTTTTTTTGGGGAGGGGGGATAAGTAAATATACATAGATGCACATTGGGTCTTAATGAGAGATATATTACACTTCAAGCAAACTATGAGGCCCTCCACTACCTCTTCATGAGTGTTTCTTTTATGATCCTTGCGCTGGCTTTTGGGACATTTGTCTATTTTGACTTTGTTTTGATTCAGATTCCAGCTGCTTAACCTGTGGCTTATTCGCCTCCTCAAATTTCCTCATTTCCAGTTGCTCAGAATCCTGGCTTAATTTCTTTGTCATTTCCAAGTTTTTTCTCAGATGCTGGAGCTCTCTAATATAATAATGTAGTCTGTCTATCATCAACGCAAGGAATAAGGAAAACCCTGCACAATCCAAGGGACAAGATTCTCACTAATAAGCTTCAAGTTTAACAAGAGAAACACAGCATAAATCTATAAACCAAAAAAATTTCTACTTGTCTAGACTCTAGTAATAATTTTAAGCCTCTTCAACCATAGCTGGGACTCGGTTCTAATATGCATTCTTTGAGGTTTTCATCTTGAGATAGCGTACACAGTAAAAATTAGTCCTAATGTTTAAAAAAACAAGAACAAATGATAGAATTAAGAATGCTAAAGATACAAGAACATTAATAAAACAACTACAGATAAGATTTCTTAAGGTAATTAACCCTAACATAGAGTTCTTAAAATCTAAGACTAAAATTGTTAAAATTTTGTCATATCATAGTATCTAAACAAACATTTATTAGTATTATTTTGGAATCTATTTAAGCTAAAAATTATATAATAAAATCTTTACTACCTATTTAATAATGAATGGTTAGGAATTAGGATCCTAATTCACAACAGGCACAATTTCCCGAAGATTAGAATTGAATGGAAATTAACAAAAAACCATCAAAACTAATGAAAAAAAATGTTGAGGCTACAAATACAGATATTTACCTATAAGACACGCTTCTAGATGACGATATGCCATAAGAACCTGATCAGTTGGATTAACTATGCCAGAATCCGTAGAACGTTTCTGGATTTTCATTAAACTATATATGCTAGACCCAAACACCACCACCAGTGTCCCTCCCACACTCTTTGTCACCAAAGGACCCCTTCCCTGCTTCAACTGGTCCAAACCCATGATCACTAGCTTCCTTAGCGGGGTCCAAAACAAAAGGGTCATAATGAGTGCCATTTCCGCCAGTACAATTGTAAACAAAAGTTGAATCATCTTTGCTAATTTTTCACCAAAAGATTTTACTTCTTTTTGCAGAAATGATGGTTGATTTTGTATGATGAAGTAGATGACCCAAAAGTGAGCCTATATCACGTGTGATGTTATGGTACTTTTGGTATCTACTTCTACAATTCACATGGTTCAATCCAAGAATATATACTTTCCATGACCATAGGGCTAGGAGGCACAGAATAGTTTAAAAGTGAGAAATCAACGTCAAACATGCTTTATTTGTATTTCCTAGGGAGTAATGCGGACAACAACTTTTGTTATAACTTGCTTATATGGCAAGTCGTGAGTGGTAAGATTGTGGACCCACCACTTTTACTCCACCACTCATAACTTGCTATGTGAGCAAGTTGTGGCAAACATTGTGGTTTTAACATTTTCTATTTCCTAAATATGTGTTTGATTCAAATATTATATTCTTTGCCCTATGTATACTCATTTCTTTTAAGACTTTTTTCTTATTCCTTTGTGTTTTGCTAGTGAGGCAATGGCTTGCTTAATTTATAGGTCAACTTCTCTTCATGCAAGTATATAAACTTTCCATTCAGGAAAATAAAAGCACATAAACTTTCTATGTAAACAAAATTAAGAAGGTTGTTAGATTCTAAAGACTTAGGATTTGATATATTTAGAACTCTAATATGTAATGTTGACAAACCATGATCAAAACAATATGTTTAGTCTTGTTTAGGCTTGCTCAAAGTTATATATTTTATGTAAAGTTGGAATCGAGAGGCTGCAGATGTATTGGTGCATTTCGACCTGGCTCGATCGATCGAAAGTTAGACTCGATCGATCGAAAGTCGGCCAGAATGTTTTTTTTGCAGAATTTCTAACACAGCCCAAGCCTATTAAGGATTAGGGGTTCCAGATCTAATTCTCCTAGTATATAAAGAAAACCCTAGCCACGTTTTGGAGGGCAGTCCTTGTTGCTCATATTGCTGTTTTGTGTAAATCTCTTAAGGGTGTCAATGTTCGACCCAACCCGCAAACACGACACGAACCCGACACGGGTTTTTTCGGGTTAGGGTTGGGCCTTAATGGGTTTGGGTCATAAACGGGTCGACTAAAAAACGACACGATAAGAAACGTGTCATAAGTGAGTCAACCCGCGTAACCCGCAATAGACATGTTTGACACACTAATTTATTTGGGTCAAACCCGAAATGACCTGATTAACACAATCCGTTTAACTTGTATAACAAATAAATATTTATTTTATTTTAGATTTGTCAAATACCTTTTATATCTAACATATATTTTAAATTTAAAAAGAAAAGTTAGTAGTTACAAAAATTTACAAGAGATATAATTGAAAATTAAAACTTTACAAACCCTAAATCTCTAAACCCTACAAACCCTAAACCTCTATGGATGATAATCGTGGTCACAGTCAGGAGTAGTCTACTGTTTACTCAAATTCTTTCAATATTGATACTTAGAATTTGGCGAGTTCTAAGGATATTATATTTTTATTGAACTATGTTATTTTATTTTTGTTAAACTATGTTATTTTGAATTTTGGTTGAAGTGTTGCACTTCTTTTGGAGTGTAAAGAACTTATTTTTAGATGAATGTTATATTTTTGTTGAACTATATTATTTTGAATGTGGTTTGAAGACTTGAAGTGCATGCATTGCTTTTTGGGATGTAAAAAATTATTTCTTGATGGATGTTATATTTAATATTATGCAAGTTGAAATGGGTTGGGTTACATTTGTGTCAACCTAACACAACCCATTTATTAAGCGTGTCAAATAGGTTGGGTTAGGTCAACCCACCTTATTAACAAGCCGGGTTAGGGTTGAAGGATCCTAACACGATTATTAAATAGATCGGGTTAGGGTTAAGTCATGTAGTCGAATACCCCTACTCGACACGACACGAACCCGACACGTTAACTCGAATTGACACCCCTAAAATCTCTTGTAAGATTTAGAGGAGCTTTCCTTTAAACTTAGGGTTTTCAAGATAGAGATATTATCAACACCTTGATGATCAACTCAGTTGCTGCTATTGAAGTTTAAAGAAAAACAAGCGTGGGTGCTTGTACTTGATTGGAGAATCCAAGAAAGAAGGAGTCTGTGGATTCGGAGTTTGCATGTGGTCGTGTCAGTAAGTTCTACTGGTGGGTAGCATTAGGAAGTCAAGCAAGGAGCTTGTAAGTCCTTTTATATGAACTTCGATTCTTTCGCATAATAAATTCAGGTTTACCTTGAGGATAGTTAGGTCAAATCCTCCTCAGGTTTTTACCGTGTGGTTTCCTAGGTCATCATATCTTGTGTTATTTATTATTCCGTTACTTTATATTCTTGATATGATTGTGTGATTTTGATAACCTAAATTTACATAAATTGACTAAGTTAATCACTTGGCAAATTTACTAGGTTAATCTGGTTAGTTTAAGGGGTCTAAAACCGTTCAAGTGGTATCAGAGCAGGTAGCTATTTTGTTTTAGATCTTTTGATCTAAGAGCTGATCCTTGACCCTTGTTTTCATGGATAATTTGAAGTGTCTTTCTGCTCATGTTTGTGATGATTTGAATAAAAAGGACACTATTATTTTTGTTGATTTTATTGATGTCTGTGAAACTCTTCATAAGGAATTATCTAAATCTTTGAAAATTTCTAAGAAATTTAAAGAAGAGTTAAAATTGGCTAATCTTGAAAAAGAGAAATTGATTGTGAAATTTGATGAGTCTAATAAAAAGAATGAATTTTTGAGAAATCAAATTCCTCTCAAGATGAGAAGATGAAAATTGAAAATTTGACTAGTACCAAGAGTTAGTTGGATCTAAAGCTAAAATTGAAAATTTGACTAGTACCAAGCCTGCTGTTGATAACAAAAGTGTTTTTGTTTCTCTTAAGCCTAAAATTGAGAAAGTTTATATCCCTAATTTTAAGAGGAATAATAAAAAAAAAAAAAAGACTTATTTTGCTAGGTTAGACTAAGGTAAAAGTTCTGATGTAGACGCTGAAGTTTCTAAACTTAAGTCTAAATTTACTGTTGGAGAGCATAATAAATCTGTTTTTGTACCTACCTGTCACCTTTGTGGTATTGTTGGTCATATTAGACCAAATTGTTCTTTGTTGAGGCAAAAACCAAAATCTGAGACTAGATTTGTTGTTAGGAATATTGATGTTCCTAAATTTGTTCCTGTTTGTCACTTTTGTGGTGTTCGTGGTCACATTCGTTGTAATTATTATAAATTGAAATTTAAGCATTCTATGTTTCAATCTAGGATATGTGATACTATTTCTCCTGCCATAAGTCCAAATAAATTATTTCATATGCTTTTGAAAAATTTGAACTTGTTGGCTTGTGAAAGGAATTTGCAGGATTTTAGTATTTCTCAGAAGTTTGGTATAATCCCTCAAATACACTCTGCTTCTCATGATTTTTCACCTACAAAGCCGAAGACTCGTGCTAGATGGGTGAGAAAAGATTCTCTAAGGTGAGTATTACTGACTTGTCCCTGATTTAATTCTTTCAATTCTTTGTGGACATGTTTTATTTCTATTTTGGTTGTTTTTGAAAAAATTTCAAAAAAACAAAAATATTTTATTTTGAGTCTTGTTTTATTTGTTTTGAGGATTACATGAATTATGATATCTCTCTCTTGATTTAGAACATGCTTGACATTGTGGAGAAACTTGAATAGTATGTGTTATATAAGTGCTAAGCTATTTTTGATTCTGTGTGAGTATGTACTAGTTTGTACATGTACTCAAGGGTTAATTAAGAAGTTGATATTTCTTGTTTGTGTACCCTCCATAGCTTAGTAAAGCACTATCATGCATAGTTTTGCATTGCTAACTTAACACAATGTGTGCTTTTTGTTCTTGATCATAAATTTTTTAAACCAAAAATATTTTTGTGTTTTGCATTACAAATCATGGATTTGAAATCAAGGTTGGCCACCTTATCTTTACATAACATGTTTATGTACCCTGTTAGCTTTAATGAGCTTATTTATTGCACTTGACTAGTTGAAGTTTTATAGTACATGTTGTGTGGGAAAGATGTTTATGGTGTTTATCACTTTGTCTTAATCTTGAAGTTACATGTTATTTGACTATCGAACTTGATCATTTTGAGAAAGGCATAAATAACCATCTCACTACTGTTCACTAATCAATCATGAACACCTTAGTGCATATCATAAGATTCTGTGCTCGAGAAAGTGTAACACATGCACAAAAAGAACATAAGGTGTAGTCTCGGTTTAATTGCTTAATGCTTAGAATTGGTGTGTACTATTAAGCTTGATGCCAAATCACATAATTAAAATTGGTGTGTATATTATTAGGCAAAATTCAAGAAACTTACATGATTGCAAACTTATGTTCTAGGAGATGTGAGAGTTATATGATGTAACTCTTTATGTGATAGTCTCTTTTAAATTCTATGTGATGAATTTTATAGACTTTATGATTGATTACTATTCACATATCACCTCACATGTATCTNAAGACACACAAGCCAAAGATAAAAACTAAGTTGAGGTTACACAATTATCTCTTTCAATAAATGCAAACTTGATACTATATGATCCATAAATATTTGCATGAATAGAGAAAAATATTTGCATATTGATTATCAATCATATCTCTTAAGAAAAATATTTTCTGCAGTTCACACATAAAAAATGCATATACTAGAAAGTACATAGCTCAAAAATTAATTAATCAATTTTTTTATCAAGTTGAGTGCCCAATGTAGCAAAATGTATGCATGTTATGTGTGAAAATAATGAGAGATATGACTGTAAAACTGCAAAATGGATACAGAAACAATGTAATGCATGTGAATTCTAAACATAAATGATGCATAAAAAAATATTTGGTCAAAAACATAGAAATTGAAAATTTTTCAGTTTCGATTGATCGAGAATCGATCAAACATCAATTGTGTTAGGCAAACTCAAACCAAAAATTTTAATCGCAATTTCGATTGATCGAAAAACAAGTTCGATCGATCAAAAGTCTGGAAAAATCAGATTTTTGAAAAACAGGACATTTTAATGCAGAAACTCCTCAAAGCACATTATTTTATAAAAAATGTATGAGTATCAGACGAAAAGTTTTTCAAAAAAAAAACACTTGAATTCACCCCCCCCCCCCCCCTCCTTTATTTTTCCCAAAAACTATTTTTCCTAAAACTTGTTTTGTTTTTCCTATTTTTATAGGGGGGAATTTTTTTTTTTAACCTTTGTGGTTCTTAGGGGGAGTTGTTGCTCTTCATAGGGGGAGTTGTCTCTATTTTCTATAGAGTTGTATTGTTTTGTATTCCCTTGATTGTCTATTTTCTCTTGACCTTTGTTACTCTTTGTTTGAGTTATCTTTGTCAATACATGACAAAAAAAGGGAGAAATAGTTAATATGTGGGAATCCTGTTTGTTTTGTTTAAGGGGAGTTGACATTGTTTTTGATGTAACTAACTTAGGGAGAGAGTTATTTTTCATATTTTTTGATTTACTATTTTTCTGTCACACATGCGTTTATGCGTTTTGTTTAGTGTTTCAAGAATATACAGGTTGATTCAATTGAGTTGTTGTCTACACTTGCAACTGATGGATAGTAGTTAGGATTGAATTTGTGTTTATGAGCATTATTTTTGTAAATGGCTTTTACTTGTAAACTTTGAGCTTTTCAATTTGTGTTTTGTCACGGATTGCCAAAGGGGGATTTTGTTAGGTTCTAACGACTTAGGATTTGATGTATTTAGAACTTTAATGTGTAATTTTGGCAAACCGTGATCAAAACAATATGTTTAGTCTTGTTTAGACTTGCTCAAAGTTATATATTTTATGTAAAGTTGGAATCGAGAGGCTGCAGATATATTGGTGCATTTCGGCCTGGCTCGATCGATCGAAAGTTAGACTCGATCGATCGAAAGTCGGCCAAAATATTTTTTCTGCAGAATTTCCAACTCAGCCCAAGTCCATTAAGGATTAAGGTTTCAGATCTAATTCTCCTAGTATATAAAGAAAACCCTAGCCACATTTTGGAGGGCAGTCCTTGTTGCTCATATTGTTGTTTTGTGTAAATCTCTTATGAGATCTAGAAGAATTTTCCTTTACACAAAACTTAGGGTTTTCAAGGTAGAGATATTATCAACACTTTGATGATCAACTCAGTTACTGCCATTGAAGTTTAAAGAAAAACAAACGTGGGTGTTTGTACTTGATTGGAGAATCTAAGAAAGAAGGAGTCCGTGAATTCGAAGCTTGCACGTGGTCATGTCAGTAAGTTCTACTGATGGGTAGCATTAGGAAGTCAAGCAAAGAGTTTTGTATGAACTTCAATTCTTTCGCATAGTGGATTCAAGTTTACCTTGAGGATAGCTAGGTCAAATCCTCCCCAGGTTTTTACTGTGTGGTTTCCTAGGTCATCATATCTTGTGTTATTTATTATTTTGCTGCTTTATATTATTGATATGATTGTGTGATTGTGATAACCTAGATTTACATAAATTGACTACGTTAATCACTTGGCTAATTTACTAACTTAATCTGGTTGGTTTAAAGGGTCTAAAACCGTTCAAAGGTGATGTTTGTGTAGCAAAGAATATATGCAAAATAGTTTGTGTATCAAAAGAGGTAATATTTTTGTTTAGCAAAGAATATATATGTAATAATAATAATACTCTCACTTGTAGGTAGGATTTATATGCATGTTGATCTTGAGTATATGAAGAGGAATGTTATACACATCAATCGTATAAGATAATTTTTAAAAATAGAATATCCTCTGGACAACTTGTATAGGTTTGCCCATTATTTTTACTTTTGATTGGTGAGTCAATGACTTCGTATTTAGGCTCCTACAAATGAAATAATATGTTCGGTTCATAGTATTAGGAAAGAGAAAACACTCAATTTTTTATTTTATTTATTTATTTATTTTTGTTGTTGGTGGTAATAGGGAGATTACAAAAAACTCGTCCTATAAGGGCATTTTTTCGTGGCACTTTTCAAAACCACCACTGTAGGAGACTTATAACAGCGCTTTTAGAAACTGCTGGTATAGGTTGACCTAAGGCCAGGTTTAGTGCATTATCTATTACATCCAAGACCGGTAAGGTCATATGGTGCTGGATGAGTCTTCAACACAACATTGCAAGTGAATGTCTTTAAAAATCAGAAATCTAAACAATGGATTTCCTGTCTTTTATGAAATCAACTAACCAGAAAGTTCTCTCTTTCCTTCCTTCACCCACCCCCCCCCCCCCTCCCCCCTCTTTCGTTCTTTTTTTCTGTATAAGGTGAATGCACGAGTAATATAGCATCACTCTCTCAATTATATTGCCAAATTTTATAGTCACGATTACTTCTCTTTTACCTGCCAATACCACATTACTTGTCCCTTGTGTTTTTTTGCTTTTTGCTTAAAAAGGAAAGACAGGAAACAACATGAAATATTAATGATTAATTAATTTTGATATTAGATATATAATTTTATTAGGGAATCTTGGCAAAATTGATTTTGTAAAACATTGGAAGTGAATGAGAACATCAATGTTTTCCCATAGTTGGCTTTGTTCAAGAAGGAACAACACAATTGCTTTTCAATTTCTGAGCAATGGATGAGTCTTGGTAGGAGAAATTATTATTTACATCGGAAGGACCCAACAATCCTCCCTGACTAATGAAATGATGCTATCTATATAAATGTATGTGTGAACTTCCTAATCAGCACAAGTAATAAAAAATAAAAATTACCAGATGATGTCATATTTGCATAAATAACTGCATTTTATTGGTTAGAAAGTCAAGAAAAACCACGTCAGCTGTCCTCTTGGTAGACTTAATAATTTCTCTCTTGGTAGCCATAGCACATAACAACGTGTAATATACTAATATGTTACATATTATCTAAATTAAATACTACATTGAAAGCATTTAAAATTTGCACGCTACATAAATAAAGTTAAGGTTTACATTCATTTCGACCATAGAAGAAGTGATTTCTTGAGAGAGAAAAAGAAAGAAAGAAAGATGGAGAACATATCTTTTGTGAAATTCATCATCTTTATGAAAGGATGTTAATGATATTTCTTACTAATTAATTACCTTTTCGGAAGTCCATAGAAGCGGGAGTTTTGTGCCCCTAATACAACTTTCTACAAAATAAAAAAATACAATTCTAGTTTTTTTTTTTTTTTCACCAAATCTAGATTTTGTTGAGGTCTTGAGAGAGGAAAATCTAATATGTTAAGTTATAAAAAAAAAATATATATATATATATAGAGAGAGAGAGAGAGAGAGAGAGAGAGAGAGAGAGAGAGAGAGAGAGAGAGAGTTAGTTGTGCACATAATCGTGGTCTGAGAATTTTGATTGATGAGGTTTTAAAATTGACCCTACAAATATGAGGTAAATTTTTTTTTTTTTTTTAAATAGGAATAGGAGGTTAAAATTTGGGGGGGGGGGGTTGGAAATGAGCATTTACCCTTAATTTGAAAACTATGTAAAAAATGCCTCTGTTTTGGAACTTGATTTTAACATAATCGAGTTCTATATAAAACTCGATATCCTCAAAATTGAGTTCTATGTATATTTTTAAGTAGGATTTGACATTAGCAACGTCGAGTTCCACTTAAATTTTCAAAAAAATTTAAATGACAAAATATGCATAGAACTCAACATTACTAATGTCAAATTATACATGTAACTCAATTTTGTTAAAATTGAGTTCCAAAAACAGAGACATTTTATTAAATATTTTTAAAACAGGGGCATTTTGCTACATAGTTCTCAAATTAGGAGTAAATATCCATTTTAGCCAAAATTTGGATGTTGTATAACATTGATTGAGCTACGCTAGGATATTCAAATGGAAACTTGGCAGGGCACCCCAAAGTAACCTCATGGGGCTGATCAAATATATTAAGAACATTTTTGGCTGGCCCAAGAATGTTCAACTTGTCCAAGTTTGTTTGATGTAGAATATTATGTGTGAAGTCATCCTTCATTAATTAATATGGTCATTACAGATTCCTTAATAGGTTCTTGAGTGAAGCAGCAGTCACTGACGCACCTTGTAATAGGACTGAAATTTTGGTATTACATGTAAACAAGAAAATAATCCAATGTCATCAAATTTCTTGTTGTGGTACCAATAAGATAGGACATGACTCTTTGCATGGCTAAATGTGTATACCAATCCAAATTTCCATTAATTTCTTTGTCATTTCCAAGCTTGTTCTCAGATGCTGGAGCTCTCTAATATAATATTGTAGTCTGTCTATCATCAACGCAAGGAAAAAGAAAAACCCTGTGCAATCCAAGGGACAAGATTTTCACTAATAACCTTCAAGTTTAACAAGAGATACACAGCATAAATCTATAAACCAAAAAAAATTTCTACTTGTCTTGTAACAATTTTCAGCCTCTTCAACCATAGCTGGGGCTCAGTTCTAATATGCATTCTTTGAAAGCTTCATCTTGAGGTTGTGTACACATTAAAAATTAGTCCTAATGTTTAAAAAACATAAAACAAATGATAGAATAAAGAATGTTAAAGATACAAGAACATTAATAAAACAACTACAGATAAAATTTCTTAAGGTAAGCCTAATATTGAGTTCTTAAAATCTAAATTACATTTGTTAAAATTTTGTCACATCATGGTATCTAAACAAACGTTTATTAGTATTATTTTGGAATCTATTTAAACTAAAAATTATATAATAAATTATTAACTACCTATTCAATAATGAATATAGTTAGGATCCTAATTCATGACAGGCACAATTGCCTGAACATTAGAATGGAAACAAAACATTTCTATCAAAAACAAAGAAAAAAAAATGTTGAGGCTCTACATATAGAATTTTACCTATAAGACACGCTTCTAGTTGACGATATGCCATAAGAACCTGATCAGTTGGATTAACTATGCCAGCATCCGCAGAACGTTTCTGGATTTTCATTACACTATAAATGCTAGACCCAAACACCACCACCATCGTCCCTGCCACACTCTTTGCTACCAAGGAACCCATTCCCTGCTTCAACTGGTCCAACCCCATGATTACTAGCTTCCTTAGCGGGGTTCTAAACAAAAGGGTCATAATCAGAGCCATTTCTGCCAATACAAGCGTAAACAAAAGTTGAATCATATTTGCTAAGTTTTCGCCAAAATATTTTACTTCTTTCTGCAGAAATGATGGTTGATTTTCTATGATGAAGTAGATGACCAAAAAGTGAGCCTATATTACGTATGATTTTATGGTACTTTTGGTATCTACTTCTGGAATTCACCTTGTTCAATCCAAGAATTTATACTTTCCATGACCCTAGGGCTAAGAGGTACAGAATAGCTTAAAGTGAGAAATCAACGTCAACATGCTTTATATGTATTTCCTAAGGACGTGTGTGTTTTGAGTCAAATATATTCTTTGCCCCATGTAGTATTCTCATTTCTTTTAAGACTTCTAACCTATTCCTTTGTATTTTGCTAGTGAAGCAATGGCTTACGTAATTTATAGGGCAACTTCTCTTCATGCAAGTATATAAACTTTCTATTCAGGAAAAGAAAAACACATAAATTAACTTTAAAGAAGGTGATATTTTGTGTAGCAAAGAATATATGCAATAATATTGTGTATCAAAAGAGGTGATATTTTTGTGTAGCAAAGAATTTATGTAATATTAATACTCACTTGTAGGTAGGATTTATGTGTGTTGATCTTGCGTATATGAAGAGGAATGATATACAAATCAGTTGTATAGGATAAACATGTATAGGTTTGTCCATTATTAATTTCTGCCATTGGTTGGTGAGTCGATGACTTCGTATTTAGGTTCTTACAAATGAAATGATATGTTTGGTTCGTAGAATTAGGAAAGAGAAAACACTCAATTAAATTTATAGAATTTCATTCTTTTACTTTTCAATTAAGTAATGGGAGAAGAAGCAATCAAGCATAGCTTTCTTTCTTAGTAAACGCAGTCATACATATTATATAGTCCATAAAATTAATGTGTATTATACTATATATTACAGATGCATCTTTTAAACCAATCTCATATATTGTACAAAGTAAAATTACTCTAAAAGCTACATAATTTGTGTATTCAAACGTGTAAAAAATGTAATAAACGCTCATTGTGTTATACTTCTACCAAAATATTTCAACTTGCTGAACCTTGATGTTGTTATCAACGATATAATTGTTTAACTTTTAGGATATGTTATTATATATGACAAAGAATTTATCAAAAACCAAATTTTATTTCCATGTTTAACTATTTTATAATAAACATCAACATTTTCATATTCTTATTGATAAGTCTAAAAGTTTGATAAACTCGTTTACATAAGGCAAAACTAACGGTCCTAATAAACTCGTTGGCCTTACTTGTACATTCATAGACATAAGTGACAGTCCCACCTCAAGGCCGATGGCTATGCCTTGAGATCAACGACACCTAAATGAGATGACTAGAATGCATAGGCTGATAAGAAGTTGATGGAAGGAAGCTGAAGGGGATAGGTAAACATTTGATGGGTCTAACATGGCCTTGCTTGGCCTCCACACATGAGTATATAAGGAAACACCTTGTGCCCCACAATTAACTCTAATCAAGGGGATTCCTACAAGGAAAGGATCTAGCAAGATACGCGTATTAATGAAGATCTTCCCTACAAGGAAAGCCTCTTTATGCCAAGGAATGGATGTCAACCCTATACTATTATAAAAACTCCAAAACCCTCACACACCAAGGTACGCATAATTTACCCTAAATCTGGCACTTTAGAGTTGTCAAAGTTCTCTAACTTGACCTTCAGAGGGTATTTGGCCACTACCACACCAATACTCTCTGAATGTCTTCTTTTTCTTTGTTATGCAGGTGTTGTCTTGAGCACGTGAGGATTGTGTGACTTACTGACGATTTTTGGCATCATCAGTTGGCGCCATTTGTGGGAAACTTGTTTGTAAGCCATACTATCACTTCCCAGATAAAGAGTTGCATGGTACTTACTTGCTCGATGACGATCACCAACAATGATCAAGGAGACGAACCATGTACCACCACCCTCGAAAGACAGGTTTAGACTCTCGTCGTAGCCGTAGAACGCCTCACCAAGCAAAACCATGACCTAGAAGAGCAACTACACCAAAAGAAGGGCCTAACACTTAAGAGGAGGACCAAGAAGGTACAAGCACTAAGAGAAGGGACCAAGAAGTTCCGAAGGGTAGCAATGCCTCAAGCAGACAAGAGCGACAAGACACGAGTCGTCCATCCACTGCAGATATGGCTCCACCATACATGGTTGTGGAGATGCAAATGATAAAGGAATGGATGGACTTTATGATGAACGCCCTCAGAGGATAGGTGTCTAGTGACCTCGATGAGTTGGTCCATCGAACTGATTCACCATTCACAACATCCGTCACTTCGTTCCCCCTTCCACCAATGTTTTGCATGCCGCAAGTAAAAGCCTACGACGGGTCTAAGGATCCCCTAGATCACCTGGAGTCTTTCAAGACCCTGATGCACCTGCAAGGAGTGGCAGACGAGATCATATGCAGGGCCTTCCCCACTACAGTAAAAGGCCCCACAAGGGTTTGGTTCAGCAAGTTGATGCCCAACTCCATTAGTACCTTCAAAGAGTTGAGCACCTAGTTTTCCTTACACTTTATCGGGGGACATAGGTATAAGAAATTCACTGCATGCCTAATGAACATTAAGCAACGAGAGGATGAGACGCTGGGGTCTTACATAACCCGCTTTAACAAAAAGGCCTTCTCTATCGATGAAGTTGACGACAAGATACTCGTGGCTGCATTCATGAATGGGTTATGGAATGGTAAGTTTCTGTTTTCCTTATACAAAAATGACCTAAAGACTATCGGATGTACTCTATAGGGCAACTAAGTATATGAACGCGAAAGAGGTGTTGCTGGCCCGAGAAGAGAAGTCTAAGAAGGAGGAAAGACAGGAGGAGGCACAGCATGACAGGGGACGAAAGATGACAAGGACTGGAGACCGACGGGAGGATAGGCGCTAAAAAACCCCCACTAGAAGGTTTACAAATTTCACTCCGCTGACCGTCCTGATGCAAATCAAGTTCGAAGGAGCCCTGACATTTCCCGGCAAGCTGAAGGGAAACCCCAATAAGAGGTCTAGAGACAAGGATTGTTGCTTTCACCGTGATCACAATCATGACACATCTAACTACTACGACTTGAAGCAACAAATAGAGGCTCTTATCAGACAAGGAAAGTTGCAAAGGTTCGTCAGCAAGGAAAGAGCAAACCTACCACAAGAGCAGGTTGCCCAGCGAGAGAACGAGCGTCCTAGGCTTCCCGTAGAAGACATAAGAATGATTGTGGGAGGCACTGTGGCCTCTAGCTAGTCCAAAAAGGCCAGCCCGTAAGACTTACTTGAGGATGGTTTAGAATGTCCAGCTGACGAGCTGCATCCCAAAGATAGCGTGGATCGACAACCCCATCATTGAATTCTCAGAAGAAGATGCTCGACGTCTCTACCACCCGCATGACGATGCACTCGTCATTACCATACAGGTAGGACACTACAACACACACTGGGTCCTAGTTGACAACAGAAGCTTCGCTGACATCCTCTACTACTCGGCGTTCCAACATATGAGGATTGATAGAGAATGACTTGTTCCGACCAACACCCCACTCATTGGGTTCAAGGGGACAATAGTATACCCCATCGGCGTAGTCACGTTGCCCGTAACGGTTGGTGATTATTCTCAGCAGATCACTAAGGATGTTACATTCCTTGTTGTCAATTGCTCATCCGCCTACAATGCAATCCTAGGATGACCCACCCTCAACTCGTGGAAGGCTGGAACTTCAACCTATCACTTGATGATCAAATTCCCCACCGAGTACGGAGTAGGAGAAATATGTGGAGACCAAGTAGCTGTACACGAGTGCTACATAGTAATGTTGGAGATAGATAATCATTTACAAACCATGAACTTAGAAGAACAACGAACGGTGGCAGAGCCCGTTGAAGGACTTGAAGAGATACTTCTCGACAACTCCAAACCAAATCGAATGATTAGGATCGTCACCCTCGCCAGTCTACTAGTCCACCAAGCACTCACAACTTTTCTCAAAGAGAACTAGAATGTCTTTGCCTGGAGCCATGAAGACATGCTCAAGATCAACCCTTCAGTCATGATGCACAGGTTGAATGTGTCGCCCACTTTTCCACCAATCCGTTAGAAAAAGCGAGTGTTCGCCCAAGAAAGAAACCGAGCTATAGCAGAAAAAGTTCGCAAGTTGCAAGAGATAAACTTCATCAAAGAAGTTTACTACCCCGACTGGCTAGCGAATGCGGTGATGGTTAAGAAAGCCAACAGGAAGTGGAGAATGTGCGTAGACTTTACAGACTTGAACAAAGCATGTTGCAAGGACAAATACCCCTCCTAGGATTGACGTCCTAGTAGACTCTATGGCTCAACACCAGCTACTGATCTTCATAGATGCCTTTTCTAGTTACAACCAGATCAAAATGGACTAAGCGGATTAGGAGAAGACTTCGTTCGTCACCAGCCAAGGCCTCTTTTGCTACAAAATGATGCCGTTCGGCCTCAAGAACACATGCGCAACATATTAGAGACTCGTGAACAAGATGTTCGCACATCAAATTGGAAGAAATGTTCAAGTCTACATTAACGACATGCTGGTAAAAATTCAAAGGGAGGACAATCATTTGGATGATCTTAGGGAAAACTTTGACACCCTCCACTCTTACAATATGAAGCTTAATCCGAGCAAGTGTGCATTCAGGGCAACGGCTGGAAAGTTCCTAGGGTTCATAGTGTCTCAAAGAGGTATCGAAATCAACGCAAATAAGATCCGAACCATAATAGAGATGGCACCACCAAGAAACATGAAAGAAGTACAAAACCTCAACGGCAAGGTAGCCATGCTGAATAGGTTCGTGTCAAGGGCAACAGACAAGTGCCTACCTTTCTTTCGCACGCTGAAGAAGTCTTTTGAGTGGATGACCGAGTGTCAATAAGCATTTGAGGATCTAAATACCTACCTATCTTCCCCACCGTTGCTAAGTCCTTCCAAACCAGAGGAAGAACTGTTCCTCTTCTTGGCTGTATCCCCAGCTGCTATTAGTGTGGCCTTAGTCAAAAAAGAAGACAAGGTGCAGAAGGTCGTGTACTACACCAACCAAGCATTTCATGGTGCACAGAAGAGGTACCCACGGATGAAGAAGCTCGTCTTCACTTTGGTTACAGCAGCTCGCAAGCTCAAGCCATACTTTTAGGCCCACACGGTGGTCGTCTTGACTAACAAGCCCCTACGAAGAGCAATGAACAATCCTGAAACTGCCGGACAAATGGCACTTTAGGCAATAGAGTTAAGCGAATTTGACGTACAGTACCAACTGCGTACTACCATTAAGGGGCAGAAGTTCGCTCACCGATCCAACACCAATCAAATACCAATAAATTTTTACAGGACAGTTTGGCCTCACTCATGCATTTTTTCGATAGGTCGAACCCTAGTTTCGACTAATCCAAAGGAAAGAGAAATTTGTTATCAATACTCGACTAATGCAGTATCGAGTAAAATTATTAATCAAGGTACTTTATATTGACTGCCCACATTTGTGAAATATTCGTAACTAATTCCTTGTATATATATGGTCTAATCGACCAAAGTTACATTATTAACTATACACATGCAGTAGTTGACAACCCTACCAAGTGAAACAACAAAACTATGAAGAATTATATCCTCGTGACATGAAGCGGTAGAATACCTGGTGTGCCCGTATGCTTGATAATGATACACAATACGCAGCTAGCACATATGTGGCATGCTTTGTCGTGCTCTTCGGCCCCTTCCATCTAGTAAACATACAATTTTGGACAATGCTCATTAGTTAATATCAAACAACCATGTTGCCACAATAGTAAAATGCTTAGCAAAAATGAAGCCATTAATTAGCTTTTACTTTTTCAGTGAAAAATACTTATTACAAATAAGTAAGGAAATACCTAAATCCTTTGCAAGGCTTAAAATTTGGATGAATCTTTAGTTACAATTGATGAAGTATTGCATAAAAATAGTCTCTAATTCATCCTTGTCAATTCTCTCCTAATTTTATGCCTTCGAAACTGATAAGAGATTAATTTTCATATGATAGGGGGAAAAAAGTGAATTAGGATGTTGTCATAAACATGAAACTGATATTGGAGCTATCTGGTCTGGTGTACCCTGGTCCAGTGTACTACATGTGAGTCAAATCTAACAAAGTTGGGTAACCAAGATTTAAGTGAGTCAAATCTAGTGTACTACATGTTAGGATGTTGTCAAATCTTATGTGTAGCCACGCCTATTTGTGTGTGCACATTTGGAAAAATAATGGTAGCAGATTCATTTTAATTGTTTACTATAACTTTTAAATGAGATCTACTGACTTTGAATATACCTTTTCATTAGCCACTACTAATGTTTAATATTTTTTGTAGCATTAATAGTTTCAATATATCTGGAAATAAGACTTGATGCTGTTGATTCCAGAGTCTTTTTAAATTCACGATTATTTATGCTTCATACCATTTTCTTTTTGGATTAAATAAAATTCTGCCTAAACCAAAAGAGAAATGATACCATTTCCAACATCTATTTACAAATAATCAAAGAACCCTACAAAAAGAAAAAGAAAAGATTTCGACATGTCCGAAGTTTAGTACAACTATGTACCTGATCGGCAGGCGTCTCCCACAGTGCTGTGGATCAATGACCCGACTGTCACGTCAACTGTGTTCCAACTACGGGTCCAAGATCCATATTTCACAATTGTTGCATATCTGACACACATGCAATCATGTTAATAAACCATTAACCACAGGCAGAAATTAGCAATATAGGCAGGACTTGCAATTATAAACATTCATAATTTCCAATATAGCCAAGACTTGTAAAAAACATAGAACTTGTTTCAAAGTGAATATAAGTTAATCTTATTACATATTAACTATGAAAGTATCATAACAACTAACATGCAGCTTCAGGCACAAAACAACATTTGAAAAGATAAAGATATTAAAAAAAAAAAAAATACAAAATGTGTATTTAAAAGATAAACAACATATTCCATTTTAATACAAGGGCACGGCTTGCCACATTCAAGGATTAAAACAATTAACAGATCAAGAAAAATATAATGTGTAGTTCAAGAACCAAAAAGTTATTTTTACCAACTTTCATTTGGGGGAAAGGGTTTACACCTAATTGTTGTGAACCACTCTTTACTTAAAATAGAATAATCATAACATTTGAAGGTATTGCAATCGCATTTTATAAATCTTACAATGACCTCTATTAATTTCTAAGTTTCCACAGGCACAACATATCATAATGAAACAAAGCATGGTACAATTACAATGTTGCAAACATAAAATTCCAAGATTAAAATAAAAACTTGTTGCATAATACAAGATGATTCTAATTTGCTTCCACATGCCACCAAAGCACCATTTACTAGGCTTATTAGCTTATTAGATATAGCATACTTGATAGGTGCTAGTATTTAAAAGTAAGTTTAAAACAAGTCTAACACAACCATAATCAACTCTTTGAAGTGGGCATAAGTAAAATGGAAGGAGTAGAATCTTGAATCAAGATCGTGAATCCGCTTCTAGATTGGTATTGAAGGTCCACTCCTCAATTGAGAAGTCCACCTTAGACAAGCGTATTGTTTTTGGTGGTAACTTAATTATAGGCTCCCCAGCAAGCAATGTTCCTAGACAAAAAAAAAAAAAACTAATGACAATCAGCACCAACCAACAAAAGTTGTTCAAAGTTCAAAATACATAGAAGACATTAGCAACAAAGAATGTCGAGTATCTGTAAACATAAAACAAAATCCAATAATCATATTCCTGGATGAAGATTCTTTTTTCAAAGATAAACAGCAATAGTTGGCTAGTGATTAAATGAAAATGGGGCATTGCCAGCTCTCCTAATCCCCTTCCCTCATTGATTAAACAAAAGACCTCCCCCCCTTATTAAAGGACTACGAGCAATACTTGGTTTCAAAAGCAACTGTTTGAATGAAGATAAATAGAGGGCAAATATAATAAATTTATTAAAATGAAGCAACAACAACAAAAGGATGCACTATATTTACAGGAGTAACTGCACTTGAAATACAAATTAGCTGGATTGTGATTCATTTGAGTAAATGAAAAAATAGCATTGTGTTAACATTTATCATTATTCCATTAAGTGGACTTCGGAACAAAGAGGCTAAATCAATCACCATAGAATCAATTGATGCTTGTATTAACATGGGGGGTGTGTGTCACAGATACTTCGATAATTAAATACCCAACTTAGGTATGCATGAACTCCATGATACAGAAGTACGTTTATGAAATGCATCAATTGCATATTTTGGTATCATCATTCTTCTCGCAATAGGTGGTGACAAAAAAAGGTTGTATCCATTGTACAAGGCTTCCACTTTTGAGGGGTCTAGGAGGTCATGGTAGGTAGCCTTATCACCTTTTTTTTTCTTTTTTCTTTTTTTTTCTTTTTTCTTTTTTTTGGTGAGGAGCAGTTGATTCCCAAACTCAAACCCGCGACCAATTGCTTTTGGTGGAAGGTGCTTGACATTGCACTAAGGCCCGAAAGGGGCATGGCCTCACCTTATAATATCAACCTTTAAAGAAAACCATCCAGTCCAGCATTATTATTCTTCTTATTAGAGAAGGTTGCTTACACAATGCACTCACTTTCCTCACAAAGTCCCTACCTATTCTCTTATTCACCCTCTCAAAATCTCTTAAGAATAGAGTAGTAGAGGGAATGGTTGATATGTTGGCACTTTCCAAATAATTAAATATGAGAAGTAACAAGGACATATAAATACTTAAAAGAAAGCAGGCAACCTCAGGTAAAGAGTTTTCAAGTACATAATTGACTGACTCCTAACTAATCATTTTATTTGGTTTTTCTCTAGTCAATTTAAACTCTTGTTTTCTTTTTTGATAAGTAATTTAAATTATTGTTTTCTAATTTTCATATAAAAGAAGAAACGAAAAAAATTGCAAATGCCTAAAGCAATCTACTCAAAAACCACACAAGCACATATACACGTACGCGCATGCAGAAAGATAACTATGTGAAAAATGAATATTATAATGGTAAATCCTTCCATCAACTTCCTCCATTAACTTTTATCCAATGTGTCCTAACAGGATGCCGAGGTGTTAGATTATTTTAATTAAATAATCTAACATGGACGTGTTCATTAAAAAAAAAAAAGGGACGTGTGGCACCAAACAATTGGCCATTAGTTATTTTCTCATGGTTTCTCACCTACCAAACACAAAAATAAAGAAATTTTAAAAAGTGAAGGTACTGCCTTTTTGTGTGTACCTCTTACAAATGAAAATCTTATTTGATTGAAGATTTACTTTTGGATTTCTATAAACCGTTTGATACAGATATCCCAGAGTGGTAAATGGTTAGATCTAGCAAAAGTACCAATTCATAAGCAAGATATCTATAGATTAAATGAGAAATTAATGAATTTGTTTGAAAATACTAACAATCCTTAGCACGATAACAGATCTCATCACCCAATACCCACATTGACTCCATTAACCTGGAAGTGAAAAGGAAAGCACGATGCCAGAGAAAACTTTCTATTTTGTATTTGTTTTAACTTTTAAACAAATTTAATATCAAAGCACCACCCAAAAAGGGTTATAAGTTTAATAGAACCTCTAAAATTGAAAGTTGTCACGGACAATGTAACCTTTGAAATTGAAGCAATTTCCCCTAATAATGAACACCATTGTCATGCCAACTGTATTTTACATGAATTTCTACCCTAGTTATGCATTAAACCCCAGTTCAAAACCGAACCTAACAAAGCTAAAACAGCAATAATAATAATGAATAGAGAAAAATCTAACAGAGAAAAACTTAAGAAGCCACACTCAAATCAGAGTACATGCATAAGCAACACTTAACTCAGATTAAATGCAAAGAGAAAAGAAAAAATTGAACTCAGCATTTACAAATTACCTTAATATGTTTCTAATCCTTTAACTCTGGAGATGGATTGGGTTGAGTTTCGATTATGGTAAAGGTTATGGTGAGAGTTTTGACGAATGGGTTTGGGTGTGGGTTTAGGTTGAGCTTCGGCCTACGGGTAGAAATAAGAGAACTTGAAGATGCGTTGAACTTGGAAAGGGTTTACTGAACAGACTGAGGGTGGCTACTAATCAGACTGAGGGAGGGAGGGAGACAAACTGTTTTGGAGACGTTAAATTCAAAATTCCATTTTATTCCGCATATAACTCGGTTTCCCCATTGACGAGTTCGTAGAAATAAGAGAACTTGAAGATGCGTTGAACTTGGAAAGGGTTTACTGAACGGACTGAGGGTGGCTACTGATCGGACTGAGGGAGGGAGGGAGACAAACTGTTTTGGAGACGTTACATTCAAAATTCCATTTTATTCTGCATATAACTCAGTTTCCCCATTGACGAGTTCTAAATAGTGACGTGGGAATATGTTATTGTGGAAAAGTTGCGGTGGCGATCCAATGTGGCAATAGCCTGTCCAAAACTCGACTTTCTAATAGTTGAGTTCATTAAGTAACTCGGCTTTACGATGATCGAGTATTGAAACAGGAACACGTCTCTATATTGTTTTGAATCATGAACATATTGTCAAATATTTTGCTCAATAATGGCAAAAGCCTAGAATCTCCAGGGAATTTGACCTCTGTGTGCCAACAGGCTGGGGTTCTGGCCCAAAACAAACAAAACAAGAATGGACTCATCTAAAGAAGATCCAATGTGGGCCTGTATAGTGCCAAGAGGCCCAAACCAAAACACGAAATAGAGCCCAGTCAATGATCGAGGCCACCCATACAGAGACAGCTATATAGCACATACCGTTCTGTCTTCTTCGAGTCGTCACTCACACAGAGACTGAGAGAGACAGAGAGAGCTGCAGTTTCGGTCTTTGACAATGGAGGCGCCTCCATTTTCTTCTTCTTGTTCTTCGTCCCCGTCATCTTCAACAGCTCGACTATTGTCGTCGCCGTCTTCTTCATCTCTCTTATTTCGTCGCAATAGTTTCAGCAAAATTCACTATTCCGCCAAATTCAAATCTCCTAGAAACCTCTCAATCCGAGCCTCCGGAGACTCTGGTACTCTCTCTCTCTCTCTCTCTCTCTCACACACACACACACACACACACACACACAAAAATTAATTTTAAGCTTTTTCTGATAATTGTTTAATTAATTAATTTTTTTAATTAAAAATTTGAAGTTGTGACGCTGCTTGATTATGGAGCTGGAAACGTTCGTAGCGTGAGGAATGCGATTCGCTATCTCGGCTTTGACATCAAAGATGTAATCTTTTTTACTTTTTTTATAATTGAATTCGTAGAATTGCTTCACTTAGCAACTATTTCTTTATGTCTAAACTAAAAATGTTAAGTCGGAACCCAAAAAAAAAAAAAAGAGAACTTTTTTAGTGCTTTTGTTGTAGTTTATATTTATTTATACTTGATTTTTTTTTTTTTTTTTGAATTAGAGAGAAGGTATGTTTAGTTTTAATACGGGTTTTAAGTATAGTGTGCAAACAACTCTAGCTTGCCTAGATTGGATGAATATAGGATAGTATATTAATTTTCTTTATATAATTTAAATTTAGGTGCAAACTCCGGAGGACATTTTAAAGGCAGATCGACTTGTTTTTCCGGGTGTGGGGGCATTTGCGGCGGCCATGGATGTGCTGAACAAAAATGGGTATTTGTTTTTCGTGTTGAATTTTTTGTGCACTATTTATTAGGATCAATTGCTTGTCTAATTCCTTGAAGTGGTAATGACTGTTAAATGTGTGACTTATACTGCTTTAGGTTGTATTCAAATGTTATGAAAAGTATATCAAACAAAAATTAACCTTGTAAAGTATACAAGTAATGGTCATAGTTTTTATCCCAAAAAAATAAAAATAAAAATTGTCACAGATGCTATACAGAGCTCAGGAGTTCTAGCTGAAATGGCACCTCCCTCATCCCCTTGTAGCATTCCCTTGTAAGAGCAAGGTGGATGGGGAGGTCGTAGGTTCAAGACCCATTGGGTGTGTTTTATTACCCAAAGACAGTTGCTTTACTGAATCATGTAGTAATATTGGAATCAATCCCTTTGAACAGAAACTTTAAGGTTAATTAGGCAGTGCAATCCAAAATTGAGCTACATGTAGAAGCTTTTCAATTTTTTGATCTGACTAAAGCTATTTATATTCAATTTTCAGTGTAGATGCTACTTATCTAAAAAATAAATAAATATTTTAATTCAGTGTAGATGCTTATGGTGTTTTGACGTTTTGCAGGATGGCTGAAGCACTCTGTTCCTATATTGAGAAGGATCGCCCTTTTTTGGGCATTTGTCTTGGACTTCAGTTACTTTTTGAGTCCAGTGAGGAGAATGGACCAGGTTAGTCATATCTGATTTATGTGAATTTTTTTGTTCCTCCCTCTGAGCATGTATCTTTTTTTTTTTTTTTTTTGGGCTTATAATAACTGGGAGAGGATGGATTTGAACCCAGGTTCTCCTCCATGGAAGAACTGGTAATGCCATAGAGCTACAAGACTCTTTGTGACATATATCTAATTTAGAAGCATATGGAAATGTGAACAAAATTTGGTAGTGAAAGCATTCATTTATGTAATCCTTCTCTATGTTGATTTTTTTTTTAACATTTTTTTTAATTCAATTTTTACAACTAGTGGGAAGGGAGAAATTGAGCCCTGATCCTCATCAAAAAGGTGATCATGCACTGCTTCCGAAGTACAAGGCTCTTGGCTTGATTTTTTAAAATTTATTTTACAAAACAATAATCATTTCTTTATCTTGTTTGCATACTCAGCATTCAGCTTTGTGCAGTTTAGTGGACTTATTATAATGATGTTAATGGTGATATTAAATGATCAATAAATGATATTAAAAGGGTAAAAATTCGGAGAGAGGGAGCTGTGCGAAGCTTATGGAGGTGTCTAAATTTGTAAAATATAGAAGCAAAAGAGTTGTAAATATACAAATCTATAAAGGTGGGTATAAATGCCCTGTGAATTGACTTAAAAAAAAAAAAAAAAAAATGCCCTGTGAATTGAATTGGATGTATTACAATTTTTCAACACTTTATATGTAAACACAGTCAGTACTTCTAGATTCCTTTCTTTTACCTTCAACTAACAGCTTTATATATGTCTCAGTAAATGGTCTTGGCTTAATACCGGGTGTGGTTGGGCGTTTTGACTCATCAAATGGCTTCAGAGTACCCCATATTGGCTGGAATGCTTTGCAGATAAAAAACGACTCAGAAATTTTGGATGATATTGGAAACCGCCATGTCTATTTTGTTCACTCTTACCGTGCCATGCCAGTACGTGCTTTAATTTTTTTTTTTTCCTTTAAATTTAATAAGGTTGTCTTCTTAGCTGTTGCATGCTTCAACTACAGATACATTAATTTGCATGTAAATTAGTGACAATTTTTTCTCCAGTCAGATGACAACAAAGAGTGGATATCATCTACCTGCAACTATGGTGACAATTTTATAGCATCTATTAGAAGAGGAAATGTGCATGCAGTTCAGTTCCATCCAGAAAAGAGTGGAGGCAAGATTTTTTTTAGTCTCACTTTTTGGTAGCTCAAATTGTACAGATTCTAGTCTCAGCCCTGTTGGCATTGAAGATAATTGTAAAAGTCTTCCATATTTTCCTTTTAGTGGGTTCCTCCTGATCTGATTTGCTATGTAATAATTTCTCACCATTTGATTACCAAATAGGTTTTTTTGCAAGTCTCATATTAATAGATAGATTGAGAAAATGATGTAGACATATTATAAATCAGTTTACCACTCCATTAACATCTGTAATGCCTGAAAATGAATGTTTCAGATGTTGGTCTTTCAATATTGAGAAGGTTCTTGTATCCAAAGTCAGCCATGGCAAAGGTAGCCTTTGTACCTTTGATATATATATGCATCTCTTATGTTTCTCAACTTCTCAGTTAAACTTTCTAACATTCTGAAATGTTTATGTGAAGACAGAAGCCTACTGAAGGAAAAGCTTCAAAACTTGCAAAAAGGGTAATAGTAGTTTAAAATAAAACCTTTGTTTCTTCATTTAAATTTCCCACCGCCCCTTTTGTGTGTGCGCGCGTGCATTTGCGCTTGCTTGCATGTGTGTCAATTTTTTAGTTTTCTCCATGCACCACTTATGGTCCGTGCAACTAATGTTATCATGGGGATTTAAAGAATTCTTAGCCTTTATTTCCTGGCCCAACTAATGTTATCATGGGGCTTTAAAGAATTCTTAGCCTTTATTTTAGTGGCTACATCATTTTATTGTATTTTGATCTTCTGACAAAGGCTCCGTGCTTAACTATATTATGTCTAGGTAATTGCTTGTCTTGATGTGAGGGCAAATGATAAAGGTGATCTTGTTGTAACCAAAGGAGACCAATATGATGTAAGAGAGCATACAGAAGAGAATGAGGTATAGTGATGGCTTCTTGTATCTGATTTATGGGTACAGACATTGTGCACTCATTTGGCATCATTAATGGCTTGTTTGGAAGTTTAGAGAGGGAGGAAAGTAGAGGGGAGTAGAGGGAAGGGGAGTAGTGGGGAGGAGAGTAGAGGAGAATGATTCACCTCCACCTTATTTGGATGTTTTTAAAATTAGTAAAGGGGAAGAGAGTAATTAGCCCTTCCCCTTGTGTAATTTTGTTAATATAATAAGGGTAAATTAGGTAATTTACTTGGTCAATAGTTTATGTACTCTACTCCCCCTCCAAATCTCTCCAATTTGGGGGAATTAAAATTGGGGGGCTAGAGGGAGTCCAAACCCCTCCAAACTCCTCCAAACCCCTCCCCCTCATTCTTTAAAAAATTTCCAAACAAGGTAATTGCATTACTCTCCCTCCCTCTACTCTACTCCCCCTCCTTTTTTAAACATCCAAACATGTCATAAGTCATAAAAGTTGAAGAGAATTAATTAAACTGATATGGGAGCTGCCTCTAACTCCCTCCTAAATTTGTTGTATTTTTGTATAATGTAATCAAATTGTCATAAACCTTTTGTAGGTTAGAAACCTTGGCAAGCCAGTGGAGCTTGCTGGACAGTATTACATAGATGGGGCTGACGAGGTATGCTTTGGACAGAATTGATGCTTATACATTTTTACTTATTAATTATATTCTAAATAAAGTGGTAATATTAAACTGCAGGTTAGCTTTCTGAATATTACTGGTTTCCGAGACTTTCCTCTAGGCGATTTGCCAATGCTGCAGGTTTGTTTTGCAGCAAAAACATCCAACATTGATCTTTTCATGTAACAGTATAAATTTATTTTGCTACAAATGCTATATGTTGATTCTGTTCCCTGATTTTAATCTGCTTTCTATTGTAGGTATTAAGATACACTTCTGAAAATGTTTTTGTACCATTAACTGTTGGAGGTGGCATTAGAGATTTTACAGATGCAAATGGAAGGTATACTCTTTGGTGTTACTTTTGTTGCCAGTGTATTATGTTTGATTTTAATTTCCATAACAATGGTTCTCTTTAGAAATGCCCTGATTTTGTAGTTTTATAATTATTTACTTGATCATTCACAATTTAGTGAAGTCTCATATTTAAGGCCTCCCCCATTTTGCTTTCTTCAGGCACTATACTAGTTTGGAGGTTGCTTCAGAATATTTCAGATCTGGTGCTGATAAGATTTCCATTGGAAGTGATGCTGTTTACGCTGCTGAAGAATATTTAAGAACTGGAGTATGCTTCCAATTTTTAATTCCCTAACAATCCATGCAAATTTGCATGCAAGCCTGTGCATGAGTGTTTGCATGTGTGTCCTTTTGATAAATTGTGTGTGTGTGTTTTTTTTTTTTTTAATTTATTTATTTATTTATTTATTTTATTTCAGGTAAAGACTGGAAAGACTAGCTTAGAGCAGATATCAAGAGTTTATGGAAATCAGGTACTTCATGTCTCGCTATAAACGTATGCATGTCCATATCCCCCGTCATCCATGTATATATGCATTCTTTGCATTAATCTAATGCATAATAAATGTCCTAAGCATACAAATGCGAGAGTAATTGATCCAATGTTTTTGCTGCATTTCTTTGCATTTGTTCTTAAAATGATTTATAGAGAATCCATAAAAGGGGAGAGAAGTGCTTCCCGTATATGAAATGATTCATGGAGAATCCATGTATATACATTCTTTATGTGTTTTTGGTGAAGTATATTAAGGAAAAATATGCCACCTCTCTTATTCTTTTTGGTGGGTTTTACTCTGTGAAGCACGGGTGTGTTTCCGGATTCAGGTGCAGGTGCAGGTGCGGGTGCGGGACTCGGCAATTTTGGAAAAAGTAGTGTGCAGATGCGGTGATTAAAAAATTATTAAAAATATTTTTATTTATATTTTATATATATTACTAACATGCCTACTACGCATGAGGATTAATTGTTAGCCCATCAGGGGTGAAAAGCCCCTGATTACCCGTAACTAGTTCTGTGAGTGGGGTCAGTTGCCTGTAGGAGTTTGATTAATAGTGAGGATTGTGTACAGTATGCTTGTGATGTGCAACTAATCTGAGTGAAATTCTCCTATGTCATCAAAAAATATATATATATATATATATTACTAAACATACTTTTTCATATAATTGTAAATATATACCAATTTAAGGGAGATATATAGAATACAACCCACAAGTTTATTTTTATTTTTTATTTTTTACATATTTTTGGCATGGCATTTTTGGCCGGTTTTGGAAAATTTCGGCCGGTTTCGTCTGATTTCTGCTGGAATCGGCCCATATCGGCGTGTGTCAGTGCAAATCGAAAAAAAAAAAAAAAAAAAAAAAGGCAAATCAGCATGTCGGAGGAGTGTCACCACAAGTCCGGTGCGGTTGCAGCACCCATTTTACCTCGTCGGTGCTTCAGAGGTTTTACTCCTGTAAAATTTAGTTAGTTTCTTGTGCTGAGCCTTTTTTCAGTTTCTGGTTTCCGTGGTCTTTCTTCTTTGTCAGTTGGAAAAATCAGTGATCTTCCCGAAACATAAAATAATAGCCAAAACTTTTTTCCTTTTGTAAGTTTAATGTTGAAAGCGTAAACTACATACTGGTTTTTTCATTATTTCATTTTGAACTGTTGCATTAGTAGGACATATCTTGTAATTATTCCTAGGGGATGTAATTTGCACCATGTGCTTAGACTGCGTATTCATTATTCTCAAGATGCATGATTGAAGCTGCCTTTACTGTTGGTTAATTATTTATTTACTTTTCAGGCTGTAGTTGTAAGTATTGATCCTCGTAGGGTGTACCTCAAGAATCCCAATGATGTAGAGTTCAAGGCTGTTAAGTTGGAAAACCCAGGTAAAAGGAAATTACTTTAAAAAATCTTCTTTTCTTTTTTTATAAAAAATTTTCTCTGTAAATTCATATTTTTAGTGCTTGGAAAACCCCATTTAATACTGAAAATTCTTTTGCTAGGTACATATTGGATTGCCATGTCTGACTTGGTGTCAGTATAATTTTTAGCTAGTTTTCCTAGGAAGCTGTTAATCTAATGTTGTTGGGCCACCCGGTAGATTCTTTATCAAATATGATAGGTTAATTTGGCTAGTTTTCAATAATAAAGAAGAAAATTTATTACTCCTTTCTCCCCACCCCAGGGTGAAAAACAAATTACCTGTATCAGAGAGAGAACTAGGCAGGTCCAAAGATGTACTACTCGTCTTCAATTTTTCATGAAGTATGTTTGTAACAATCTTTCTTATGTTGAATTCAGGTCCAAATGGGGAAGAGTATGCCTGGTACCAGTGCACTGTAAGTCTTCATTGCTTTCTTTGTAAGTGCACTCATCTCCACTGGTGATGGAGTAGTAGTGCAATTGTATTTTGGGAATGCTATGTTTTACATGTCATTCTACATTGTAATTATAGATTTTTACTTTCCTGCTTCCATTTTTAGAAGATTTTTTGGTCTTACTCAAGTCTCTGTTGTTTGGCATTAAGGTTAATGGTGGGCGAGAAGGTCGACCAATTGGAGCTTATGAGCTTGCAAAAGCAGTTGAAGAGCTGGGAGCTGGAGAAATACTACTAAATTGCATTGATTGTGATGGTAAATCCAACTCTTGTTCTTGTTAGAAAATGCCCCCATAGAATTTCATTTTGAGCATCAAATCATAATTTGAAGCATTTATTTGAAACTGGTAACAGAACCCATTTGTTTATATCTTCTCCATACGTTTTGCTATATGGTATACCAATCAAATTTTTTCACAAAATTTTTTCTTTGTAAAGATTTTGTGACCACAAGATGCAAACTTCTTGGAGGTTTGACAAACTAGTTCTTTGTCTTCCTCTAGATGGCAGCTTTGATTGTAACAGTCATCTTGTGCTTGGTTCATTCTTAAATTAGTTTATTGTTTCATGGTTAAATTTTTTTACAGGTCAAGGAAAAGGATTTGATATAGATCTAATAAAGTTGATCTCAGATGCTGTAAGCATCCCTGTGATTGCAAGTAGTGGTGCTGGTGCTGTTGAGCACTTCACAGAGGTGTTCAGGAAAACAAATGCATCCGCTGCCCTTGCTGCTGGCATCTTCCATAGGAAGGAGGTACAAAACTATAGAAATATTTCTTGAACTTCATTTATATGCCAATGCTGATGGAGATTATCATCATTTTGTCTTCATTTTATTTTATTTTATATAGAGGCTATTCCTTATCATCTTAATTTTTTTTCCTTCTTTTTTTAATGAGTGTCATCCACTTCTCTCCTCTTTCAATTTATTACTTATCATCTTTATATATTAAAAACTTTCAACCAGCATAACCTTTGTTTCCCTGTCAATGCTATAGTGGTTCATCACTTCATCTAAGTTCCTTGATTTATGGGTTGCAGGTGCCTGTACAATCTGTAAAAGAACACTTATTAAAGGAAGGCATTGAGGTTAGAATTTAATCCAATCTTCAAGAAGTTTTGAGGCAAATCTATAGAGGCATTAGATTCACTCTGCTGCAGGCCAATTTAGACAGAGCTTTGTCGCTTTAGCTGGGCATGTGTTGTATATTTAAACTTGTTCTGTAGTGGTTTGATCCTTGTCAAAATGTTTTTCCTTTTCTTTTTTGTATTTGTGTAGTACTCAATGATTAAAATCTCAGCGGCATATTAGTCTAGTAGTTTGAACATTTTTGTTCTTGTTTTTGTTAGCATGATTCAAAACAATAAGATATCAGATTGATTTCTTTCGTAGATTGTCATTATTCATTCACCTCCATTTGTTCCCTTACTTAATGTTTGGATGGAGGGAGAGGGGAAGAGGAGAAAAAGTGACTAGAAAGTATGATATTTAAGTATATTCCGACTACCTTCAACTCAACCCTTATTAATATTCCATAGATTATAAGGCGTTTTATAATTTTTATCAATGTTCCTTTGATTAAATAAGGTGTTTCATGATTTTGGGAGGCATGAGAAAAAGGAGTCATTAGCACAAGAACATAGGTAATGAATTAACCATTTTTGTCTCTAGTCTCTACTCATATGAGAATGAGAGGATTACTTGAGTCTCAACTTCTCAGGTGTCAGAATAATTGCTTGAATTCTATTGCCATATGGTGCCCAGTGTTCGTTAGTAAATCTTGGCTATGCTCAACATTTTAAGTATGCAATAACTAGTCTGCTTCCTGCCTATACATTAACGTTTTCCATGCTAATTTGGAGCCTTATGAAGAAAGAGATCTAGGCATGTACAAAGGTGCTTTGAGGCATATTAAATCTCCAGGCCATTATATTAGAATGTTTAAACACAAGTGGAATCTGGATGCCGGAGCATATTAGATTCTCTGAATCAAATGCTAAGGTATAAATAAATCAAGTTTGAGGGAAGATAACTCGCTATGGTTTACAATTGCTTTATTGTACCTGGCCAGGCTAGTGAAGTGCAGCGATACAATACAAGATGATCCCCATTAATAGATTTCGTGGTTCTTGTGATGAATCTTTATGGATTTGCAGTCTAGGGCTAATGGTGTTTCCATATTATGATCCTGATCATTGACGAGTGTCAAACTTATATAATATTTAAATCCTGAAACGTAGCATTGATTATTGCTACGTTTTGTTGAGCCACATCAGGATAGCATTTCAGTCTATTTTGGTCAAGTTCAGCCCATTCAGTCTACTTCGATCCAGTTTGGTCTACTTCGGTCCATTTGCTCCACTTCAGTCAAATTTGGTCTATTTGGGTCCATGCTGTTCAATTCAGTCCATTCAGTCTACTTTGGTCCAGTTCAATCCATTTCGTCTACTTCAGTCCAATTCAGTCCATCAGTCTATTTCGGTCCACTTTTGTTGAGCAACATCATTGTAGCATTTTTGTCCATTTGAGTCCACTTCAGTCTAGTTCAGTCAATTTAGGTCTAGTATGTTTTAATACTTGCTTACTTGGTAGAGAGGCAAGAACAAGCACATGCTCATCCCCTAATAAGGGTCAGGCTTAGGTCCAATATCCAATGACATTGTACCCGTTGAGATGGTGACACGTGTTCACTTTTGAACACGTGTTACCATCTGACTAGGTCCAGTGCACTGGATGCAATGGACCTAAACCAAGTCCCCTTAGTAATAAATAGTATTACACAATTAGCAAAAATACAAATTATTTATAGCGTTAAATACATTAATTGCCTAATTCAAGCAAATGTTAAATCAAACACAATGCATTCTTTCAGTACCAAGAGCCTTTCTTTTACTAGCATAATAGAAACAACCTTTCTTGCTTTTCTTTCTTTGTTTTTTTTCTTTGCATTGCTTGATCAATGATTATCAATGCTCGGTATTGACTAGTTGCTTCCCATCGCTGCTCTAGTGTTTTAACTTTCAAGTATACTTCTAAAACAAACACAAAACAATGACTAGTTATTGCCCATCACGTGTTTCCTGTACTACAAATAAACGACTGTTACCTCTTTTTGACCAACTTTTGATGTTCTTTCAAAAGCTTTATAAACCTAAATCCTACCATTACTTGCAATATTGCACATGAGCTTGGGTCAGCTCTCTCATGCCCAACCTAAATCTAATGACAGCATGCCACGCTATGAAGTATGAAGCCACTGATACCATTTTCTTGATAATGATATCATTTTTTAATGTAAAAGTTCTCACATTATTGGCTGTTTAAGGTTCGTAAAATGTTCATATATTGGTTAATATGGAGAATGGGCCAAAAAAGGGGGTGTCAAAGTCCAACAAACCTCTATTCATTTTGCTTAATAAGGTAGATTCTGTCCACTTTGCTTTCTCTATCTTCTAGCCCAAGAAAAGAATCCATTTTTTCAGTTTTACCTCCAACTTAACTTTATCAATGCGTGTATGGAGAGTAATAGGGACTTTACTTTGCACCACTTTTGATAACTTTACTGTAGGCAGAGCCAGAATTTCAAAACGGAGAAGTAACAAATCTATTAGTGTTGATTGCATTTTCTTCTTATATCTTTCATGTTTGCAAAATTTCAACATTATTAAAGATCAATAATTATCTCAATAATAAAATATTTAAATTCTAAATATTTTATATTTTAAATTATGCACAAATATGAGCTTATAGGTTAATAACATCTAACTAATACAAAATTTGGCAAAAGTTTTAAGAAAAACAAGAAAGTTTAATCCAACGGTAGAATTTTTTAATAATTCAATAAGAAACGTAACATTAGCAAAAAGTTACAATAAGTATAACTTAGTAATACAAGACTAAACCCTAAAATATCTTGAATCCTCAAGGTAAAAAGATGGAATCCAGTAAAAAAACAGAGAACAAAATATTGAAACATTTGGTAGTTTTCAATAAGATGGTTATCACCAGCTTTGCCATTTTGCCACCAAAACGAACAAATCAAGGCTCTGATACCACATTAGACAATGTGATAGCATAGAAAAGATTAATACCCTTGAACACCTTGAATTCTCAAGTCAAAGATTTAGAATACACTAGAATAATCAAGAACAAAATATCAAAACTATTATTGATAGTAAAGGGAGTGGGAATTCGAACCCTAATTCTTCTTATAAGAAAGAGTAGACAATGCTACTAAGTTACAAAATTCTTGATAAAACACATCGGTGTAATGATAAAGAACAATTATTATAAAACCGATGATATATATTTCAAATATTATCATATCATAAAATAATATTAAAAAATAAAAATAAAAACTATCTTTGATTTCCATTCAACCATGCAAGCTTGAACACATGAAAATTTGAACTCATCAAGTAATTATGACGTGATCCACCTAGTCAAGTATTGTCAGAATATATACAATTACTCAAAATCAATCAAGACAACCCATCAAAACTCAGAAGAGCTTGCTTCCAAACTCTTCTTTGTCCGGACTAATTCTCGAAGACAAAGATGATGCGGTACTGACTAGGTCCCTCCTATCAGCCCCTTCTTCCTTCAGGTTTTATTCTATAGTCTCATTAATGAGCCTAAAGAACCCAACTGAGTCCCTATACATCTCAAACACCATCCCAACTTGCCCACCATGTTCCACTGTGGCTAAAGCTCTAAGCATCACTCCCAAAAATGCACCCCATGAGCCAATGAAAGTAATACCTGAAAGATTGACCAAACTGCAGCCAAACCAGTAAACAAAGGTCCACTTACTGCAACTTATTCCAAATCAAGATTGTTAAGTTAGGTCTCATTAGATTGAGTAGAGGCTGATGAAGAAGAAGCAATGGCAAATTGGGTAGAAGAAGCACTCTAGGATTCAAAATGTGGAAGGGGAAGATTCGTGTAGAGCTGTGGAGCAAATTTCCTGGCATGTTCTAAAGCCTTATGAAGGCTTCTAAAGCTGCAATCCGAAGTCTTAGTTGACGAGAAGCCCTAGCGGGCCTAGCCGCATCCTCACAAGAGGCCAGATGAGCCCTTTGTTCATCCTCCAACTGACGGCGCAGAAGCTGGGGCTCAGCCTCCAACAACACTTGCTCACCCTCTGGACTTTCCAGGCACTCAGTCTGGCTCATAGAAGTCATTGTTGGAAAGCCTGGCGAGTACATGTTGTGCCCAGAGGGAGCCTCGCCCTCAAAGAATTTATTACGTGGATTTTTATGGAAATAGCAAGGCCAACCACATCGATCCTATATGGGGAAGCCCAAAAACAAATGGAGAGTCATGAATCAAATATAAAATGGACCCAACATAAACGTATCTGAGAGACTTGAGACATAAGTTTTCCTTCGAATCAGTCTAAATTCCAAACCAATACACGCGGTATTTTAAAAAATCATTAGTGTTATCACATATTCACATGATCTATTTAGTAACTAAAATCTGGTCACATATGGTATTCTAATTAAAATTGAGCGCAATTAGAAGGATCCGTGACATGTAGAAGGAAATTAGAATGTAATATGGATTCTTGATTGAGCTTCTACTAGTAGTAGTTGTAGATAAGGTGTCTTATACTTACCGTGTGATATTGTGGTGCATCAAAGCCATCCTCACGAGACCATACACTGTTATATTCTCCAGGTTCTTCTTGAGATTGTCTGCGCACAATTTCTCTACCCATCTCTCTAACCATATCATGCATTGTTAGCCGATTCAAGCAATCTACTGTTACAAGAAATCGACGACACAGAACTTGCAGCTCACTTTCAAGGGATAAATTTGAGTCTTGAAGTATTCCCAGTGTATAATTCTTTTCCATTCCAAGATGGTAAAGTGCAATATTAAGAAACAACTTCTGCTGCTTGTCACTCAGTAAATGAAAACTTACCGTAAAAGTTTCAAACATTTCGTGATGAGCTTCTTTTAATTCTTTCAATGCATTTTTCCATTCAGATGCACTCTTACCGAACAGACAAGAACCCAAAAGTTTCACCACCAATGGAAGCCCTCTAGCATGATATACTACTTCCAATGTGAGATCCATATAATTTTCATTAGGAGGGTATTTTCCAAATGCATGCCAACTGAAGAGCTGAATAGACTCACGGTAATCTAGTGCAGGTAATTTATACACCATATCCACCATAGCCATACTAAGAATATCTCTATCTCTTGTTGTAATGATAATTCTACTTCCCGATTGAAAATAATCGTGCCTAATGGCTAGTATATGTAATTGTTCCAGGTGATCCACGTCATCAAGAACAAAAAGAAACTATTTACCTTGTATGTTGTCTATTATAGCAGTAGTTCCTTCATCAACATGTCTAATTCTTTATTGGAATTTACGCCAACACTGGAGAGGATTTGCTCTTGTAAATCAATCAAACCATTTGATTGCTGCGCTCTTTCTCTTACATTTCCAAGAAAGCAACTTCCTTCGAATTTACCTTTTAGAAGGTTATAAATAGCTTGGGCCATTGTTGTTTTCCCAATGCCATCCGTCCCCAAATACCAATCATGCAAACATCATCTGAATACCTGTCTAAACACTTATTATGTTCCTCCACTCGAGACTCAATTCCAACTGTGTAGGGTGTATCAGCGAAGTATGCCAGATTTAGTTTTTTCAAAATGTCTTCAATAATGTCCTCTATAAACCTTGACTCGAACTGTCAGTTGTAACCACAATAAAAAGTCTCATGATCATTTGATAAACTAGTAAGTTGCTCATGCGATGCACGGATAATATTGTAATGCTTTATGTAAAAAAAAATTTGGAAAATGTTATACATATATTATAGCATATTTATTATAAAACTTTGTAGTAATGAGTTCATCATAAAAAGTAACAATTATAAATTTCACACACATCTATTATAATTATTTTGTTCACATACTGAGCAATAATTAAACAACTTTTGAGTAATATTGTATAATAAAAATTAATAAAAACATATTAATTCATTCTATATTATTGATTTTTATTATGTGATATAATAAAAAGTTTCATTTGTGTTAATCAGTAATGAATTGGCACCAGAAGATTCTTGATTGGATCTTACAAAGTTTGGATTTTGTCGCTAAGATTTTTAGTAGGTATTTGTATTCATATTAAATATCAATGATGTGACAATTTTTTGTAAATATTTATATATATATGTTATATATATATATATTGTTAATTTTGGAATAGTGCAGCAAAAAGAATTAATATAGCATATTGGATTGTGTATTTTTTTTTCTTTCTTCCATACCTTTTTGTCATTTGAAGGTACATCAAAAATCTTAACAACTATGTAATTTTCAAAATCATTCTTTAGATTGAATTCATTCAAATGAAGTAGGAAAATCCTTTTGTTTTCCTTTTTTTTTTTTTTTTCCAAATCATTTGGGATTTCTTCTCCAATACCAATAGTTTTACAATAATTTAAATAAGTTATACCTCAAATTTTTTTTTTTCCAGCAAGATCTCTTGTAAATTTATTTTGAATTTTCTCTGCATCTCGATCAAATATCACAAAAATTGTTTTGTTAATTGCATCAAAAACTTCAGTTTGAATCATATATTTGAAGTAGTTCACAATTGTATATATATAGTAGTTATAGTGAGATGAATATATTATAAATATTTGGAGAGTCTGTAGTCAATGTAAGTGCCTCTAACCTTGGGATAGAAAGATTTATTTTTGCACACCAAAATGATCCCGTTTATGGTTTGACATTCCTTTCATGTACAAAGCACGCACGAAATGTAATACCAACCCGTTGTTGTATCAATATTACTTATTGTTGCAATACCTTAGCAGTTCACATCTTGCAATGAACTTTGAAATTAGTATGTATTATTATTTTTTTAATGTAAATAACATGATGTATTATTATTTTTTATGTAAATGATGAGTATAATTTGAAATGATTAACAAACCTGTTTCATAGGATTTCATTCAATGCATTTTATCTTTACTATTGTCTTCATATTCTTTAAAGATAAATCCTCCTATGAAAATTGTTTTGCATGTATTTTTGGTATTTCTTGTATAGGATCATGTTTTTTTATCATTCCTATCATTGAATTTTTTTTTTTTTTTTACGAAAAATATTAAGTAAATGACATTTTGTGAGAGAGTATATGCTACTAATTAGATTTTTTGTTATTAGAAATTTTAGAAATACGCACTTGTCGATTATTTTAACAACCTTGGAGATCTCAAGATATATATATATATATATTTATTTATTTAAAATGTTGCACTGGTCAATGACAAAGAGAATTTGTCTGCATAAATTGCATTGAACATTATTAATTGATAAAAGCGTATTGAATTGAAATTGAGGAAAAATTAAGACATGATTTTATGAGAATGAGATTTTTTAGAAGTATCATCTATATGTAGGTGAGGAGGAAGAGAGTTTGTAAGTGGGTAAAAGTTTTGACTTTGATTTACACTTGAGAATGGTCAAATTTGGGTCATAATATATAAAGTAATAACTGAACTTGAGTTTTTCGTAAGATTTTGTCTATTTTTAAAAAGAAGTCCATTTTGTAGATAATAACTTTTGGTCTAATTGTCAAGAACATTCCATATTTTATATAATAATAAAAAGAAGTTACTATGATCTATTGGGTAATAGTAAAAAAAATTTAATAAAAAGAGGTAAAAAAGACTAAATTTATATAATAGTAAAATGAAATTATTATGATCAATTGGGTAATAGTAAAAAATAACTTAATATAATAATAAAGAGAAGTTATTATGATTTAATGGGTAACAGTAAAAAGAAAAATTAAAAAAAAAAAAAGAGGTAAAAAGGGCTAAATTTATATAATAGTAAAAAGAAGTTACTATGATCTATTAGATAACAATAAAAAAACTTAATGAAAAGAGGTAAAAAAAAGGTTAAATGCAATATTAGAGGGCCACATGGCAGGACCTCATGCACTCTTACATGAGGTCTCTGCTTTTATATATATATTGATAAGATGAAACTAAAATAAGAGAATGAAACACTAATATCCCATTTTTACATCCCTTTGAAATATAACTATTTCATTTTATTTTCAGATAATGAATAGAGTAACAAACAGTATCACAAGAAAGAGATATTTTTATCCCTGAAAATAACAACTTTGCACAATTTTTAGACTTAAATATATTGTCTGTCCTAAAGTTTATTCTATAAGCAAATTTAGTTTGTAAAGTCTAAGAGCAATCTTTTTTAGTCCCTTAAAGCATTAACACCAGTCTCAACAAATTAGCCTAATGTTAAAAATATAACTAAAAATCCACAAAAAGACTACACATCAATCCCAACAAACTACCAAAAAAAAAAAAAACTTAACTTTCTATTTTGAATTGCTACAACCAATGAGACATATTGCTCGCTACTACTAATAATTTTTTTTACTCTCTCTCTCTCTCTCTCTCTCTCTCTCTCTCTCATGCAGGTGGTGGTCGTACTAAGTTTTGGTCACGATATGGTGATAGTGGATGTTCGATCTGGCGGTAGCAAATCTGGGCGTCTGAAGATTGATTTTTGTGGGTTTGTTTTTGTTAAGTTATGATTTTTCTGATAGCATTAGTGTTGGCTTATTCCATGACAAAAAGTGTTGTAATTGCATAAATTTGTTTCCTTGTATTTTTGTGAAATTTTATTGTATTGGGTTTAGTATTAAGTTGGTGAAGACTCAAACTAAATTGAAGAACCAGTGGATTTCGCGAGAAGCTCGCGAGAAGCTAACCGGCGAAAGAGCCACGTGAAAAGCACATGCCAGAAGCTGAAGAGTCATGCCAGCTTAGAGGATTTCGCGAGTGTCTCGCAGGAAAGGCCTTCTTGCAAGATACCCGCGAAACATTCTATCTACAGGATTTTTAAGTGTGACTTTCTTACTCTTCATCCATACCATATATACCCTTATTACCCACAGAAATTGTAAGAAGGCAATTTAAAGAGAAAAACCCTAGATATGTTTTCTATAACACACACACCCATCTTTTTAAAAGAGAGCTACTCATTTTTAGTGAGAAATCATTCTAACCTCTTCTCCTTCCCTCTCCCATTGTTATACCTTGAGAGTAGATTTGTATCCAAATACAACACACACATTTTCAGAGCGTAGATAGTGTTTTGGAGCTTGGGAAGCTTTGGTGATTTGCCAAAAGAAGCCGGTGAGGCTTGGCAGATGCAATCGGGCATATTGCAGGATTCGGAAAGCTAGAGAAGACAAGGCTTGGCGAAGTCAGTTGGCAGCAGGAGCTTGGAAAGCTCAAGTACATTAGATAGATTAGGTTTAGAGGGTCTTTTGTTATTCGTGTACTCCAACTTTATTATCTAGTGGATCCATTTACCACTTGGAGAGTGGTGGAAAGATTTTTCGTTGAGTTCTTCGGTTTCCTTTTCGATAACATGTCTTGGTGTTATCTTGTGGTTGCATCTCTCTTTCCTTACTCTTGTGTTTTAATTTTATTGTTTGTTGTTCTTGTTTATGCACTAGAGTAGTATCGGTTTATTGTGCTTCATTTACTCTTGTTCCGCACTTAAATAAGTTAGAGTAAAAGCAACTGAGCCGTAATTTTAATTGGGGGTCTAAACAAGCTATTGTGTTTTCACACAAATCTCAAGCTTTCAGTTTTGATATTTGTTTGCTTTGGGCGGTGGGTGATGGGTTTGGTTTGATTTGTGAGGTGGTTGCTAGGTTTGTGATTATTTTTGGTTTGATTTTTGCAGTGGGTGTGGTGGTTATTGGTGCACAGTGGGTTAACATGCTTCAACATGCTCGCAGGTCGAAATTTGTTGAATTATTATTTGGTTGATTTTTATAATTTTATTTGTTTGGTTTGGATTGATTTTGTGCATTTGGGGTTGGGATTGTTATGGGTTGGGGAATGTTTAAGGGAATTTTAATTAATTTGGATTTTATTTATTATTATTTTTTTTGGGACAGAATCTAGGTTTGTTCTTCATCAGCCTATGACACCTTCTTCTGCGCCTGTTTCGCCTTCAAGGCCTGCAATTTGGAATGGTTATAGTACACAACACTCAAGAAAGCAAGCCTGTACACAAACAAATTAAGGAGTGTGACTGTGTCTTGATAACAGACCAAGAAAACGAAATCAACAACCAATCTTTCACCACACCAGCCACATTCATGGTCAAAGCCAAAGTCTTTCCCTCAAGCAAAAACACGGCAAAATTCAAAGCAAAAACTCACAACTAATATCAATGTATGATGTTTGTTTATGGAATTTTGGAGAGATAAAATATAATATTTAAATAAAAAAAATAGAGTATTGAGTCTGATATGTGTGCATAAAAAACATAGATAGATAGACTAGAAAAAATAGAACTTTTTAGGTTAGTTTAGCTAAAATTTTTAGGAGATTGATGTGAATGCCCTAAACCAAACTAAAAAAAATGATAAATCAACAATCCATAAAGAGTAAAAACGATTGCTTAAAAATTCAAGAACTAAAATTGCTCATGGACTCAAGTTTAGAACCAACATTGTATTGACATTTTTAATAATATTTTTATGTACACCTCTTATCTACATCATTAATGTCAAAACAATGCTACACATACATCATTTTTTTTCTATTAAAAAAATCACAGCATTTCGTGTAGCATACTGTGTGCGTGTGGAGAAAACCTTCAGTGTTTTAATTTTCTTTTATTATGGTTTATACCTCACAATTTTGTTCCAACAAATCTTAACTTTCCAACCAATAAAATAAAATAAAATGAGATCAAAATGACATAGTTCTCTCATGACTTAAATAAAAAATTCGAATAAATCCACATTTTTCTATTATGCTATCCTCAATTCCCCATCAAAAGACCGACTCCCTCATCGGATGTTCAAATGTGAGAGTTTTTTTTTTTTTTTTCCCCCCCTAATTTTTCTTTCATCTTTTTGCTTTTTTGAAAAAGTGGAGAGTGAAAATTGAAGAAAGAGAGGAAAACCTTAGCTGGATATTGAACAAAAAGAGCAAATGTGCAAGATCTCCAATATCACACGTAATCATTATTATTATTATTATTATTTTATTTGATACACACACGTAATCATTATTGATTATTTGATTAGAGGAACATGTCCACGTGGGCATCATTCGCAAATGCAAGCGTTCGATTGATGGGTTAAAAAATCCTCAGCATTTTCTCTTTATTTGGCATGTCATGTCTAGACTCGAGAGTCCAGAATGTCCATCGCTAGCAATCCAATCTTGTCCGTCTGTTCTCTTTTATTTATTTATTTTTAATAATTTGATAATAAGAATTGCAATTTTTTTTTTTTTTTTTTTTTTTTTGAGAAGGAGGATTGGAAAACTTAAATATTAAATATCTTCGTTAGAAACACCAAGAGTGTTAAGTGCCAACTAACTAAATTACAAGATTCTTAAAATTCTTAGTTTTTATATTTTTTTTATTTAATTAATGTAATTTATACTCTTTTTTTTATCTTTCTTTTTAATGAGCGAGGAGTTTAGAAAATTTTATGTTTATAAACCTATTTTGTCCAAACATGGTTAATTGTATTGATGCAACAATTAATCAAACGATCGTCAAGTGTCTATTTTGCAAAATCGAATAAATTTACATCTTTCTTTTACACTATGTTTATAAAAAAAAAAAAATGCTTAAGAGATTAAGGCGAGATAATGCATTCTTTATTCTACACATTGCTTCTAATTAAAGATAGATAAAAAGTAATATTTCATTCTTTATTCTACACATTGCTTCTTGTGGGGCCAGAAAATCGGGTGGCCTCGGCCCACTTCAACCCAAGCCCAAATGGCCCATGCCGAGGACGCATGATGGGTCCGAGGATGACCCTATCCTCGGTCGTCCGAGACCTTAGTGCGAAGAAGGGGCAAGTCCTGAGCGAACTATCACCTCGGCATTGAATACGCTCACCTAACCCTTCTGGCCGCATTAATGAGGATGTAACCCCTTGGCAGGGCAACATCGATCAGGGTGAACCACTTGAGCACGGATATGACCTTTGATGGGATAGACGGTCAGGTGGAAGGCCAATAGATGACCGACAAGAGTAGGAAGAAGGGGATATATAAGAGGGGTGAGCAAAATGTAAAGGGGGGTTTTTTAGGGGGAAAAGGGGTTTTGGGAGGAGCAGAAAAGGGAAGGAAAAACCTCCTCGGCCAAGAGCCAAGGAGCATCTCCCAGTTGTAAATTGTTCTAAGTATTTTTCAGTAAAAGAAAAGAGTTTATGCTACGTGAACACCGGCCAGCGCCTAAACCTTCGATCCACTCTCTACAAATTTATTGTTCTGGGTTCGTTGGGCCTTTGACCCATATTCTTTGGGCTTGGGCAACAAAAACAGACCCTACAATTGGCGCCGTCTGTGGGAAGGATTAGTGTGCCGGCCGGCGCAACAGGCGATTGTTCTAAATAATCATCCTACGGAAGATCAGTGATGATGAAAAAAAAAAAAAAAAAAAAAAATNGACGCGCCTTCATTAATGTCATCGTGAATTAGCACAAATCCAACGGTCTACGGTCCCCTTGGAATTTAGTGGCCTCATTATTAGCCCTGCTGGTAACTCTCTTTTCGAATTCTGCGTGAATTAATTCTCACCAACCTTCATCCTCTATATAAGGCTTTCCGGGGGGATGGTTTCTCCATACTCTATGAACTTCCCAACGCAAACAGAAAAACACACCTTTTCAATTCCCCAAGCCCCTTTAATAACCCCGCCAGAATTGTGACCGGAGTTGGTAGATATGGGGCGGCTTTGGGCGGGTACGAGGATATCCGTGCCAAGAGCCGCGGTGACCGCAGCCCCCACTGGGCTTCCGGTGCGGCAGAGTCTGGGCGTAACACTAACAGTGCCATACGCGGTGGCCTGGAGGGACGTCGCTGAAGTACCTAACGTCTCTCCCCGGAGCGCACCCCTGACGGAGGAGACGCGCGAACCTATGTCATGGCTGGTGCCCGAGTGTTGCCGTCTCCAAGGGCCAACGCTCGTGAGGAGTGGAGAGAATCAAGGGAACATCACAGGGGAAGGCGTCCTGGTGCCCCTGCATCTGCTCCTCGCTTTGTTCAAGCTCCACTGCACCGAGAAAGGAGTTGTGGTGGCATTGAAATAAGCTAGCCCCCCCCCCTTCCCTGTTTTTATTGTCAAGTTCTCCCATTCTCTTGATGCCAATAAAAGCACGGGTTGACACTTCCATCTTGCTAGTTTTAGGACGGGTCCACCTGGGCCTCTGATTGTAGAACTAGCTGGTAGGAATAGTTTTAAGACACGCCTGCCTGCCTCTGATTGTAATTTGTAACTTTTATTTTTATGAAATAATATCAAGCTTTTTTTCTTTGCTGTTGAATCTTCTGTCTCGAACTTTTATCTTTCTGCCGTGTTTGTTTGGTAGTTTTTTTTTTTTTTTTTTTTTTTCATCATCACTGATCTTCCGTAGGATGATTATTTAGAACAATCGCCTGTTGCGCCGGCCGGCACACTAATCCTTCCCACAGACGGCGCCAATTGTAGGGTCTGTTTTTGTTGCCCAAGCCCAAAGAATATGGGTCAAAGGCCCAACGAACCCAGAACAATAAATTTGTAGAGAGTGGATCGAAGGTTTAGGCGCTGGCCGGTGTTCACGTAGCATAAACTCTTTTCTTTTACTGAAAAATACTTAGAACAATTTACAACTGGGAGATGCTCCTTGGCTCTTGGCCGAGGAGGTTTTTCCTTCCCTTTTCTGCTCCTCCCAAAACCCCTTTTCCCCCTAAAAAACCCCCCTTTACATTTTGCTCACCCTCTTATATATCCCCTTCTTCCTACTCTTGTCGGTCATCTATTGGCCTTCCACCTGACCGTCTATCCCATCAAAGGTCATATCCGTGCTCAAGTGGTTCACCCTGATCGATGTTGCCCTGCCAAGGGGTTACATCCTCATTAATGCGGCCAGAAGGGTTAGGTGAGCGTATTCAATGCCGAGGTGATAGTTCGCTCAGGACTTGCCCCTTCTTCGCACTAAGGTCTCGGACGACCGAGGATAGGGTCATCCTCGGACCCATCATGCGTCCTCGGCATGGGCCATTTGGGCTTGGGTTGAAGTGGGCCGAGGCCACCCGATTTTCTGCCCACAAGAAGCAATGTGTAGAATAAAGAATGAAATATTACTTTTTATCTATCTTTAATTAGAAGCAATGTGTAGAATAAAGAATGCATTATCTCGCCTTAATCTCTTAAGCATTTTTTTTTTTTTATAAACATAGTGTAAAAGAAAGATGTAAATTTATTCGATTTTGCAAAATAGACACTTGACGATCGTTTGATTAATTGTTGCATCAATACAATTAACCATGTTTGGACAAAATAGGTTTATAAACATAAATTTTCTAAACTCCTCGCTCATTAAAAAGAAAGATAAAAAAAGAAGTATAAATTACATTAATTAAATAAAAAAATATAAAAACTAAGAATTTTAAGAATCTTGTAATTTAGTTAGTTGGCACTTAACACTCTTGGTGTTTCTAACGAAGATATTTAATATTTAAGTTTTCCAATCCTCCTTCTCCTCAGGCCTATGGGGAAACTACTCGCTCCTCTATACCTGGGTACTAGACAGAACCAAGGTATTGCATGGTCCTCGGACTCAAACCTATGGGGAAACTAGATACTTACAGAGAAATGAAAGCATTAGACAGAACCAAGGCACTACATGGTCCTCGGACTCAGGCCTATGGGGAAACTACTCGCTCCTCTATACCTGGGTACTAGACAGAACCAAGGTATTGCATGGTCCTCGGACTCCAACCTATGGGGAAACTAGATACTTACAGAGAAATGAAAGCGTTAGACAGAACCAAGGCACTGCATGGTTCTCGGACTCAGGCCTATAGGGATACTACTTGCTCCTCTATGCCTGGGTACTAGACAGAACCAAGGTATTGCATGGTCCTCGGACTCAGGCCTACGGGGAAACTAACCGCTCAATCAGACCAGTGTGCCGAACAGAACAGGGGCATCGCATGGCCCTCAGACTCGGGCATACAGGGAGGCTAACTACAGAATATCCCAGGTTAGGAAAGGACCAAGCCCCACTTTGCCCTTGAGATGCAAGAGAGCTGCCCATGCATACTTTCTCTCTCCTTATCATCGTTACTAGCGTGATTGGCTGACATACAATTCAAGCTAAAATCGTACAGATCTAAGAAAAGAGGTAAAGCAGGCAATGCATACACAAGTAAGCAATTCAAATAAAGGGAGATTAAATTCGCATTACAACAATGAGTTCATAAAAATTGCATGGCAAGAGCCACAGTACATAAAGGAAAAGCACAACAAAATAAAATGACAACGTGAAAGTAGGACGAGCCGCGATGCCGGAGAGTCTACTCCTTTTGCTCAGGCTGAATAGGGGCAACCTCTGACCCCTCCGAGCCCCGGCCTGATGGGAGGGCCTGCAGGGGTACAGTGAGAGCAACTGCTTCCTCAGTAGTGGGGGTTGGATCATCGGAAGGGATCTCTACTACCTCTTGGGGCACCTCCTCGCTCGAAGGCTCGCCCAGCTCAGCTGCCCGTACCTCTCCAAGAATCTCTCCAACCTTAGGGTCCTCAGGGGTGGCCTCGCGGATAGCGGGGGGGTAATACACGTTCTCTACCTTCCACAGGTCGGACGTGGCCTCCACCCCAGCTTGTTTGAGAGCCTCAGCCCAGACCTGAGAACAATATCGCCTACACACCCCCGGGACTTAAGCCTTGTAGGCGGCCTCTACCGCAGCCACCCCATCAGCATAAGCTGCGGTCTTAGCCTCTTCCTTGGCGCGCTCGGCCATTTCCCTGCCATGGTCAGCCTCGTCTTTAGCTCGCTGAGCCTGGTCTCTGGCCCATTCTGCCCCCCTCTGGGCCCCCTCGGCCTTTGTCACCTTAGTTTGCAGATCAGCGACCAGATCCCTCGCGATCTGCAATTGGTCCTGCGCCTCACCCAGGCGCCTCGTTTGCTCATTGGCCTGGTTCTGGGCACCCTCAAGACCGGATAGGGCATTGTCCCGCTCCCTGGTCACCGCCTTCAAATCCTCTCGGGCCTTAGCGAGGTCAGCCTCAAAATTCTTCAGGGTCCGAGTTGCTTCAAAGCGCCAGTCACGCTCCCGTTTGAGGGTCTCCTTCTGGTCGTTTGCAGCCCCCTCCAACATAAAGATAGCTTGGACAGCCTGCCAGAATAACCAATGTGCTATAAGCCCAATAAAAGAAAAATAATGGGAGAAGAGTCGAGGTTACAGCGCTTACCATCCCCACATATCGCTTAAAGCTGAAGAAGACCTACTCGCTCGTCAACGTGTTAAGCTCAGCCATGTCCGCCAGGAGCAGCAGGCTCCTCTCCAGCGCATTAGCCACGCTCATGGTCTCAGCCTCCTCCTTGGCGCGCACGGCCATCTCCCTGCCATGGTCAGCCTTGTCTTTAGCTCGCTGAGCCTAGTCTCTGGCCCATTCTGCCCCCCTCCGGGCCCCCTCGGCCTTTGTCACCTTAGTTTGCAAATCAGCGACTAGATCCCTCGCGATCTGCAATTGGTCCTGCGCCTCGCCCAGGCGCCTCGTTTGCTCATTGGCCTGGTTCTGGGCACCCTCAAGACCGGACAGGGCATTGTCCCGCTCCCTGGTCACCGCCTTCAAATCCTCTCGGGCCTTGGCGAGGTCAGCCTCAGAATTCTTCAGGGTCTGAGTAGCTTCAAAGCGCCAGTCACGCTCCTGTTTTAGGGTCTCTTTCTGGTCGTTTGCAGCCCCCTCCAACATAAAGATAGCTTGGACAGCCTGCCAGAATAACCAATGTGCTATAAGCCCAATAAAAGAAAAAGAGTGGGAGAAGAGTCAAGGTTACAGCGCTTACCATCCCCACATATCGATTAAGGCTGAGGAAGACCTGCTCGCTCGTCAACGTGTTAAGCTCAGCCATGTCCGCCAGGAGCAGCAGGCTCCTCTCCAGCGCATCAGCCACACGCGCACCTTCACCCTCATTGAAGTCCCTGAGGGAGGCGTTATCCCTCAAGGGCTCCCCGCGGAGCATCGGGGCTGGGAGCCAGGCCTGGACCTCAGAAGAGGTGGTGTCGACAACCTGCCTCTCCTGGCTCTGGTCGCCTATCTTAAGCTGCTTGGATGGGCGCAGAGTAGTTTCCTCCTCCTGCGAGGACACCGTCCTATCCTCCACGATCCTTTTACCCTTATCCTTCTTCTTCTTGGGACCAGCAGGCACGGACCCAGAGGGCGAGCGCGTCTGAGAAGGAGAAGGAGCTTCTGCCGAGCGGAAGTCGACCTAGCCTTCGGAGGTGGAGTAGGAGGTTTCTGTTGGGACTCCCCCGGCTGGCCCTCAATCAGGTCCAGCAAGTTGGTGGTGGGCTTCCTCTTATAACCCATTGACGGCCGAGGAGTGGCTTCTGAAGCAATGAGGTCTGCTTCGGTCAGATTGGGATCACCCAAGTCTCCGGGAGGGTTCTCGGACTGATCAAGCTGGGCGAAAACATCAAACACGTCCCCTTCCCCCACTGGAGCTTCCTCGGCTGCCTCAGCGAACGGTTGGGAAGAGGAGAGGACGGCTATTGTGACAGCTTCCTGGTCGGAGGGCTCCTCGGGGAACGAAAATTCGTCCTCGGTCACGGTAATCCTCTGAAGCCGAGGATCGCCGGCGAGGATGACGTGCTTCGAAACCGGGAACGATTTCTGGTTAAGTTTATAACCCAAAATTATGTGGGCAGCCCTAACCTGGTTGTCGTCCTCGTTTATATACACCGACGCCTTCAGCACCTTTTGCAAATCTTCCCGGTTGACCAGATGGAAGTGACGCTGAAAGGCGTACGGGTCTGCAAACGGAAAGGACCACCGCGTTAGTAAAAAGGAAAGAAAAAAGACGAGAACTTGAAATCCTATCTGTCTCCCACTGCCCCACCTAGTATTCCCTCTGTTGTTGGGCAGTGAAGTCCATCGTGTCACTCCCCTGACACGATGAGGATATCCTCGTAGAACCCCTTGCTGGACTCGGGGAGGCACTGAATGAGCCGCACCCTGTCGTCTCTCGTCTTCAGGTAATATGACTTGCCCTTAAGAAGCTGAAGGTTATAACACCAGTTCACGTCGTGGTGGGTCAACCTCAGCCCCATCTTCTCGTTCAGGGCGTCCACACAGCCCAGAATCCTAAAGACGTTTATCCCACACTAGGTGGGGGCCAACCGAAAGTGCATGAGGTAATCCCTCATCACCGGCCCCATGGGGATCGTCATCCCCCCTTCAAGGAAGGCGACTACGGGAATCACCACCTCGCCCTCCTGCCTGTGTATGCGCCACTCTCCGTCCTCACAATATTTCAGGCCTACATTGCCCGGAATTCTGCGATCGGTGATGAATTTCTCCATCGCCTCCGCAGTATCTACGTATTTCTTAAACCTACCCATCCCAGTTGACGCCTTAAATAACTAAGAAAGAACAAGCGAAGCAGAAAAAAGGGTAAAGAGAAAGAAAGGTCAAGAGAGACAGAGCGACTTACTGAAAAGAGAAAGGGCTCCTCGGACTGGCTTTTGTGCTGGAGGTGCTAGTAAGGGTGTGGCTGAACTCAGGAGGGGCGGATGAATATTCTTGACTACAAATGAGGAATAGGGAGAAGCGGTTCGTACGGGTATTTGTACCCCAATTAGAGGAACCATGCGGGTTTTCCCGCCCATAAATGCAAGACGAATCTCCACCGTTGGATGGGTAACGCCTCATTAGACGTGGGAAACACAGAGCCACCTGAATTTAATGATGGGCACGTTACGTGCTCCGAAACGTCAGCGACGTGTCTTTGGCAGGTGAATGGACCCTAGCACTGACGAGGGGTGGGGGGGATAAGGCCGAGGATGTCAAAATCCTTCTCCCCGCCCGAGGATGCGTGCAGTAAGATTTTGAGGGGCTATTGTGGGGCCAGAAAATCGGGTGGCCTCGGCCCACTTCAACCCAGGCCCAAATGGCCCATGCCGAGGACGCATGATGGGTCCGAGGATGACCCTATCCTCAGTCGTCCGAGACCTCATTGCGAAGAAGGGGCAAGCCCTGGGCGAACTGTCACCTCGGCATTGAATACGCTCACCTAACCCTTCTGGCCGCATTAATGAGGATGTAACCCCTTGGCAGGGCAACATCAATCAGGGTGAACCACTTGAGCACGGATATGACCTTTGATGGGATAGACGGTCAGGTGGAAGGCCAATAGATGACCGACAAAAGTAGGAAAAGGGGGATATATAAGAGGGGTGAGCAAAATGTAAAGGGGGGGTTTTTTGGGGGGGGAAAGGGGTTTTGGGAGGAGCAGAAAAGGGAAGGAAAAACCTCCTCGGCCAGGAGCCAAGGAGCATCTCCCAGTTGTAAATTGTTCTAAGTATTTTTCAGTAAAAGAAAAGAGTTCATGCTACGTGAACGCCAGCCAGCGCCTAAACCTTCGATCCACTCTCTACAAATTCATTGTTCTGGGTTCGTTGGGCCTTTGACCCATATTCTTTGGGCTTGGGCAACAAAAACAGACCCTACACTTCTAATTAAAGATAGATAAAAAGTAATTTTTTTTAATCTTAGCACAAATTATCAAGTTCGATTGACACATCTTAGCACTTTTTTTTTTTTATCTGTTAGTTATAAAATACTTTATTTACATATTGAAAATCTTTATAGTTTTTAATATTTTACTATTTTTATTTTTATTTTTTTATATCGTTTTTGGCTGTCCAAAGTTAGTCGAGAGTTTGACTAAGGCTCCAAGTATGTATAGTTCCCCCATTCCATACATATCAAGTAATTATAAGAACAAATTATCTTAAAGTAATCTCAAGATGTTGGTTAGGAGTTTTAAATTGAAAATCTCAGATTTTATGAGCCTAAACCACTAGACCAAATCCATGTAAAATTTTCTTTTTAAATTTGACCTACAAATAAATGATTGGCTCCGTTAATATTTATATGAGATTATCACACATCAAATTTATTATATCATCAATGCACTAATCACATCATATCAACTCAACGATAGTGAAAAATGATTATGAAATTTATTGGGTATCTAAATTGAGAAAGAAAATGAAATACCGAGTTGCGACATTTTGCAAGTCCCAGCCTGCTGAGTTTGCAGCCTCTGTCAAAGCAGCCCGCCACCTCTTCGACTTGTCTTCCCCGAAATGCTCCATATGACTGGCAAATACTTCAGCCAAATTCCCTTCCAGTGCCCGCACCCTGGACGGATGCACATCGTAGAAAATAGGTACTACAATTTGCTGCAATCTCCGTTTGCATTCCATGATTTTTTTTCCAGCTCTTTGAGACACCAGCTCGAAGAAGCATAGTTTCTCGAAAATACTATAACAGCGATCCTCGACATCTCGATTGCCTTCTCTAAATCTATCCAGATATCATTCCCTCTCTCAATCTCTGTGTCATCTCTAAAGGTCCGAATCTGACTCCGTCTTAGAGCAGCAAAGAGGTGGTCTGTAAAGCTTGTGCGAGTATCATCGCCATAGTAACTTACAAATACTTCGTTACCCCATGTTGGACTTGTGATGGATGAGAATGATGCGGAACAGGTTGTTAGGGCCATGAAAGCAAAGCAACAAACTATTCTTACAAGAAAGAAATTAAGAAAAGCAAATTAAAAGAAGACCAATGCGCGACGAAACATTAATGTGGACTTGTGATTTTCCTAGAACCACCCAGGAAGATGAGGGGAAAGTGGCAGGCAAGAGGGGATAGGTAAGGGGAGCTGAGGCAATCGGTCTGAGTCTCTCAGATCCGTGGAGAAGACGGAAAAGTCTGGTGACACAACCTTTGTGCACAACTCACCCATGTGGTGAGTTGTGGTTGGTGGAGGGGTGACCCACCACTACCCTTCCACCAACTACAACTCGCCACGTGGCGAGTTATGCACATAGTTGTGGCACTAGAACCACTCTGGAGAAGACTCATATAATCAAAAAGTTTCATGCGATTGTGCATGGGTCAATTGACTCCAAAAAGACTCAAGCGGGACCCGAAATGTCGCTTTCATGATATAAATTTCGTATAAACAGTTGTTACTATGTTTTGAGTTCAAAATGAGTATTTATACTAGTCGTAGGATGAGTTTTATTTTTTATTTTTTATTTATTTTTTGGGTTAGTGGTCCTAATTTGTAGGAAAAAAAAAAATTGTATTTTTTTATTTTATATATATATAATTTTTATTTTGAAAATCTAATTTATAAGTAAATAAATAAATTTGAAAATTAATAGGAAAGTGGTCCTATTTTTTAGGCAGTTTTTTAGTAAAAGTTAGAGTTGCATTTTTATCAGATTATCCTTTAGTTTTGTCTCTGCTTAAACATAGGGATGTAGAAGCATTTTTTAAATAAAAAATAAAGAATCTAAACAAGAGAAGCCTCTTAAATAATAGTATAGATAAAAAAAAAAAAATAAAAAAATTACAAGTTGTGGCTATTGCAAAATGGAGTTTTGGGTTTAAAAATACTTTTTTAATCTCTCAAAAGCGGATAACTAAACGGACCCATAATTATCACAAATCAATTATCATGGGAAATTTTTCTCAAAAAAAAAAAAAAAAAAAAACATATCATGGGAAATTATACCATAGTCTGGACTTACTGCTGCATCCACTATCTAAGGCCCGGCCCAATCCTAATCACTCCAAACCCAAAACTACACATTTGTCATCGTGATCACTTTGCTACATCTCTGCAGCCTTGGTAGATTCAAGTCGCTCAACACTTCACACTCGCTCACTGTCCCTCACACGTTGCTTTGGCATTTTGAAAAGCTGAAGAATGTGGAGTTCGTCGTGAATCAACAATTGTATATCTAGTGATAAGATCTTTTTAATTTTCTTGATGATCTATATTTACAAGCATTTTTGACAATTGTCAATTATCAAAACCAAAGACCAAATCGAAATTATAAATAAATAAAAAGAAAACAACAACAACAACAACAACTTGTACATGAATTTTTTTAAATTTATTTTGATAGACACCTAGAGTAAATTACTTTTCTCTTTGGTTTTCGATAGTCGAAAATCTATGACTCAGTTGATCTCAGATGATTTGCGTGGGTACCTAATAACGATCTTTTGATATAGATCAAATAAAGTTGATGTAAGATGCTGTAAGCATTACTGTGATTGCAAGTAGTGGTGCCGGTGTTGGTGCTGTTGAGCACTTCTCTCTAAGTGTTCNGGAGGTACAAACCTATAGAAACATTTCTCGAACTTCATTTGTATGCAAATGCTGATGGAGATTATTATCATTCTGTCTTTCTTTTCTTTCTTTCATTTTTTTCTTCTTTTTTTATGAGCGTCATCTACTTCTCTCCTTTTTCAATTTATTACTTATCATCTTAATATATTATAAACCTTTAACCAGCATAACCTTTGTTTCCCTGTCAACGCCATAGTGGTTTATCTATGTTCCTTCAATTATGGGTTGCAGGTGCCTGTACAATCTGTGAAAGAACACTTGTTAAAGGATGGCATTGAGGTCAGAATCTAATCCAATCTTTGAGAAGTTTTGAGGCAAGTCTATAGAGGCATTAGATTCATTCTGCCACAGGCCAAATTAGATGGGGGCTCTGACGCTTTAGCTGGGCATGTGTTGTATATTTAAACTTGTTCTGTAGTGGTTTGATCCATGTCAAAATGTTTTTCCTTTTCTTTTTTGTGTAGTACTCAATGCTTAAGATCTCACCGACATATTAGTCTAGCAGTTTGAACATTTTTGCTCTTGTAATTGTTGGCATGATTCAAAACAATAAGATATCAGATTGATTTCTTTAGTAGATCGTCATTATTCATTCACTTCCATTTGTTCCCTTAGCTTATGTTTGGATGGAAGGATAGGAGGAGAAGATGAGAAAAAGTGACTGGAATGTACGATATTTTAGTATATTCCAACTACCTTCCACTCTACTCTCCTCTCTCCAATCCCCATGTTCCAACTAACCTTATCGATATTCCATAAATTATATGAGGCATTTTTTAATTTTTATCAATGTTCCATAGATTAAATAAGGTGTTTCATAATTTTGGGAGACATGAGAAAAAGGAGTTATTAGCACAAGAACATAGGTAATGAATTAACCATTTCTGTCTTAGTCTCCACTCAAATGAGAATGAGAGGATTACTCGAGTCTCAACTTCTCTGATGCCAGAATAATTGCTTGAATTCTATTGCCATATAGTGCCAAGTGTTCGTTAGTAATCTTGGTTATACTCATAACATTTTAAGTATGCAATAACTAGTCTGCTTCCTGCCCATATATACATTAACATTTTCACAGACTAATTTGGAGTCTCATGAAGAAAGAGATCTAGGCTTGTACAAAGGTGCTTTGAGGCATGCTAAATCTCCAGTCCGTTATATTAGAATGTTTAAAAACAAATGGAATCTAGATGCCGAAGCATATTAGATTCTCCGAATCAAATCCTAAAAGTATCAATAAATCAAAGTTGAGTTTGAGGGAAGATAGCTAGCAACGGTTTACAATTGCTTCATTGTACCTGGCCAGGTTAGTGAAGTGCAATAGTACGGTACAAGATGACTTCACTAACAAATTTCATGGTTATGAATCTTTATGGATTTGCAGTGTATTGGTAATGTAGTTTCCATACTATGATCCTGACCAGTGACCAGTGCCAAATCTATATAATATCTAAATGCTGAAATGTAATATTTACTGCTGCTATGTTTCTGTTGAGCCACATTAACATAGCATTTTGGTCCATTCGGTTTACTCCAGTCTATTTTGGTCTACTTCGGTCCATTTTAGTCCAGTTCAGTCTATTTGGGTTTACTTCAGTCCGTTTTGTCCACTTCAGTTGAGTTCCGCCTATTTGGATCTAATTTGGTCCACTTTAGTCAGGTTTAGTCTATTTAGGTCCACTTCGGTCCATTTCGTCTACTTCGGTATAGTTCAGTTTATTCGGTCTACTTTGCTTCATTCCGTCAACTTTGGTTCAGTTCAATCCATTCAGTCCTCTTCGGTCCACTTTAGACTGTTTCAGTCCAGTTCAATTCATTTGGTCTATTTCAGTCCATCAGTCTATTTCAATCTACTTTAGTTGGGTTCAGTCCATTAGGTCTACTTTTTTTTTTTTTTTTTTTGGCTTGCATTGCTTGATCAATATTGATTATCAATGCTCGGTATTGACTAGTTGCTTCCCATCACTGCTTTAGTGAACGTTTGGATAGCGGCAAGCATCTAGCGTTTGCGCGTCCAACGTTTTACACATGGGTCCCGTGAACCCACAAACCTCTTTTTTCAGTAAAACTTTCATTAAAAATAGGTCTCACGGCACTATTCACACATTTATTATTTTACTACAGTATTTTCAATTTTTAGCAATAAGTAATATCCAAACAGACATTTAGTGTTTTAACTTTTCAATGCACTCAGTATTGACTAGTTGCTTCCCATCACTGCTTTAGTGATTAACTTTCAAGTGTACTTCTAAAACAAACACAAAACAATGACTAGTTGTTGCCCATTTTTTTAACAAAACTTTCATTAAAAATAGGTTTCACGGTATTATTCACACATTATTTTACTACAATGTTTTCAGTTTTCAGCAATAATCAATATCCAAACAGACATTTAGTGTTTTGACTTTTCAGTGCACTCGGTATTGACTAGTTGCTTCCCATCACTGCTGTAGTGATTAACTTTCAAGTGTACTTCTAAAACAAACACAAAAGAATGTCTAGTTGTTGCCCATCACGTGTTTTTGGTACTACAAACAAACGATTGTTCCCTCTTTTTGACCAACTTTGGATGTTCTTTCAAAAGCTTTTTTAACCTAATTAAATCTTACCATTACTTGCATTGCACATGAGCTTTTGGGTCAGCTCTCACATGCTCCTCCTAAAACCAATGACAGCACAGCATGCCACGCTGTGAACTCACTGATACCATTTTCTTGATAAGATCAATCAGGCGTCACCCATTTTCAATTTTGTTATGAAGCCACTGATACCATTTTCTTGACAAGGATATCAATTTTGGATGCTCCTAATGTTAGGGCACATTAATTTCTATTTGTAAAAAAAAAAAAAAAAATTAGAAAATTGAAAAGTAATGACAGCTTTTTCAATTTCCGAAAAAATGTTTCTAAAAATAAAAAGCTTAATGTGTGCCCTTAAGGCACGCGTTAACCGGACTCTTTTTTTTTAATGTAAAAGTTCACACATCATTGACCGTTGAAGTTTCGTAAAATGTCCAACAAACCACTATTCATTTTGGTTGTTAAGGTAGGTCCTGTCCACTTTGCTTTAGCTATCTTCTGGCCTAAAGAAATCGTGAAGAATATACATTTTCCTCTCTCAACCTTGCTTTATCAATGCGTGTGTGAGAGTGATAGGCTGATAGCTATCTTTACTTTTTTTTTTTTTTTTTTTTTTTTCGATGGGTGAGATTGATGATGATTTGTGTTACAACAGTATCTTACTCCATTTTAATTAATGGAGAACCAAAGGGATGATCACACCATCTCGTGGTATTAGACAAGGAGATCCTTTATCTCCTTTCCTCTTCTTGTTATGTACTGAGGACTTCATGGCCTGATCTCACAAGCAGCTAGCCAGGGTGATATTAAAGGTTATGCTCTTTGCAGAAGTAGCCCAAGACTAACGCATCTTCTTTTTGCAGATGATAGTCTTATATTTTGTAGGGCCACTGAACAAGACTGTCAGAAAATTCTTGATATTCTCGAAGTTTATAGCGGCTGTTCTGGACAACAGATCAACAAAAGCAAAACCACCATTTTCTTTAGTAAGAACACTTCTGAGGCGAAAAGGGAACACATTAAGCAAGCTTTGGGTGTGCCAGAAATTAAGCAATACGAGAAGTATTTGGGCCTGCCATCTTTTGTGGGGAGGAGGAAAAAAGCAAGCTTTAATTTCATAAAGGAAAAAGTGTGGAGGAAGATGCAAGGGTGGGAGGAAAAATTATTATCTCAAGCAGGAAGGGAGATTTTAATCAAAGCGGTGGTTCAAGCAATCCTACATACACGATGAGTTGCTTCAAACTACCATTGGGTTTGTGCAATGACATTGAAAGCCTCATTCGAAAATTTTGGTGGGGACAACGAGGAGAGAGACGCAAGATTCATTGGGTGAAGTGGGACTCTCTTTGTCAATCAAAGGCTAATGGAGGTATGGGTTTTAAGGACTTGGCTCTCTTTAATGATGCACTATTGGCCAAGCAAGCTTGGCGTCTTTTACAAAACAAGCAGTCCCTCTTTCACAAAGTATTCAAGAGTAGGTTTTCCCTACGTGTTCATTCATGGATGCCCCAGAGTGCTCTAGTGGATCGTATGCATGGCGTAGTATACTCCAAGGCAGAGAGGTCCTTAAACATGGTGCACGTTGGAGAGTAGGGTGGGGGGATTCAGTTAAAATCTGGGATACCCCATGGCTGCCTTCACTAAACCACCCAAGAATTTTGTCACCCGTTCTTGAAGGCATGCAGGAAGCCACTGTGGACTCACTTATTGATCAGCAATCTAGAACTTGGGATATAGATATTCTTAAAGGCTTTTTTGCCCCGTTGGAAGTAGATCTTATTCTCAAGATTCCACTTAGCTCCAACTATGTTGAAGATAAACTTGTCTGGCCTCATACGACAAATGGAGTTTATTCGGTTAAGTCCGGATATAATTTCCTAGCTAAAGAAATATCTTCACCTCCGTTGGCTGTCTCTCTTCAGGAAGATGGAAGAAGTACGTGGAAAAAATTATGGAGCTTGCCGGTGCCGAATAAGATTAAAAATTTCCTGTGGAGAGCAAGTAGAGAAGCGATCCCTGTAAAGAAGAACCTGGTTGCTCGTAGGGTACTTTCTGAGGATATTTGCGATCATTGTCAAGTGGCCACTGAAGATGTTCACCATGCGTTGTGGGATTGTCATGAACTGTCGGCTTTGTGGGAGGCTAACTCACTGTGGTTGTTTCGAAGAACAAAGAAATTTTCAAATTTCTTTGAGCTGGTGAGTCACGTTTTGGAAGAGAATATAAGCCCGGCTTTCTTTGCTACTCTGGTATGGACTATATGGTCCCGTCGAAACATGCTCCGGACCAGCACTAAGCCTTACCCACTATCCCATCAAGTGGCACCTTCAGCCTCACAGCCCTTCAGACGTTTGCCCAGGCCCTACCGGTCCAAGAATGCAGTCAGATGCCTTGCCAAAACAGCATGTCAGATGGACCCCTCCTCTGTCAACGTGCTTGAAGATCAACTTCGACGGTGCCGTATTCCATGAGACAAATGAAGCGGGGCTGGGAGTTGTTGTTCGTGACCACCAGGGAAGGGTGATGGCCTCCATGTCCGAAAAAACCAGGTTACCATCTTCCTCAGACGAAGTGGAAGCATTGGCAGCGGTGAGAGCCATCTCCTTCGCTCTTGAACTCCATCTACCCTCTGTTATTGTCAAGGGAGATTCAGAGTTGATTATTTCAGCCTTACGAAGTGAGGAGGAGTCCTTTACTTCCTATGGCCATTTGATTTCCTCTATCAAACAGAGTTTTGAATCTTTTTCATGTATTTCCTTTTCGCACACCCGTAGGTCGGGTAATTTTCTAGCTCATAATTTAGCTCAGTACGCTAGACATATTAATGCTCTTACAGTGTGGATGGAAGATGTTCCACCAGAACTTCACCATGCTCTTGTAACCGATTTTGGTTGATCTAATAAAGTTTCTTTGTCTTGATTCTCAAAAAAAAAACTCTTATCCAGAAGAAANGAAAATCTATGACTCAGTTGATCTCAGATGATTTGCGTGGGTACCTAATAACGATCTTTTGATATAGATCAAATAAAGTTGATGTAAGATGCTGTAAGCATTACTGTGATTGCAAGTAGTGGTGCCGGTGTTGGTGCTGTTGAGCACTTCTCTCTCAAGTGTTCACGAAAACAAATGCATCCGCTGTCCTTGCTGCTGGCATCTTCCATAGGAAGGAGGTACAAACCTATAGAAACATTTCTCGAACTTCATTTGTATGCAAATGCTGATGGAGATTATTATCATTCTGTCTTTCTTTTCTTTCTTTCATTTTTTTCTTCTTTTTTTATGAGCGTCATCTACTTCTCTCCTTTTTCAATTTATTACTTATCATCTTAATATATTATAAACCTTTAACCAGCATAACCTTTGTTTCCCTGTCAACGCCATAGTGGTTTATCTATGTTCCTTCAATTATGGGTTGCAGGTGCCTGTACAATCTGTGAAAGAACACTTGTTAAAGGATGGCATTGAGGTCAGAATCTAATCCAATCTTTGAGAAGTTTTGAGGCAAGTCTATAGAGGCATTAGATTCATTCTGCCACAGGCCAAATTAGATGGGGGCTCTGACGCTTTAGCTGGGCATGTGTTGTATATTTAAACTTGTTCTGTAGTGGTTTGATCCATGTCAAAATGTTTTTCCTTTTGTTTTTTGTGTAGTACTCAATGCTTAAGATCTCACCGACATATTAGTCTAGCAGTTTGAACATTTTTGCTCTTGTAATTGTTGGCATAATTCAAAACAATAAGATATCAGATTGATTTCTTTAGTAGATCGTCATTATTCATTCACTTCCATTTGTTCCCTTAGCTTATGTTTGGATGGAAGGATAGGAGGAGAAGACGAGAAAAAGTGACTAGACTGTACAATATTTTAGTATATTCCGACTACCTTCCACTCTACTCTCCTCTCTCCAATCCCTATGTTCCAACTACCCTTATCGATATTCCCTAAATTATATAAGGCATTTTTTAATTTTTATCAATGTTCCATAGATTAAATAAGGCGTTTCATAATTTTGGGAGACATGAGAAAAAGGAGTTATTAGCACAAGAACATAGGTAATGAATTAACCATTTTTGTCTTAGTCTCCCCTCATATGAGAATGAGGGGATTACTCTAAGTCTCAACTTCTCTGATGTCAGAATAATTGCTTGAATTCTATTACCATATAGTGCCGAGTGTTTGTTAGTAATCTTGGTTATACTCAACATTTTAAGTATGCAATAACTAGTCTGCTTCCTGCCCATATATACATTAACATTTTCACAGACTAATTTGGAGTCTCATTAAGAAATAGATCTAGGCTTGTACAAAGGTGCTTTGGGGCATGCTATATCTCCAGTCCGTTATATTAGAATGTTTAAAAACAAATGGAATCTAGATGCCGAAGCATATTAGATTCTCCGAATCAAATCCTAAAAGTATCAATAAATCAAAGTTGAGTTTGAGGGGAGATAGCTAGCAACGGTTTACAATTGCTTCATTGTACCTGGCCAGGTTAGTTAAGTGCAATAGTACGATACAAGATGACTTCACTAACAAATTTCATGGTTATGAATCTTTATGGATTTGCAGTGTATTGGTAATGTTGTTTCCATACTATGATCCTGACCAGTGACCAGTGCCAAATCTATATAATATCTAAATGATGAATTGTAATATTTATTGTTGCTATTTTCTGTTGAATCACATTAACATAGCATTTTGGTCTATTCGGTCTACTCCAGTCTATTTTGGTCTACTTAGGTCCATTTTAGTCCAGTTCAGTCTATTTGGATTTACTTCAGTCCATTTGGTCCACTTCAGTCGAGGTCGGTCTATTTAGGTCATATTTAGTCCACTTCAGTCAGTTTGGTCTATTTTAGTCCACTTCGGTCCATTTCGTCCACTTCCGTATAGTTCAGTTCATTCGGTCGAATTTAGTCCAGTTCAATCCATTCAACCCTCTTCGGTCTATATTGGTCTACTTTGGTCCAATTCAATCAATTCGATCGACTTCGGTCCAATTAGACCCATTTGGTCCACTTTGAACTGCTTTAGTCCAGTTCAGTCCATTTGGTCCACTTTGAACTGCTTTAGTGATTAACTTTCGAGTGTACTTCTAAAACAAACACAAAACAATGACTAGTTGTTGCCCATCACGTGTTTCCTGTACTACAAATAAACGATTGTTCCCTCTTTTTGACCAACTTTGGATGTTCTTTCAAATGCTTTTTTAACCTAATTAAATCTTACCATTACTTGCATTGCACATGAGCTTTTGGGTCAGCTCTCACATGCTCCTCCTAAACCCAATGACAGCACAGCATGCCATGCTGTGAACTCACTGATACCATTTTCTTGATAAGATCAATCAGGCATCACCCATTTTCAATTTTGTTATGAAGCCACCGATACCATTTTCTTGATAAGGATATCATTTTTTTTAATGTAAAAGTTCACACATCATTGGCTGTTGAAGTTTCGTAAAATGTCCAACAAACCACTATTCATTTTGGTTGATAAGGTAGGTCCTGTCCACTTTGCTTTAGCCATCTTCTGGCCTAAAGAAATCGTGAAGAATATGCATTTTCCTCTCTCAACCTTGCTTTATCAATGCGTGTGTGAGAGTGAGAGGCTGATAGCTATCTTTACTTCGCATCACTTGTTTTCACTTTTGATCATGTTACAGTAGCCGGAGCTAAGATTGAAAGTAAAAATAATTGTGGTAAAGTGTGCCACATAGGACAATTGTGACAACGTCTGCGTATTTTATACGTAGTACCAACATTATTGTTTTTCTCTACTATTCATACTAGATTACTTCAACAATAATAAATCTAAAATTAAATTTTTTTTTAATAAATTTTTTCACAATCACTAAATTGGCAAACTATAAATGGTAAGTAATAAAAGAGTGTCGGTGGTAGATTCAAACAACTTAAAAACTCAATTATAATAAAATTTGTTGTGATAAATATCGTGTATGTAATATTTCTTCTCTAACAATTATGAGATTTACGATAAAAAATATCGTGTAAATAGCACTATTTAGTGTGGAATTGCAGTGAGAGAAATCAAAATGTTTATAAGTTATGAAAAGATATCAAATGCATAAAACTTTGAGTCTTAAATGGGACCCATTGAACTTTGTTTTAATTATAAATTGACGAAAAAGTAATATGTGTTATATGGACATATGGGCTTTTCTTTAGACTTTCTCATTTGTGTGAGGGGCAAAATTGAGATGAATGAAAATGATAGGTGGCAGATTGCTTTGTAGGCATCATTATACAGGTGTTTTGGGAATGGTGGCAAGTTTTTTTTTTTTTTTTTTTTGCTGAATTAAAAAAGGAGGTCTTCAGTGTGGACTCATTGACCCCACGCCACGTGATAGTAATGGGTAATACCACGTGTATCACACGGGTCTTGCTGGGGCTATCACTCGAACAGCTCCACTCTGAGTGCAGGACGAAAACTTCTATCATCAAGCCACACCCTCGTGTGGTAGAATGGTGGCAAGTTATTACTCTACTTTTCATTAGACTTTCTCATTTCTATGAGGGGCATTGCGGGCATAATTACAGGGGGGCAAATTGCTTTGTAGGTATTATTATATAGGTGTTTTGGGAAGGTCAGGGCCAATTGCCCCTCCCTTTTACATTGTCAAATTTTTTATTGGAAGTGTATTTTAACAAGGAAATGGTTAGACAGATGTAATTGATTTAAAAACTTTTTAAAGGAAAAAAAAATTTTAATTTTTTGACAATTTTTTATATTTCTCATTAAAGTAATATAAAAAATTTCATAAAATAAAATTTTAACAAACACTCTAAGGGCACCCATTTATTGGACTCTTTTAACAAATCTAACGGTGTTGATTACATTTTCTTCTTATATCCTTCATATTTATGAAATTTTAATATTATTAAAGATCAATAATTATCTCAATTATAAAATATTTTATATTTTAAATTATGCACAAAACATGAGTTTATTGATTGAATAACGTCTAACTAATACAAAATTTGACAAATGTATTAAGAAAAACAAGAAAGTTTAATCCAACAGTAGAATTTTTTAATAATTCGATAAGAAACGTAACATTAACAAAGAGTTACAATAAGTTTAACTTAGTAGTACACAACTAAACCTTAAAATATCTTGAATCTTCAAGGTAAAGAAATGGAATCCATAAGAAAAATAGAGAACAAAATATTGAAACATTTTGATCCTCATCAAAGGATATTTGGTTACCACTAGCTTTGCCATTTGGCCACCAAACCGAACTAATCAAGGCTTTGATTTCACATGATGCAATGTGATAGCATAGAAAGAGATATCCAGAACACCCTGAATTCTCAAGTTAAAGATCTAGAATCCACTATAATAATAAAGGACAAAAGATCAAAATTATTGTTCATAGTGAGGGATAGAAATTTGAACCTTAGTTCTTTTTATAAGGAAAATTAAACAATGTCATTAAGCTATAAAACTTTTGGCAAAACAATTAATGTAATAATAAAGAGCAATTATTATAAAACTGACTATATAGATTTCAAATCTTATCACATCATAAAAAAAATTAAAAACTATCTTTGATTTCCATTCAATCATGTAAGCTTGAATACATGAAAATTTGAACTCATCAAATAACTATGTATGTGATCCGCCTAGTCAAGAGTATTATCAAAATACATGCTATACAAGTATACAATTACTCAAAATCAATCAAGACAACCCATCAAAACTCAGAAGAGCTTGCTTCCAAACTCTTCTTTGTCCGGACTAATTCTTGAAGACAAAGATGATGTGGTACTGGCTAGGTCCCTGAGCTCTGACAAGCTTCTCCCGAGCTGAAGAGCCACTTTCACTTCTAACAATTCCCCATTTTCCCTCCTATCAGCCTCTTCTTCCTTCAGGTTTGATTCTATAGTCTCTTCCATAAGCCTAAAGAACCCAGCTGAGTCCCTATACATCTCAAACACCATCCCAACTTGCCCACCGTGCTCCACAGTGTTAACCACAGTGGCTAAAGCTCCAAACATCACTGCCAAAAATGCACCCCATGAGCCAATGAAAGGTAATCCCTGTAATATTGACCCAACCGCAGCCAAACCAGTAAACAAAGGACCACATACTGCAAGAATTTTGTTAACTTTAAGTACTACTTTGCTTAGCCTCACATATTCTGCTTCATCTTTTCTCTTCATAACCCCAAGAACCTCTTTCATTTCCTCTTCAAGCTTCTCATTCCACCCATTTCTGTTTACTTTCCCATTACCCTTTTCTTGTTGAGTCTTCAAATAATGTTTTGGCCACCACACAGCAGGCTCAACCTTTTTTGGAAATTTATCAAGCATTGTCCCAAGTAAGGGAAGTGGGTAGGCCTTATCAAGTGCCAAAACTTTATTCATAGCATCTTCTACGTCATCTTCAGTTGGATTTTGAAGAGCCAAAGTCATTTTGATATCCTCATGAAGTTGCTTAAATAGTCTGGAAGCATTTCTTTGTTCTTCTGCAAGCTGAGAAGGCTGAATCTTATTCATCACTAGTAAAATACCAGTGACAGCCATATAGAGAAGACTAGAAGAGAGCTTTAGAGCCAAAATAACTGGTGCTGAAACTCCAACTCCACTCACAGCCACAAGTCCAGCCATAGTTGCTGCTGTGACCGTCATTCCATTAACAGAAGTTAGCAAAAGACGGTTCCAGTTATCTCTCTGGGACCCTATATTCTTGTGCATTTCTGTTCTATCTGCTACAATTTCCATGATTGCATATAACTCTTTCACTGCCTTTGTTTCTATCTTAGGCTTCATTTCTATTTGGGTTAAAGCAGATTCAAAGGTTTGTAGCCTTTTACTTTTATTCAACTCATCAGCAAGGAGCTTAGGAAGAGAATGATGATTTGATGATTGGAATTTTTGGGCATTTAAGGTGGCTTTGATTTTTCTGAAGGAAGCTGAAGAAGAACAACTACAACAAAAAAAAGAAGCAGCTTGAAGTGTAGCCATGAACACTAGCTATATGATCACCTACTTCTTGCTTAACACAATTGAGCTAGAAGGTGTTGTAGTGAAATGAATGAGTCTTAATTCTGAAATATATAGAAGAAGATCGTACCGTGAAATGGACGTGTGGGCCTCAATTCTTTAACGTAAGGAATGAGTTCATGGGTTGGGAGGTTGGACTAGTTCACACCTTTGCTTTTGCCCCAACAGTTTTACTTTTTTGACTTTCAAAATGAAAAAACCATGTGAACCTTGAAGTGAACTTTCCACGCGCTACCCAAAGTCCAAAGAGTTATTGCCCTTAAGAATTTAACAATTTATCGTGAATCGCATGCAATCACAGTAACCTTTGAATAAAAAGCTTTCACATATAAATGTTGGAAGTCATTGCCCGTGACTACCTACTACTCACTACTCGTGGGAGTTTTATTATAGCCAATTAGTTATTATAATTACTGGGAAAAAAAAAGATGTTTAGCTGACAAATTGTTTTGTTTTTATTCACTCGTGCAGTTCCAGTCAATACATGTGACACAACAAATAGACTACTTCTCAACCGTGTATGAAGACCTGTACAAACAGCTAGGATCCTCTGGTGTAAAAAATCATTTATCAAAATCTATTTTTGCTATTGTGATTGGAAGCAACGACATCCTTGGCTACTTCAGGTCGTCCGATCTCCAAAACAAGACTACCCCACATCAATACGTGGATTCAATGCTCCTTTCACTGAAAGATAAATTAAAGGTAACTAAGTTGTTACTTTAATTTTAGGAAACAAGAAACATTATAGTGTGAGGTTGCATAGGGGTCAAGTCAAACCAAGTTTTAGCTTATTAGAACTCTGTTGATGAAAAAATAGTACTACTCAGGATTGGCTTGAGCTCTAGTTCAGCTTAGCCTATCAAGTTTGAGTTGTGCTTAGCCAATAAAATTTGAGCTTAGCTTGTCAATTCTTTGAGTAGGCTTCACTTGGCTAGCTTGACTCCTTTTGAGTCTCAATTCTAGATTGTGACAATAACATGAATTTGTTGCATATTATCTTATATATATAAATTTTGTCCAGAAGTAAATATTGAAGCTATTTGTGACTTGTGAGCCTCGTCAAACTGTGACAAGCTATGGAAAGGACTTTCTCATATAGTAAATGAACCTTAAAACTAGACCTTAATCTCAGTTCAATGTTCATTAATTGATAAGCCAGCTGAGCAAACCTTTTTAAGAAGTCAAATTATTGTGATTTGCATATTATGTAATTCAATTTAAGTCTTTGCTGATCATTTCTTTATCAAAACTTTGTGCAGCGGTTATACAGTTTTGGTGCACGTAAATTTGTGATTGTTGGAATTGGGACAATTGGATGCTGCCCAGCAAGGAGGACGGAGACCAAAAATGAAAAATGCCGCGAAGAAATAAACTTCTGGTCTATTAAGTACAATATAGGCCTTATTTCAATGTTGCAGGAACTGAAGTCTGATCTTAAAGACATACATTACTCCTACTTTGACACTTACAAAGTCTTGCTTGACTTCATTCAGAGACCAGCTACTTATGGTACACCTGATCATTTTCTTTTTATAAAATAGAGATAAAAAAAATATAGATTTAAAAACCCAATCACAATAACAAGTTGGCAACCAAGCTTTAATTTTAAAATTTTGGGTTCAGCTATAGATCCTAAACAAATTAATCAGGTCAGTGACAAGTATTCATTTATGTCATTATATTCTCTGAAATCATACTTTAGGTTTTAGGTTAGAAATTAAGTCCAAAATTGACACATTGTTACGTAGGCACTACTTGGTTTTTCAGGAGTACCATGTCCTTTTCATTTTTCTACCTTTAGTTTGCTTTCCTTTCAATTTTTCGTGATAAAAAAGAATGATTAAAGACCTTTCATATTTGATTGCAGGATTTGTAGAGGTTAAAGCTGCTTGTTGTGGGCTGGGGACCCTTAATGCTGAGATTTTTTGTCTGCCAATTGCAGCGTATTGCTCCAACAGAAGTGACTACATCTTCTTTGATCGAGTCCATCCTACAGAGGCAGCTCATCGCATTTTTGTGAATCATATATTTGATGGTTCTTTGCAATACACATTTCCAATAAATGTGAAGCAGCTAGTAGCTATTTAAGCTCACCAATAAAGACAACCCCTATATTTGTAAGATGTTACCTCCTAATGATTGTGCCCCTTTTAGAAGGTCTAAACATTAAAAAGCAATACAAAATTTTTTCATCTATGGTTAGGATTAGTAGTGATTGACTTTTAGGGAAGTGACTTAGGTTTTAGTATATGTGCATCAAGATAGTTGACCATAAAAATAAGCTCTCCCAAATAATGCAAGAAATATTTTTTTTTTTTGCATGGTTTCTTTCCCGTTATACTTACAAAAGAAAGTTCTAACAAATTGATAATATACCCTTGTTATGAGGTTCACATGTTTAAGTTTCTTTATATTCATGTTATAATTTTAATTTAATGAGGAAGTGGGTTCTAGTTAGTTCTACTTGTAAAGTTTATTGTTGTCAAATAAGAAATTTAGTGTTCAAACCCCCCTCCCCCAACACAAAAAACCGATTGATATTTTAGCCTAATAATAAAGAGCAATTGTCATAGAGCAAACGTCATAGGTTGAAATTCTATCATATCTTACAAAAATAATTAAAAAATAGTAATGGACAAAAATAACCACTCAAACAAATATTAGATACTCATGAATCACATAGAAAGCATTACAAGGCCATCTTCAAATTCTATATTGAATATCTTCATGGTTTCTTTCTAGTTATAGTTACAAAAGAAAAATCAAACAAATTGATAATATACACTTGTTAGGGCAAGGCGTAACCTAAAGTTTTTGCTTGTCTTTAGGACAAATCCAAATTATCTTCTGATGAAGTGCAAATTCGTCAGTCAAAGTAAGTGTGTCCGGATGGAGCCAATCCTTCGTCTCTGTGATTGTAGAGATGGTTGGATAGCTCCCTTCGAATGGTCACCAGTGTGGTGCCTGCCACAACATTTCTGATGTCGAAGTCAGTATAAGAAAACTCTTTGGAAAAGAATAGTGCGATGCAATCAAGCAAGAAATATTTCTTAGTGAGTTTATGTACCTTATGTTGGTGATGGGAGGGTTGTATATATATATATATAAATATATATATTCCCGTAGCTCCTAGCCGTTGTGGCTGTTATGGTGGCTTTAATGCCACTTTAAGTAACGCCTCATGGTCAATCATGTGAGCTTTGATGGCTCCAACGGTCTGCATAGTTGTCTTTGTAACTGCCTGAAGCATTTATTTGACTGCATTGAATGACTTCTCTGTCTTCATCAGTAATGTAATGTGGCTACTTCGTCGGAGGGACCTGATTGACTCGTCTGTCAATTCTGCCTCGTTGGTCCGGATGAGACCGTCTAGGTAAGTTGTGTTCATCAATCCCATCATCTTCTATAAATAAATAAATATCAGAACATCTTATTTGACACCTTAATCCAACTCAAAGAAAAAAAAAATTGAAAAAAAAAATGATGAGAGAAAATTATATCCAATTTGAGGAAAAAATTATGATGACAATGAGAAGTAAAGAGTGAAGTTTTAAGATTAAAAAATAAAGGAGGAAAAAAAGAATCATTAAAGTCCAATACACAATTTATGGTTTTAGACTTTCAGGAGAAAATTATATCCATTTTTTTTTTTTATGACTTGATAGTTACAATGCGAGATGAAGATTTAAACTATGGATGTCTTCATTAAAAATAACAAGATGTGTCAATTGAGCTATGAGATTCTTGACATTAATTTTGTTAAATTTTATGTATATATAAGAGATGACCAAAAAATTATTAGTTGAATATAGTCTAAGTTTGTAACAAATATACCTTATATATATATATATATATTGAGTATTAATTTATCATATGATACATAAATATACAATACCAAAAAAAAAAAAAACAAACAAACAAACCAATTCGCAGTAAAGTTCACCTTTTAATGGTATGTTTTTGTGAATATTATGTTAAATTTATTCATTCATCGCATTAAGAATTAAATGGGGAAACGGTTTGTAAACATGTTGCCAACTTAGCCGCTATTTAGTTTATATATATATATATATATTTCCTTTTAACCAATAAATAAATAAATTTAATTGTCTAATTATTCCACATAATATTCATATTGTACTCTGTACCTTCACGTGTTGGAAGAGTGGAAAGTAATAATGTGGTGTTTTTTTTTTTTTTTTAACGTAAATTTCTATTTGAAATGAATGGAGCACTGGGCAGGCGAGAAAGTAGGCTTGCCACGTTGACCACCGTACCTTTCTCTAGTAAATGAGCCCAAGAAGAATAACGTTTCGTTCCTAAACGGTGTTAGCTTTGCCTCTGAAGGTGCCGGAATTTTGGATGGCACCGACCCATATTTGGTAAGTGAGATAATAAAAACTTTCACTAATTAATGCTATGTTTTGTGTCTCCAATACTCCTTATTTTATTTTTGGTCATGTTAATGAGTGCCTTTAGGCACTCGTTAAGAATCAATTTTAAGAAAGTTTTGATACATTTTTTATGAGAAATGAAGAAAGAATGAGTGAAATAGCGAGAAACAGAGAGCTTTCAAGGGACGAAGAGGCTGAGCTCTCCAGGAGTAAAAAGAAGGTTAAAGAAGGACATCATGCGGATTTTAAAGTTGGTTTAAGTGAGAATGGTCATTCTCAGGGAGACCAGAGCCCGTGGGGGGCTGGGAAAAAAACTTTCAAAGACAAGTTGATGGGTGAGATTCCAGGAGCCTATGCTAAGGCTTTTGACATATCAGATCTATTGGACTTGGAGGCGGATTCTGACGACGAGGTGGAAGAACTTCGAGAGGGGTTAGCAGCCGTTAAGCTTACGAGAGAAACAAAGCTCCGAATCAGGAAACCGTGGTCCAATGCACTAATTATTAAACTCTATGGCAGAGCGTTAGGTCTTAGTTTTCTTCAGAGCAAACTAATTTCACTGTGGAAACCGTCTGGGACATTGGTTTGTGTGGACCTTGGAAAAGATTTTTATTCAGTTCGCTTCTCTCTGAAAGAAGACATGGATGTAGTGCTTAAAAATGGGCTGTGGTTCATTGGGGGGCACTTTTTATCCATTAGGCCATGGGAGCCGTTTTTCAAGCCGGATAGTGCATGTGTTTCGTCTATTGCAGTCTGGGTTCGGTTGCATCAACTTCCTATGGAGTTATATGAGTTGGAAGTCCTCAAACAAATTGGTGAAGCTATAGGGAAAGTGCTTCGGATTGATTCACAGACTGCCATGGAGGCCAGAGGAAGATATGCAAGACTTTGTATTCAGCTAGATGTAACCAAGCCGCTTATTGATACCGTGCTCATAGGCCAGTTCGAACAACCTGTGGTTTATGAAGGGATTCATAGGCTGTGTTTCTCATGTGGGAGATTGGGACATAGGAAGGAATTTTGTCCTCTCACCATTAAAAAGCCAGAGCAACCGGTGGAAGGTGGTCCGATGAGTGCTGGAGAAAGTAGGATGTTGAACCAAGGAGAGGTTTCGCATGGTTTGCATGATTCGTCCTGCACTGACACAGGTAGTGGAACGATGAAGGACAGGGGCGCTGGCATGGAGGAGGACAGGTACGGTCCTTGGATGCTTGTGACACGTAGGAAGCCTGCACAGAAGAAAACAAATCCTGCCGTTACGTCTGGGGATCATCCATTACATGGGCTGGGCCAAAATAGTCATGGGTTTAGGAATGATCAAAAGGAGGATATAAGGGATTGGGCTTTTATTAATAAGGGAGCTGAGTATGTTGGGCCTTTGAGGGTGGGCCGTGAACCAAGTGTTGGTGTAAAATTGCTAGATAAGCAAATGGAGTCCCGTTTCAACGCTTCAGTCAAGGGAAAAAGAGATTTAGCCAGGAGTAAAGCAACTAAGTGGTTGTCTAAAGGAGATTTAGGGGGAGTGGTTAAACACCTACCAAACACAACGACGATTGGGGACCCTCGGGGTAGAACCGGAGATGGTGAGCGCTCTAGTGAATCATTCCAATTCTCAGCAGGTGGGCAGGTTGAGATGGACAAGCAAGATCAACGGTAGGAGTGTGGTTCCGGAGGTGGGTCTGGTGGAAATCAGAATGAAGCAATCGTCTGTGAGGCAATGGATCAAAGCGAAGCTACTGTGCGAGACGGTATTCAGTACAAGATTGATTTCTCTGTCACTCACCAATCAAAGGCATCAAATGATCAAGATCAACCAAACCGTGGCGAAGGAGATGATACTGGGTATGATGGAACTTCTGTTGGGTTTGTGTCTAGGGAAGGGAAGGAGAAAGAAATGGTTGGCACTGATGGGATGGAGATGGAAGAAGGAAGCAGTGAGTTTGCCTCCTCCGTTTGATTGGTCCTCTCCTTTTATCTGTATCAATAATATGAATATTATAGTGTGGAACTGTAGGGGCACTCTGAAGCCCAATTTTTAAAATCATGTCAGGGAGCTAGTTAGGAGTCATAATCCGTCCATTTTGGTTGTTATGGAAACACAGGTTGGGGGAGATAGAGCAAGAGAGATTACTGATTGTCTCCCTTTTGATGGTGCTATTTTAGCTGACACGGTGGGTTTTGCGAGTGGCATTTGGCTGTTGTGGAACTCAGATAGAGTGGAGGTGGTGCATCTCGCGAGCACAGAGCAAGAAATTCATGTCGAAGTTAAGGTATTACCCTCTAACCTTTCTTGGATTTTTACTGCTGTGTATGCTAGTCCTAGAATTGTGGAGAGACAAGTTTTGTGGGAAAACCTCTCTAAAGTCGCTGATCTCCATGGTAAACCTTGGATAATTGAGGGTGATTTTAATGAGCCCCTTGCTGGGGATGATAAGTTTGGGGGTAGGCCGATTAGCATTAATAGATCTCTGATGTTTAAGGACTGTCTTGATAAATGTAACATGGTGGATATGGGTTTCAGTGGGCCTAGATATACTTGGACGAATAGAAGGGAGCTCCATAGCCTTATACAAGAGAGAATCGATAGATTTTTTATGAATCTTAGCTGGTGTCTGCTCTACCCCGATGCTAAAGTGTCACACTTAACTAGGTGTCACCGGATCATTGTCCCGTGTTGATGGAAACCAATCCCAAGAGGCAGCTGCTTCTTACTAGGCCTTTCAAATTTCAATCCTTTTGGTTATCTGACCCTTCTTTTCCGAGTGTGGTTAATCAGGCCTGGCATCACTTGAGGAAGCTTATGGAGGCAATTGAAGCCTTCTCCAATCAGGCCAAGTTATGGAATAAAAACCAGTTTGGTAATATCTTTCATAAAAAGAAAAGAGTTTTGGCCCAGCTTGATGGGGTGCAAAGGGCTTTGGCCAACCAGCCTTCTTCCTCCCTAGTAGCCTTGGAGAACCAGCTTATTAAGGAGCTAGATGTTATGTTAGAGCAAGAGAAGGATCTTTGGGCTCTTAAATCTAGAATTAATTGGATGGTTTTGGGAGATAGGAACACATCCTTCTATCACGTCTCAGCGCTGGCTCGCAGGAATCGAAATTATATCACTGCTATTAAGAATGAGGCGGGGGAGTGGTTGACTGAAGAAAGAGAGGTTGCAAATCACTTCAGGGAAGGTTTTTTAAAAATCTACACTACAGCTCAGGAGGCAGCAAACCGGGATTTTAATTATAATTTGCAATGGCAACCAAAGCTCTCAAGTGAAGAAAAAAATAGTATTAGCCACATGGTGACGGAGGAGGAAATTAAAGCTGCCCTTTGGTCTCTAAAAGCTTTTAAAGCCCCCGGTCCTGATGGGCTGCATGCTGGGTTCTTTCAAAGATTCTGGCTGGTGGTGGGCAGGTCGGTGAGTGAGGAGGTGCATACTATTTTTAGAGAGAAAAAAATTCCTAAGTACTTGAATAAAACAAACATTGTGCTCATCCCAAAGACCCAAGGTCCTGAATCCATTGGTAGTTATCACCCCATTAGCTTGTGTAACTCTATTTATAAGATTGTGTCCAAGATTTTGGTTGGTAGAATTCGTCCATTATTGGATCAACTTATCTCCCCTTGTCAAGCAGCGTTTGCGCCAGGTCGAAGAGGAGTTGATAATGCTATTGTAGTACAGGAGATTATTCACACCATGGGGAGAGCTAAGGGGAAAGGTGGTTTTATTGCTCTAAAAATTGATCTAGAGAAGGCTTATGACAAGCTCGAGTGGAGTTTTATTAGGAGTATGTTGATCAGATATAATTTCCCTGATAATCTTGTTGAGATAATGATGAGTTGCATTTCTTCTGTTTCGACGTCTCTTCTATTTAATGGAGGGAGTCTTGATCCTTTTAACCCTTCTAGAGGCATAAGGCAGGGAGACCCACTGTCCCCTTACATTTTTATCCTTTGTAGGGAATTTTTAGGGCAACTTATTCAAGAAAAGTGCGAGGCTAAAGTTTGGTGCCCGATCAAATTGACTAGAAGTGGTCCGTCCTTCTCTCATCTTTTCTTTGCCGATGATCTTGTGCTTTTCGCTAAGGCGAATGCAAAGAATTGCAGTGCCATCAGAGAAGTCCTCGATACTTTTTTTAGGTGCTCTGGCCAAACAGTGAGTGATTCTTAGTCTAGGGTCTTTTTTTCTCCAAACACTGACCATGATGATAGAGAGGCTTTCAGCGACATCCTTGGCTTCCGTCAAATTGAGTGTTTGGGGAAATACTTAGGATTTCCTATTAAGCACCAAGGAAGCAATTGTCAGGACTTTGGTTGCGGGTTGGAAGGCCAACCTCCTCTCTATGGCCGGAAGAGCAGTTCTGATCCAAGCCTCTTCTTCAGCTATCCCGGCTTACCTTATGCAATGTAATTTGCTGCCTGGGAAGGTTTTGGAGGGTGTGGATAGAGTAAACAGAAATTTTCTTTGGGGTTCAACTGAGGATAAGGGGAAAATGCATTGGGTGGGCTGGAAGAAGGTTACAAGATCTAAAGAAGAAGGGGGTTTAGGGCTCCAATCAGCAAAGGGAAGGAATACAGCGTTGTTGGCTAAGCTGAATTGGAGGTTCCATACCGAAGATAAGGCCCCGTGGGCAAAGGTTCTGAGGTTGAAGTATTGTACCCCACAGAGGATTAATTCGAGAAATGGTAGGAAGCTTCCTAGTTCTAGAATTTGGAAGGGTATGTTGCAAGGTGAAGAAATTTTTAAAAAAGGAACCAAGTGGTTGTCGGGCTTTGATAGTAATCTGGATTTTTGGAACGATACTTGGACTAATCATGGTCCTTTAAGAAAGATCATTCAGGGTCCTTTGCCTAGAGAGGCCATCAATCTAAAGATTAAGGATGCGGTGGATTGTTCTGGCAGATGGGATTGGTCTTCAATTCAAATGACCTTTCCGGAGGAAGTTTACAGAGATATTTTAGCCATTCCAATACCCTTATCTGTCAGATTAGAGGATAGGTTGACCTGGAAGTACTCAGCCAAGGGTGATTTTGAGCTCAAAAGTGCTTACAGGCTTGCCACGGATCCTTTGAAGGATGCTCCTTTCAATGGGAAGTGGATTTGGAAATTGAAAACTCTGCCGAAAATTCAAAACTTTGTCTGGAAGTGTATGCACCATAGTATCGGGGTCAAGCATTGCTTGGTGGCTAGAGGGTTACATGCTGATGCATGCTACCCTCGGTGTCATGCTGTGGATGAAACCATTTTACACATGTTGCGTGACTGTCCCTTAAGCGAAATTGTATAGCAGCAACTGGGTGGTCAGGTTAATAATTTCAATTTCTTTTCTTCGAGCCTTCATGATTGGTTAATCACCAACACCACTTCCAATGGCTACTACCGTTCCGGCCCTCTGCCTTGGAATCATGTCATCTTATTTGGTATTTGGCTGCTGTGGAAAGATAGGAACTTATGTATCTTCAAACAAAAAAAATCCTAAACCCAATCTTGATAAAGATGTTGTGGATCGTGCTTCGGAGTTCTTTTTCTGTGCGAACAATGGCCTGAGTACCAATTGGAAAATCCTAAAGTACATTAGATGGGAGAAGTCGAGGGCTGGTTGGATCACTTTGAACACTAATGGTGCGGTAACTGGCAGCACTGGACAGGCAGGTGGAGGCGGTTTAATCAGAGATGAGAATGGGAGTTGGGTGACAGGTTTTGCAAGAAGGATCGGGAATACAAACAGCTACATGGCGGAATTATGGGCTCTTCGTGATGGTTTGCAACTGTGTCTTCAAATGAATGCCCTCTCTGTTATTATTGCGTTAGATGCCAAGGTTATTATGGATGCTCTTAACTCTCCTACCTCTTCATGCTCTTTATTCTCATCTATCTTGGAAGATTGCAGACATATGGCTAATCGGATACCTCAGAAAACATTTAGGCACATTTACAGGGAGGCTAACAAGTGCGCTGATTTTTTGGCAAGAATAGGCTTACTGCTTGACAATGATTTTATTGTTTTTCCCAGTCCTCCTGTGGACTTAGCTAGTATTTTGGAGTCTGATGCCATTGGTTTGTATGTCAATAGGCTCTGTTCTGAGCCTTTGTTTGCTGTTTAGCTTTTAATGAAATTCCCTTTCTACCAAAAAAAAAAAAAAACTGTCAAAATATTAATACTTTTTTTTCATTTCCCATAAAAAATTTCTTTAAATGGATTATTAAGGAGTGCCCTAAGGGCGCTCGTTAGCATTTCCCTTTTATTTTTTTCTTTCTATCTACCATTTTTTATTAAATCCATATTTCTTGGTATGGAGATTGGAGAGTAGGGAGAACTGCGTTGAAAACTGTCATAATAGCTCTACTAGCAGCAGTTTAAAAAGCGTCGGCTTTAAACTGCCAAAATAAGTCAACTTATTATGGCAGTTTCTAAAAGCGCTATATTAGGTCTTCTATAGTGGCGGTTTTCAAAACTGCTGGAAAAAAAAAAAAAAAAGTGACTATAGAACTAGCCTTTTGTAGGGCCCACTCTGCTTGATCTGCCGCTTCCAGCTTCGCCCTATGCGGGTTTTTCCCACCTCGCAAAAGGTGGTGGGACAAGGATGGGTTTAAACTTTTTAAACCCACTCCGCCCACATTGATAAAAGTTATAATTGTAAATTTTTCATAATATAAAACCCTATTATTTAAACAAACATGTCAATATTAGCTTATTTTATTCTATCCAACATGGCTCTTTGCCTCTATTTAGTTATTTGTTATACTATGAGATTTTTATTTTTATTGTGATATTGTCATGTTAAACACTTGAATAATATTATTATTTTTTGCTAAAAATTAGTTTGATTTGATGAGATAAATTTAGTTTTAATTTCAAGTATATTTTTATTAATGAAACATGTTTTATTAAAACAAAATTGTAATAATTGTGGGGGTAAATTAACAAAAAGTATAGTTTTACAGGATGAGATGAGGCTTCTCAGGGCTCTAAGGGGTGGGGATGGGATAAGAAAAATTTTCCCATCATGTGGAGCGGGGCAAAGATAGGACAACACAAAATCATGCAGGATAGAAACAAAGACCCTATTCTTCAGCCCTGCCCCACCCATTGCCATCCTTATGAGGAGTGTCAAATACTATTTATTGTACAGCATTTACCATTAGTATAAATTGAAAAATATGTTTAGCTGACAAATTGTTTTCTTATTATAAGCCAATTAGCTATTTTTATTATAAGCCAATTAGTTACTAACTTACTATGATTTCTCAAAAAATGTTTAGCTGAGAAATTGTTTTCTTTCATATTCACTAGTGTATTTCCAGTCAGTACATTTGACCCAACAAATAGACGACTACTCAATCGTGCATAAAGACTTGTACAAACAGCTAGGATCCTCTGGTGCAGAAAATCATTTATCAAAATCAATTTTTGTCGTTGCGATTGGAAGCAACGACATCATTGGCTACTTCAGGTCATCAGATCTCCAAAACAAGGCCACCCCACACCAATACGTGGATTCAATGGGCCTATCACTGAAATAAAAATTAAAGGTTACAAAGTTCTTATAACTTGCCTTGAACATATATGAGATAAACGTTAGAAGGCCACTTTGACTCCAAGACAAAATTATGTAATTCTAGATTGTGAAAATAACATAAATTTACTGGATATTACATTATATAAAATTTGTTCAGAGGTAAATACTGAAGCTTTTTGTGTGCCTCATCAAACTGTGCTAAGCTTGTTGGGCTTTGTGGAGCCTAGTTTATTTTTAGCCTAGCCCATTATAACCCTGTAAGTAGGATATAAAAGCCGCTTTTATAATTAGGGTTTGTGACTACAACTATTGTTGTGTTTTTTGGAGAGAGAGAAAAAACACTGTAGCCGCACTTTGTATTTTTTCCCTGATAATAGTGAAATCCCTGCAACTCCGTGGACGTAAGCAAATTGCCGAACCACGTAAATACTGTCTTGTGCGTGTGATTATTTTTCTTTGGCGTGTGTTTTTCTCTATTTTTATTGTTTCTCACAGGTTGGAATTTTGGTTAAATTCCTAACAATTGGTATCAGAGCCTAGGGTTAGGTTTGAGTGGGAGCAATGGCAGAGAAAGCAGGAAAGGCGTCTGGAATAGAAAAGTTTGATGGCACAGACTTCGCATATTGGAGGATGCAGATTGAAGATTATCTCTATGGGAGGAAATTGCATCTGCCACTTTTGGGGACAAAACCTGAGGCGATGAAGGCTGATGAATGGGCTCTTCTTGACAGACAGGTACGGGGAGTTATCAGGTTAACTCTGTCTAGGTCTGTTGCACATAATGTTGTAAAGGAGAAGACCACAGCAGATCTAATGAAGGCTTTGTCTGGTATGTATGAAAAGCCGTCAGCAAACAACAAGGTGCATTTGATGAAGAAACTGTTCAATCTGAAGATGGCAGAGAACGCATCAGTAGCACAACATCTAAATGAATTTAACACTATTACAAATCAATTGTCGTCTGTAGAAATTGATTTTGATGATGAGATTCGTGCTTTGATCGTCTTAGCTTCTTTGCCAAACAGTTGGGAGGCAATGAGGATGGCAGTAAGCAATTCTACAGGAAATGAAAAACTCAAGTACAATGATATACGAGATTTAATTCTGGCTGAGAAGATTCGCAGAAGAGATGCAGGTGAAACCTCAGGATCTGGTTCTGCCCTAAACCTTGAGACAAGAGGCAGAGGTAATAACAGAAATTCAAATCGAGGCAGATCAAAATCCAGAAATACTAATCAGAACAGAAGTAAATCTAGATCAGGCTAACAAGTACAATACTGGAATTGTGGAAAAACAGGTCACTTTAGGAACCAATGCAAAAGTCCTAAGAAGAAGAATGAAGATGATTCTGCTAATGCTGTAACATAAGAGGTACAGGATGCATTACTTCTTGCAGTAGACAGTCCACTTGATGATTGGGTTTTGGATTCAGGAGCCTCGTTTCATACCACTCCACATCGAGAAATCATACAGAACTATGCTGCAGGTGATTTTGGTAAGGTGTATTTGGCTGATGGTTCAGCCCTGGATGTTGTGGGTATGGGAGATGTCCGGATATTGTTACCCAGTGGGTCTGTTTGGTTACTGGAGAAGGTTCGACATATTCCTGACCTAAGGAGGAATCTGATTTCTGTTGGACAACTTGATGATGAAGGGCATGCAATACTATTTGTTGGTGGTACTTGGAAGGTTACAAAGGGAGCTAGAGTATTGGCTCGTGGAAAGAAGACTGGCACTCTCTATATGACCTCAAGTCCAAGAGACACAATTGCAGTTGCTGATGCAAGTACTGATACAAGCCTATGGCACCGCAGGCTTGGTCACATGAGTGAGAAAGGGATGAAGATGCTGCTGTCAAAAGGAAAACTACCAGAATT